>NC_079512.1:5090944-5464184 GCF_000801105.2 Raphanus sativus | reverse complement strand
AAAGGGAGGGCAGGAGAGAAAACGACGGCCATGGAAGAAGATGAGGATCTCAGGGAGACAACTTTTGTTGTGATTTCGCCAACAACAAATATATTGCTAGCGTGTTTGGACTTAACTGCATAACGAGTCTTAGTTTAAGACATCTCATTTTTAATCATCCCACAAATTATGATTTATAGTCAGAAAAAGTTTGGTTCTCTGATTCACAATTTTATATGATTGAAACTAGTACTATTTTGGGATGGATTCATCTTCAAGCATCCATTTGAAGTTTGAACTATGGCAAATGACTTCAAAATTATTTCAGTTGCATTAAAATAAGATTTATGATCGATTTAACCAAATTATTTCAGCTGCACTAAAATAAGATTTATAATCGATTTATAATAGGGGAAATTTGCGCTCTGCCTGGAGTATGGAATTTTTTAAAAAAGTAAATACATTCTAATTATTATTCTCAAAATAATAACAAAAGATTATAATTTTCTTAAAATAATAAGAAAACTATGTAAAATATATTTTAATAATTCGAACAAACCAAAATTATAAAAATAAGTGATTTTTATCAATTCAATTATGATAATATTTTTAAAATTTTGAAATCAAAATATATATGTATTTGTCTATGTCTATTGTATCATTTGTATCTTGTTATAATGGTTTTTTTTTAACTATTTATCACAAAATATGGGATTTTAACAGTTTAATAATTTATAGTCATTTAAAAAAATTTAAAATATAACATGTACAAGAGATCTAGTTTTTATTATGTGGTTAGTTTTTCTTACAATTTTTGTTTTGTTAAAGAATTTTTATAATAATATAAAGCTAAAAATGATAGATGATACATAGATTCTTATCAAATATTTATCTCTTAAAATAATTAGTTGTCATATATATATAATTAATCATATTGGATAATTCCACAGTTTTGTTTAGGAAAAAGTAAGATTTTTTTTGTAGATTATTAACTAATTTTTTGGTACCAAATTATTTTTTCTCGGTTTATAAGGATGTGCTTTCATTTCTTTCAAACATGGACAATAATATGAATATTTAGATTAGATATATATATATATATATATGGTTCATAGGATCACATGTTCTTATTCATTTCACAAGATGTTTTGGACAAACTCGGGAATTACGTTTTTGGACAAGCTCGGGTACATGTGATCATTTTAGAACTTCCTCTATATCTTTGAGTTTTTTTTTACAAAGTAGCTTACATTTTCGACCACTGTATTCAATATCTAGCAAATACCATTTTTTTGCAAAAGGATTACCGAGCTTTAAAGAAACCTAGAGATAATGATCAAAAGAAAGGGTTTTGATAGTCACTTAGTTGTCTAGTATGTTAGAACCTCCAAAATTAAAGTTCAACATGTATAAAAACGTGTGCTTCTTTTAGATGAATCCGAGTATCAGACTCTTTATCTCTCTATATATGTGTGTGTGTGTGTGTGTGTGAATTATTCATTTCCACTTAATATGATTTTCATCTCTAAGGCTCTAATTGGTAAAATGTAGAGAAAATAAGTAGAGTGACATAGAGTAACTGAGTGGAAATAAAAGTAAAATATTAGTGTTACTCACAATTTCTCTTGAATAAAAAAAGAGAAATATTTATAATAAAGTAAGAGGAAAAATTAGAGATGTTATAAATGGATTATGTTCCCGGGTTCTTAACGGTTTTCTTAAATACCCACTTAGATTCATTTAGTTTAATAGGTTTTAAATAGTTAACCCATTTAAACTTTAGTTTTTTATCTTTTCACGTGATTGGATGTAATTTTGGTGGAACTTAGAGTAAAAAAATTTACTCTAATTTTTGTTACTCTAAATGTATCATCCAATCATACTCTGAATTTTACTGTTCATGTTAAAATGTATGTGCGATGAGACGAGTCACATAACGCGAATATACAGTAAAACTTCTACAAAGCTAACAGTGTTGAGGTTAAGATATAAATTTGTGTAATTTGGACATTTAGCGCGTTCTACGTTAATCTCTGAGATTGGTAGTGGTATTTCTGATCTGTTTTGGCACGATAATTGGACGTCTTTAGGTCCTTTGATTGATCTTACGGGACCTAGAGGATCAGGGGTCACTGGACTTTATGTGGATGCGATTGTAGCAGACGTGTTGCGAGGGGTGAATGGTGGGTAAACAGAAACCGTATCAGGAACATAATTATTACTCTATTACGAGACTGTTTACCGGATGAAGCTCCAGTCTCTACCTGTGAAGTAGATGATGTTTACTTGTAGAAGCCTGGTAACAGAGTGGCATCAAGTCTTTCTCCATAGCAGATACATGGGCGGTTCTACATCTGCAAGGGGGGCCAGTTTTTGGCATCGTCAGTTTTTGTTCCAGGGGAGAATACCGAAACACACCTTTATAACTTGGATGTTTGCTCGAAACCGCCTAGGAACAAGATACATAATGAGAGGTTGGGGATTGCAGGTTCCTTCGCTTTGCATTTTATGCAACTTTGCGGACGAGACAACACAACATATTTTCTTTGATTGTACCTACAGCACAGAGGTGTGGTCTTTTTCCGGTCGAAGCTTAACATAAATCCCCCTACTATGTTTGAAGATGGTCTGAGATGGTTGAGAAATCCGTCTCCTGATGAGTTGGTGAAGTTGAACGTTAAGCTTGTATTTCAAGCAGCGATATATAATATTTGGAAAGAGAGGACTGCTTGAATTCATAATCATATTTTTCTAACAGTTCAAGCAGTGATTCTAGAGATCAAGAAAGTAGTGCAAGTGAGATTGGATCCTTTATCTAGAGCTCATAACTCTAGGAGAACAAATATAACTTTGTTGGGGATGTAGTTGAGTAGATTTTAGCAGCTGTTTTTTTCTGAGAGAAAAAAATTGAAGTTTTTTTGGGAGGAGTTTAGCAATATTGACATGTAAGGAGTCTTTTATATAAATTATCGATGATTGAGGGCGCCTATGCTAGGTATATAGTTGTATTTTGCTCCTTGTTTTAAATGAAATAAAATTGTTTAAAAAATATATTTTATTAATTTACAAAAAATCATTTTATGGATTTTTTCTATTTTAAAGTATATCTTTATATAAAATAAGAAAATTAATTAATTTTACCGTATGAAATTTAATTATTTATTAAATTCAGTAGATCACTGACAAAGTGTCTTCTTATTCGGTGGATAGGCTGTTTTTAAATATGGTTTATGTAAATTTTTATAAATAATGTATTTATCTACAGAGTAAAACCTGGCCAATTGAAAAAAAGTTGGCCAATTAACCAGTCTGAAATCAACATGTCCAGCTTTGGTTCATTAGGTAAATCGTTTTCTTTCGTGCCTATTTTCCAATAACATAGTATCATGTAAAATAGCCATGATCAGATAAAAATAATTAATAATGAAAAATGGAATTTTCTATATTTTATAAAATTTAGATGAAAATAATATTTTCTTGTTTGCAATTTTGATATTATATAATTTTGTACATAAAATCAAAATTAGCTATACATTAAATTATTTATAGATATCTAACATTGAGTTGATCTAATCTTTTCGGTTACCAAAAATGTAGAAACTTTGAAGATTATAAGTTTGATTTATGTTAGTAGGGATTCATTTTCCAAAAGAGAATTATATTAAATAGTTTGGACATTCTCATTAGAGGTGTACTAACTTAAGAGTCCATAAACTTGTCGTTACCGAAAGGAAGAATCTGTAAAAATGAGAAATAAGTTGTAAGAATGGGTAGATAATCATTTAATGTTATGCCGAATATGTAATGTATATATGTTATGGAGGGAATGGTGGCTGAATCAAAGCAAATCGAAATCCTGATAGACAAATTAAAATAAAGAAAAAGAAAGAGGAAAGATGCAGCAGTGGAGCTGCAAAGGCAGTGAGGCAATCATTGCTGGTGAATGTGGATGGGAGCCCACTTTTTCCTTTTAATTATTTGTTCCATTTTGAGTTCAAAAAAAAAATTATTTGTTCCATTTCTTATTTTCTCTCTCCATTTTGCATTATACTCAACTGTTTTTTTTTTTTTTTTGACTTCTAGAATATATATTATTAAAAACAGACCCAAACTCAAAAAGTACAACCATAAATTACACAAACAACCCAAAACATAAAGAGCTACATAATCGAACATGGATCAAAGTCCACTATACTACCCAACACGTATGGACACCACACGGTCCACATGTCTAGATTTGGTCAAAGAAAGGAGCACGTGTGATCATCCTCAACGATGAGGGACACGCGTCCGTTGATCATCACCGCATCACGAAACCGCCACCGCACCGTGGCCCAATCCACCGAGTCCTCGCCGGAGAAGACGAAACAAACAGCTGTTTCGCCGGGACTTCACCGGAGACTGTAAACACCCCGTCCATCGGCCTTCATCTAGCCTTCTTTGTTTTTTCTTTTTCTATCGGAGAGCTTCATCGGGAAAGACCCGAGATCTCATCCAAGGCTACCGAAGTCACCATCTGTCACCACTTAGCTTCCTTCGCCGGAGAGCATCACCGCAAATCGGAATCTCATCCTGAAGCAAAGCCTTCACATACACAATCCATCTATCAGAGAACCCCACGAACCAAGTACCCAGACCGTGACCAAAAGGCGGAAACCATACACCGTCGCCTAGAGCCGAACGTTTACCTCTATCTAGACGGTACAACGCCAGAGTCAAAAGCCGACCGATCACCGAAGGAAAAAGTGCATCGCCGGAAGAAAAAGCAGCAAAAAACAAAAGATAAAACGCAAAACTAAAAGAAGAGAAGAGATCCGGACCGACGGTGGCTATGAGAGCCCACCCGTCGGCCGGTGATCGCAAATCAGTCAACTCTCGACCTCAACTGTTTCTTTCTTAATACTCAAGTGTATTTTTCTACGAGAGAATCTTACGAATTTTCTGCGAAATGATCAAAAACAAAAACTCTCTCAGTTACCAAATTATTAATAGATAAATGAAATATTCGCTAAAAATATTTTTTTTTGTAACATAGCTCAAAATCTATATATATAAAGTAATGTTCCCTCCCTCCTGGTGATGTCATGTCATTAAATGGAGAGAGGAGAATCTGACACGTGTTAATGGATGAACGAGCTTTGTTTCTTTTGTTTCTGGTGGGGTTTAAATGGGCTTTATCATTTGTGTCTGTGTTATTTTCTGTACGGGCCTGTACAGAAATCTAATTGATCCATTTTGATTGCCACCAAAACTTCTCGAGCCCTATGTTTTTCTTCTGTTCAATTTTTTGTTTCTGTTCAGTTTGCCGGCAGAAAAATCTTGAAACGTATAGAATTTTAAAGAATTGAAGCGTCGTCTTCAATAGAGTCATTAATAATTGTTCTCCGCACCTCACACGATCTGTCATCGAATGCATCCCCCTTTTACTTCCTTTTCAGAACCTTCAACTACAAAAAGGGAAGTTCTTCCCCTTCAATTTCATCAGTTTTATCATCCCAAACATAAGTTTTCCACCTTAGGTTTTCTTACCTGATTCTATCTCTAATTCCTCTTTACTATGTTTTTACGTTCTGTTCTGGTCACATATTGATTTTTTGGCTGTCTAAGGTTAGAAGGATTAAACTTTTTGGCTACTGTGAAATTTAGTGAAGGTTAGAAGAGTATCATTTTTTCAGTTGTTGTTCTCCCCATTATAGTTTCTACCTTTTTGCTAATGCTAGAGTTTTGTGATCCCATGTAATATTTCCGTAGGATTTTCAAGATAGAGCATCCAAGGAAACAAATATATTGCTGCTTTGCTCTGAGTGGGTCCTTCTCACCTCGAAGGTTCTTTTGTAGCTTAGCCTCTTGATCTTGAAAGGCACTTTGGCTTTAAATCTTAATGCAAAAAAAACAGGTTAGAAATTAAATCTACTGGAGACAATGCTATACGTTCTCTCAGCAAGTACTCATAATTGTGTTATTATCTCAGTTGACATGTTCTTAAACTAAGTCTAATACTTGCGTTTCACAATAATTCAGAAGAAGAGGCACCTTATTTTGTTAAGGCTGAAAAGTACAAGGTTGACTACAAGAACATGAAAGACTACAACAAATACCTGGTAAAACAAGTGCCAATCGAGTGTCGGTTTATATATTGGTTGTTATTTGAGTCGCTGACCAATCATTGATTTGTTAAGATATAAAGGAGGAAGGTAGAAAGAGATGAGGCCGTTCAGTTATACTCTAAGAGGTTAGCGATGACGACGATGTTTAGGATGGTGGTTAAGAGGTCAGTGGTTGTTTTTTTTTTGAAATTACGCATCAAGGCATATTAGAAGCTTCCTTTCATATGTTCAATTTTGTATAATCAAAGGCATGAGGAAGCTGATGACTAAGAAGTTGAAGTTTGTAGCATTAGTATAGATAGCTGCAAAATCTCTCTGCTTTCTAAAAAAATATTTTTTCTAAATGTTTATGGAACTGATTAGAATGTCTTTCTTGACTTTTTTCTGCTTCAGTACTTCCACAATACATACTTAACACTGTTAGATTATTATTCTCTCAACAAATCTCATCCATGTCTGTCTATTTGAAACTGAGATTTTTCATTGTTTTTATGAGTTACGTCAAGAGTTTTAATCTACGATTTATTTTAAACTTCATTCCTCTTCAACATATAGCTTTGTTTGAATTCACAGTCTTTCTTAATTTCTTGAAATTTGTAGTTAAACAGAGAGAGATTGAAATTTCAGGTACTTATGTATTGTGCTATGATTTTTGCTCACATTTTTATTATTCCCCTATTTCATCTGTTGAGAGTAAAAGCTGGCATGGCTCCCGAGTAGTCCTCTCATCAGCTGCCAGATATGGTGTGACAAAGTTGGAGCCAGATAATTCGATTCATAAGCTAAAATGTAACACCCGTTTGTTGAAGGAGCATATGGCTAAGCTAGGAGTGCTTAACGAAGTGGTTGGAGAAGAGGTATCAGACATATAGTTTCACTTGACAAACTGCTTCAAAAAGTGAGAAACAGATCGACCAAAAGTCAGTTGACCAAAGGTGTAAAAAATACTCGGGAGGATGTCAACAAGATCTTTGAGTTGATGTATCACGTCTTTTTTGCTTCCCAACAAATGCAGAAAACCAGAAAGGTTACATTCTGAAGATGGTGAAGTGGAGAATAACGAATGCTTGCCAAGTATACATGTTAATGAAGATCTTAAGAGACTCGAGGATTTCAGACTATCAGAGACAAGTTCTTGGAGCTTAGTACTGACAGCAAGGTCTGATTCCTGAGCTTTGTTGTGCTCCCGGAGAATCAAGAAGTCAACATGATGATGCCACTCTTCCTGGTGAAGTCAAACCCCAAGATGCTGCGAAAGACATTCTCAAGGAGTTCATGGAAAATATTTGATTGAAGCTCTTGAAAATTAATTCGAAGTTTGAGCAAAATAGTTTTATGACACTTTTGTGCATTCATTCGTCGATTGTTCTTATCACAGAGTAGATAATTATTTAGTATGTCAAGGATGGAGCATTCAACCTTCAAATATATAGAATACATACACAATACTAATTTTTTTTATGTATGCGTGTTAGTAGTTAGTACCTAAACATTTCATACTAAAATATTTTACAGTTTTTTATATAGTAGATAAACTTGCATACTAAATAGCAAATAAATTTACATATGCATATACGATTTGGCTTCAAGATTTTAAAGATTACCGTGTCAATTTTATGGATCATCAAAATTTAAAATGTTTTAAATATTTAAAAATGTTTATTTACATTCTCTTCAAATGAATAATTTAAATTCAATTAAATGCTTTAATAAATATACTATACATACAGATCAATAAAAGTCCACATATAAATATGTATTAAAATATAAATTAATAATATTTGAAGCATAATATTTATAATTATTCAAAATATTTACTCCAATTTATCAAATATTATATGAAATTTGATAAGACCATTATAAAAACTAACAGTTCAAAAATTGTATAAGATAATAAAATTATAGGGACTAAAGAGATAACAATAAAATTAAAAATGTTATTTGAAAAACAGATAATTTCAAGGAATTAAAGACAATGAACTTTAAATACTGTACATTAGAATCTCAAATATGGAGTTTCCCTACACAAAATTTCAAAATTCAAAGTTCTGAACTTACTTTTAAAGCATGTAAAACTTCATAATTGAAGCTTTGAAATTACTATTAGAGATGCTCTTAACACGAAACAATTTGGTTTTGGTTTGTACTCTGTTATATGTTCACTTCAAATTGAAATGTATTTTCTTAAAAAAATGGTACAATCAGTGAAGTTCTTGCTTTAGTCGATAATATTTGGAAATAAAAATATTTAATTGATAACGTGGAGATCCGTTATATTAACACAAAATAATAAAAAATAAATAATATATATAATATAAAATATATAAATTAATATTTGGCAAATAAATAGACACAATAATTAATAAATTTTACTGGTTTTGAATTGGACATATGTAAAATATAGTTTAATTCGATAAAATAATAATAACATAAACTATTATATATATAACTGTTATATAAACATAAACAAGTCATCCTTTAAAAAATGAGTTCATCTTTTTTTTTAAAATTTCATTATTCTGATGTTTTCATTTAATTGCAGATAAAAAACATTTATATACTATCATAAAATTCAACACACATTTTATATCAAATAATTTGATTATGTAGATAAAATTAAATTAATACTCATAAATTTAACTTTTTGGACAACAGAAACAACTATTGTAAACAATCAAAATATATCTTATCACATATAATATCTCCTGGCCAAAATTTTCTTTAAAAAAAGAAAAATTTATTATCATACATATTTTTTGGAAATGCAATCATAAAAATACCCAAAAAATCATTCAAAAAATAATAATCTAGATTACAAATAAAATATATTCCGCCCGTAGGGCGGGCCGACCCTAGTATTTGATAAAACAATGAGAATTGAAACTTTAATATCTTAAGCGGAAAGAGAAAAAGACAAAACTGACTCCAAGGATATTGATATTTTAAATTAGTTTAGATTAGGAATCAGTCAGTCTGGTTCCCTTTATTTTCAGTTATTTTGGTTCTTGATTTGACAAATTCCTCTCTAATACTATCCAGTCCATATAACAGAAATGTGATTATTAATACAACATAATAAATAGAATATCTGATTATAGAGATATCTATAATCCAATTTATTTTGTAAAAAATATTTAATTATCCGATGTAGCTATATAGATATTTGGTGTCAGTAAAATTTATATTTTTATCTGGATTTTCGATTAAATTTGCAAAAAAAAAATACTTTGAAAATAAGAATCAAAAATAATATAAGATAATTCATATATATATTTAAATACAATAATTACATAATTCATATATATCTAAATATATGTATATTGTATATAACCGATCATATTGGATATTTTTTTCTAAATTTTTTATTATTTATGACTTACTTTTTTTCTTTGGATATTACATATTAACCTTTGTTTTGGTTCACATAATTACGAATATCTAAATCTTTCAGTTTAGATCAAGAGATATAATAAATTGAATCAAATTGTGGATGTTTTGCTCAACCCTAAGAACAATATGATACATATACAGTTTTATGTGAAATTCAAGTAGTAAATCATCAGCCCATCCATATTTAACCGACTTTAGTTCGATTGGAAGCCACATCATTAAAAAAAGGTTAAACTAAGTGACCTAATCTATCTGGTTACTCTTTCTTTTTCCATCTATCTGGTTACTTAAAATAAAATTACATATGCTAAAATATTTTTACAACCACCATAAATTATATTAAGCAAATGATATTCAAGTATTTGCATAAAAAATATGCTTTGTAGCACCAACATCTTAACATATAAAAATGTGAAATCAAAGATGTACTCCATTTAAAGATTCTAATAATTATCCTAAAATATTAACACATAAGGTTAAGAATAATAATTAAATATCAGTTGAGTTGAGTATTTCATAGTTTGAACACTTCTGTCTAATATTTTTTGTTTTGATATATACAACTAGTGTTAAAAAATATTTTGTGACTTCTAATATTTAACTATTTTATTTTATTATATGTTAATACATTATATTGAGAAAATTATTTGTTCAAAATATCATTAGAAATTATATTGTGTCTTGTCTCATTATATTTCTATACGACAATTGAAAGCTTGTATTAAAGGAGAATGTATTTTTTATTAAATATTAAAAATAAAAAAAAAGAAAATTTAAAACGAATAAGTTGAGTAATCAAGCTTTCTACATTTCAGTAGAAGTATTTAACAATACTTTCATCGAATCATTAATTTATTATGCTGATCCCTATTGTTATTTGATACTCTCTCCGTTTCAAAATATTACATATTTTTCACACAAATTAATAAAATATATTAAATTTAAATATTAAATGCATAATTTTCTGTTATTATCTATTTTACATGATTCTAAACCAATAAGAATTCAGTAAATGTAATTAATCTTCTTGAAGTTTAAATTAACATTATTAATTGATAAAAACTATATTAAAAATATAAAATATGTATCTTTTTGAAACAAACTATTTTATATCTTTATGAAACAGATGGAGTATTGCTCTTGCTCTTGTTTTTTTAATTCCTCTGCTCATCCTTCTATTAAATTAATTCAAGCAAACCCTTATGACAGACTTTCATTTTCATTAAGGCTGTCATTGTAAATGGTCTCCAGAAAGGGAAAAACAAGAAAAATGAATGAAAGAATGGAACATGATGAAATAAGAATTTTTTTCGCACCTATTGATTTCTAGTAAGATATGTCTAAAATTTATATATTCAAGAAAATTACCGCGTATATTTACAATAATATAGAGAATCTTAAGCTGTGATTGTATTGCATCTTTGGCGATAATAAAGTGGAGTAAAAGATTTTTTTTTTTTGCTTGTTTACTTTGATTTCATCAAAACAGGACAATCAGGAGAAAATGGTTTCAGACTAATTACTCTAAAATAGAGTAAATAGTGTAATATATTACTCTACTTTAACCGAAAAATAACATTTGAAGGTTTCGAATGGGAAGTGTACTGAAAGATAGATATTTACTCAAGTGGTTCATCCACCTATAAATTTCATTGATAAATATATTGGCAAAATCAAACATAAAAAACAGTAAAAATGAAGGACTTACTGGCTGTCGAAAATAACAAACAAATTAGCCAAATTTATATGCACAAGTGGTTCACTTCTTTCACTACAAAACTGGAATGAACAAAATAGATTTATATTATGTGAACTGATTGTTCCATTTTAATAATTTTTATTTGCATATTCCATATCATTTTAGCTATATATATTATATAATTTGACATTCTAGTTTTTGTGACAATGTGTTATTTTTTCTTATTTTCTTAGATGTTTAAAATTGTTGTCTTAGCTAGTATTAAAACTGAAAATATACTACAATAAAGTTCATAGTTATTTTTAAATAATCCAAAACTAGATAAATAAATATATGTGTGTGTGTGATTTATAAATAAATTTTATTAATGAAAATAAATAGAAAATAAAATCTATATAAACTATCTTAAATTATTTTTAAATTGGTACATTATTTTAGACAGTTTTATCTACTTTTACGTTTCAAATATATATGTTTTGGACCAGTAGATTCGCTTGATCCACACTTGTACTGTTAGATCCAATCAAATCACAATTGTTCAGCTCAATCCATTTGTTCCGCAATGCTTGGTACGATAGATCATAATAAACAGTAATACTTGATCCACTTTTCTAATTCGAAGTATTAGTTTTTGAATGTAAGGCGGTACAAAAAGTGGGAGAAAGTGAACCACCTTGAATCTTCCATTCAGTAATATTAATGCACATAATAAACAGTAAAGTAAAAATAGAATGCTAGTTTTAATATCTTTGTAAAAAAAGAACTGCCCAAATAAAATGATACACTCGTTTTCATATTGTGCATCTGTTTTCCTTTGTTTTATCATTTTTTACCAAATATTATATTATTATAGTTATGTCTGTTTTAATAACTGAACACAATTACTTTTCTATTTATTTCTTTTTATTTTATTTATAAATATTGGTATTTAATGTATTTTAGTAAAATGAATATAATGTATATAAACATATAATAATATTAAGTTTATTGCAAATATGCAACTAATATACAATTTTACATATTATATTCAAAAATATACAACGATGAGATAGTTTGAATTAGTTGACAATATATATTATTTATTTATAATATTCAATGAATTCAATAACAATTTTTTAGAAATAATTAAAAATTAATTAAAAATTAAATAAATATTAAATTCTTTGAAACTTTTTTACCAAAATATAGCTATTTTATAAGCTCCAAAATTAAATACATATTTAATTTTAAAATTCAAAAGAATAATAAATGTGTTTAAAACAATTTTATATTATATTTTGAATAATTTTTTATTTTTAAATTATTTTTAAAAATAAATTTTTAGTTACGAAAATAAATAGTATTATACATTTTTATATACACTAATTTAAACTAGAACAATACTTTGGACTATTTTTTATCTACTTTCACCATTAAAATATATGTTTTGAATCGCTAGATCCAATTGATTCACACATTTACCATTCGAAATGTTTGATCTACTCTTGTCACTTAATCCGCTTTCTCCATTTGAAATCTTACTCTCATTCTTGCTATTCTCTTTCCTCTATTTTCAACCATTTATTTCTCATACATTTACTCAATCAATTACCAATCAAACCCTTAGAGTTTATATAAAAGGAAATGCTAGGTATGGTTTTTACGTGCAGTAATGTTCGAAATAGCGTTCGTGATTGATGGTAAACAGACTTAGGTTTTAATCGGTGACTATAAAAAATAAGAATACAAATAAATGGAAAAAGAAATAAGAACAAAATAAAAAGTATATTTGTTCCTTGGTCCATATTAATTCCTCACAAATAGTGTAATTTTTAAAGAACAAAGAGGAATTGGTTATTCTCCTTAGTTTCTTATGTCACCGTTTAGACCCCCTTATTCTCCTCGACACTGTGTAGCTGGCTCAGCCTTCGGTGGTTCGCGCTTCCCTAGGTGATCCATCCGACTTTGGTTACAAGGCAACAGAGAGGTGGCGGTGTTGATGGCTTCTCCTGAGTTCTCTCGGAGTCCTCAGTGCCGCTGTAGATCTTTATACTTCCATGGCGGTTTAGTAGTTGAGCTTGGAGGTTGTGAGCTTATGAGTGGGATGAGATCTCGATTCATAATCGATGGATGCTCTCCCCAATTCAGGTTAGGGTTGAAGGTGCTGAACCTCCTATACGTCCAATACAGTTGTTGGAAGTGGAGATTCGGCAGTCATGGTTGAAGTTGTCGGTATGTTACCGGTGTTTAAGTGTTTTGATTGTTCGGTGGAGAAATCAAGCTGGAAAAGATAACGGCGGTTCGTGTTGTTTCGTCTCCGGCGTGGTTCGGTGGCGCCCGGTGAATCGTTGTTCGGGCTCCGGCGCTGTAATCTCGATACAGTGGATGCGGTGGAAGCGGTGGCTGTTGAGACGCGTGGTGACTTGCGGTATGTGCATCATACACGTGGTCCTCCTCTGTTTTTCCGCCTAGCACGTGTTTTTTTGGGTGACGTCTTGTTTCAGACCCTCGTGGTGGGTTTTTGGTTAGAGTGGGTTTTTTCGGTTTGGGCTTTTGGTTAGTGTGGCCCTATAGCTTGTATGATCGGTTTGGATTTTGTCCTCTGGATTTTTGCCTGTTAATAAAATTCAGATGGCAAAAAAAAAAAAAAGACCCCCTTAATCAAAAGACGTAAAAGGATATATAAATGGAGCTTTTGAGAAAGATTAATAATTTGACTTGACTTGATGCGGGGCTCAGAACGGAGGGATGTGGCTGTGGTGGCCACTGTCTTTAGAGAGTGAATGATGCAGAGGACACGCACGTGGAGTCTATTTCAACCCCCACTGTCTATTTCTTATTTATTTATTTATTTAGTCATATTTCTTCTTCTTACTATACTTATTTTATTAGAAAATTATATTTATAACCTTAAAGTATTTTAGACAGATAGATTGATTTATTATAAAACCTTAATCCCGATCATCCTGAAATGTCCCACGAGACTCTACTAAACTATTCTTTTCATTCTTAACAATTTTTATCAACATATCTTAATCTGATGTATTTTAATTTTCTCCGATTAAATAATATTAACTCATTAATTTTGTACCAACATTGAGTTGGTCTGGTTTTAACTACCGTCACCCACATTCAATTTACATTATGAATGACTATTTATGATGTTTGGATTTCGGTAAAAAAATAAAATCATTTTAAAATAATTTTGTATGAAAATATATTTCTATTTGGTTTGCAAATAAAAGTGCCAAACTGTCTAATACCGTTTGGAGAATGAAAAGTGTCAACTATTGACATAAATCTTTAGACCAAGAAAAAAACATGAATCAAACCTAAAATAGATTAGAGTTGATCATGCGCTACCCAGACTGTTGGGATTAAAGTTTATAGTTGTTGAAAATGTTTGAATGAAATCAAATTTGATTATATAGTAGATTTGTGATATTTTAGTTTGTCTTTTGTTGGCAAGTTGTTGTGATTAAAATGTACATAGAAATGCCGGTTGAAAAAATGACTGAAACGAACTAATGAGTAACTAATTAGTTGACTGGCTTTATTATTCATAAAATCTTCGTGATCAACTGATCATTGTTTCTGAATCGTAATTCGTATTATCTGACATGTCAAATATGTACAACGCCTTTCTACCATCTATTCGTTTTCTTTTTTTTGCGTCTTTAATTCTCCTTTTCTTATAAAGTATATACTACCAGCCAAGACCTTTAGTTCAAAAAATATAAATAATAACTTTTATTAATAGATTTTGAAGCATATGATATAATTGTTACAAAATATAAAAAATGGTTTATACCTATTAAAAATAAGAAATACTATTTTTAAAAAGATTATCAACAAGATACAGAAATATATGTTGTGCTGGATGTTGTACATATGCTCATAACACATGAAAATAAGATGGACCAATACTTGTTTGGATTGAAAAAAATTAAAGGAATTTAAAACATAAGTCTAGCTCTAAACTCCCATGAAAATTAAAAAAAAGATCAGTATATGAACAGTCTATGTGTTAAATAATCATCACATAAAAATGAACTTCTTCACTACTACTTCTTACATTTCACTAGTATAAAAATGAACTGTATTTCCATACCAGAGTATCAAAATAAGTTTGCAAAGTTTAGTGCTACCTACATCTTTTAAAGAATTGTATGCCAATGAGATAACGCCAATGGTGGAAACAAAGCAGAAGCAACACAAATTTCCTTTTTTAATCTATATATGGTTTTGTAGAAAATGATATTAAACTTCCTGCTCGTTGAAGAGACGCATATAAAAAAAATCTATCTGTTTCATAAAAAGGCAGTTGGATTCTATCATGTGGATCTCGTGATCTACCATAGAGAGATGGTTTAATCACTGTCAATAATAATTCTCTCTATTTATTATTCTGTTGATATGTAAATGTAACTTCTGCGTTCTAGTTCTGAATCGCTGAATTTTTGGCTAACTGTGCAATTAATTTTGCGATCGACATGAAGTTAACAGTAACGACGAAAACAGACGTCACCTTTTAAATTATTGGAAAGAATGTAAGAACACCTCCATTCTACCCTTAAAATTCTAAACTTTTAGATAGGGTTCAAAAAATATAATGGACTCCACAAATACATACAATATACAATATATACATATGATATATATACAAGTTTAGAACTCCAATATGTAGAATCTTCACTGGAGGTGCTCTAATAGAGTGTTCAAGATAGGGTTGTGTATTACAAAGATGATGCAATAAATAAGAATTATGTAGTAATCTGCGATATACGTGAAGTAAAGTAATTTATTAGATTATTTATTTTATGTTATACTAAATGATTTGTTATATTTTTTTTATTGGGATGAGTATTCGTATATCCATTTGAATTCAGTTAATCTATTCAAATTTTGGATTTTAGGGTTAGAAATTTAAACCATATTCGGATATTTATAATTTTGTTTGGATTTGGTTCGAATCATTGCGTGTTCGGTTTGGATTGAGTTAGGATACTCATTTTAATTATATATATATATTTAACAAAAATTCAAATATTACATAATACTAAAATAAAATAATAGAAAACATAAAATTTTGAAAAATGTAACACTAAATATTTAAATTTAAATAAATTTAGTTCAATTTAAATATTTGGATGGAGAACATATAAATATTTCAGTATTTTGAACATTTTCTGTTATTTTTAGATATTTACTTGTGACCATGTTGATAATTTTTAGATAATTTATATTTTTGAATATCTAATTGATATAAAATTTAAAATAATTAAGATAATTAAGTATATAATTTTGATTTAGATATTTTTGATATCCAGATTATTTTAGGCTAGATCAGATTCAGATATGGTTATCTCGATATTAAACTTTTATATCCATCTGAGTAATCAATCAGCTTTAGTTTGTGTTTAGTATTGCTTTCAAATCTAGTTTAGTTTGGTTATTTGGATTCGAATGTTTTACCCATATTTATTTTATTCTACTAATATAAAAGCAAAATAAAATAAATTTAAAACAACTATTCCCGGTTTATTTAACATACATAATTATTTGACCATAATTTTAGAATACCAATGAAAATGGTTGACAATCGTGTCAATATTTTTTGGCATGTTGCAAAATTGACGTAGTCAAAAATCAATTACATGTATTTTCTTTTAATACATTCTTGGTAAATATAGTAAAAACACAATACAATCGAGTGAAAAGTGTTAGATTTGCATAGAAAATAATTTGATCTCTTCACTCAGCACCTGAATTCTGATTTTCCAATCGATTTCACGAATATTGTTTTCTTTAACAACTTTTCTGATTTCTGATTTTTTCTTACAAAATCTGATTATGTTTCTAGTTTTTTGGTCTGATATTGAAACTATGTAAAGAAAAATAATATTTGGCTTAACAAAAGATCTGACTTTATGTGTGATATTTTCTATCTCAATTTGTTTAATTCATAACCATTCACAATTATTTATTGACTCCGTATACAAAAGTCTCAATCATGGCTACGTTCCGCAAGACATGAATCAGTTTTTTAAAACATTCTCATTCCAACATTTTAGTTGACAAGAATTTTAATCACTTCTAATTTCTTTCAGTTCACTACTCCCTCCGTTTCTATATAAGTGTCATTCTGACTCTTTTCACACAAATTAAGAAAATTGTTGAAATATATGTAATTTGT
Source organism: Raphanus sativus (assembly GCF_000801105.2). Lineage (NCBI taxonomy): Eukaryota > Viridiplantae > Streptophyta > Magnoliopsida > Brassicales > Brassicaceae > Raphanus > Raphanus sativus. The sequence goes on along the minus strand of NC_079512.1, from coordinate 5,446,834 downwards.
TATTAATTACATTTCTTTGACCAATAGTATTTTAGATAAATAAAATTAGTTATAAATCAATGCAGATTGCAATTAATTTTTAACTAAAAGAAAATATAATTTGCATTGAAATTGTAAAGTGACATTCTTTGTATAACAAGAAAAAAGAGATAGAATGACACTTATTAGGAAACATAGGGAGTAGTATAAAGGTTAAAAAATGCAAAAACTAAAAATGAGCTGATTAAAAAATTAAATAGTGTGAACACATTAAAATGTTTGTGGTAAAATTAAAAAAAAATACATGTTAGCATACTCTGATTAAATTCGATGTGAAACTGTAATGTGTATATGTAATATGAAAATATTAAATGATAATGTTTCTCTTTAGATTACTTTTATTTTATTCATTTTGATCACACTGTACGTGAAAAGAAGAACATACTATTTGAATAATTGTACTGAATGAAAACCACGTAACCCTATCTTTTATTTCCACAAATAACGAAAAAATCTCAAAGGGAACAGTTTATAATGTAAATAAAATTCCCAAAATAAAAAACACAAAAGATATAAAGCAAAGAAGAAAAAGTCTATGCTTTCATATTCATTGCTTTAACCTTCTATCTCTCAGATACAGACACACAACTAAGCTTCCCATCTGAAAGTAGTTTCATGTCCTTAAGGACCATAACCTCTCTCTCTCTAACAAAAAAAAATACAAGATAGAGAGAGAAAGTATGGCTCACATAAAGATCTAACAGAGACAGTAGTCCCACTGGCCACTTCCCCACCACAACCCATCTTCGATCATCATCATCATCAATGGATCATAACCCGAATCATCATAGACCAAACTTCCCTCTCCAGCTTCTTGATTCTTCTTCCTCCTCTTCCACTTCCTTAGCCATCATCCCATCAGCTTCTTCTTCCGAACCTAACTCCGACCCTAACGCTCTCTCCAAGAAACCACCTCCAAAGCGAACCTCAACTAAGGACCGACACACCAAAGTAGATGGCCGAGGCCGTAGGATCCGTATGCCCGCCATGTGCGCCGCACGTGTCTTTCAGCTCACACGTGAGCTAGGTCATAAATCCGACGGTGAAACCATCGAGTGGCTTCTCCAGCAAGCTGAGCCGGCGGTTATAGCCGCTACAGGGACTGGAACCATTCCGGCTAACTTCGCTTCGCTTAATATCTCACTTCGCAGCTCAAGATCTTCTCTCTCTGCTGCTCATCTTCGTACAACTCCAAGCAGCTATTACTTCCATTCCCCTACCATGACTCTTCCTCATCAGGTGCGTCCCAAGAACGAGTCGCATTCCTCTTCTTCTTCGCAGCTCCTAGACCACAACCAAATGGGGAACTATTTAGTACAATCAACGGCTGGATCTTTGCCTACGAGCCAGACTCCTACCACGGCACCGTTTTGGAGTAGTGGTGATAGTACGCAGAATCTTTGGGCTTTTAATATTAATCCTCATCATTCCGGTGATGTTTACAACACTAGCGGTGGTGGTGGTGGCGGCGGAGCAGGAGGAGTACATCTGATGAATTTTGCAGCTCCTATTGCTTTGTTTTCTGGACAGCCTTTGGCGTCTGGTTATGGAGGAGGAGGTGGAGAGCATAACCATTACGGAGTTTTAGCTGCTTACCGACCGGTTCAGGAGACGGCGAACCAGCAAAACCACGAAGGAGATCATCATCACAACCCTCAAGAAGATGGAAGCACGAGTCATCATCATTCATAGGCAAAACCACACACACAAATAATATATCTGTGAGATTTATTTTTTATTTTTGTTCTTTCGTTTGTTTGATTGTTCTCTAAACAACAAGCGTGTTTTTTTTTATGTTTGCATTGCTTCTTCTTTTCTTATATTTTTCTCTATAAATTATAATATTCCACGAGTGCTAATCAGGTTTCATTCGTCTTCTGATTAATTAATGTATTAAGTAATAAGTAAAAACGTGATTATTCAATATATGTATGTGGTTTTTGAAACCAAGCTTAGTTTTTTTTTCTAAAAGGGTTTTAGCCTCAATTAGTAGTTGTCTATACTCTTGAGTGAGGGAGGTTTATTATGTGAGTTCTGCTCGGGCTTCATTCTTCTTCTAATTAATTAATATATTAAGGAAGTAAGAACGTGATCGATTATTCGATATATCTAAGTATATATGCGGGTTTTTGAAACCTGGCTTAATTAGTGATTTTGTTTTTTTTTTCTTGGAGGGTTTAGCAAGCCTCAATTAGTGTGTCTTGTGAAATGTTTTTCCTCGTTACTCTTGAGTGAGAGAGGTTTATCATGTGAGTTCTGCTTGGTTTCGTTATTCTTCTGATTAATTAATGTATTAGTTAAGTAAGTAAGAACGTGACTATTCAATATATCGTCTTTACAAAAAAAAAAATAAAAAAAAAAATAAGACTATTATTTCATTCAAGAGTTATTAACACTCAGAGTCAGTTTCCATGTTTTTATTACAACATAAGGCAGTTTCAGCTGCTGAGGTATTTTTTTGTAATTAAAATCAAATAAATGGTAACTAAATTAATTTAAGTAACCAAGATGGTCCCACATTTGGCAATTTGCATTATCTCTCTCTCTTCTCTCGTTTCTTCTTCTTTCTTTTGAGAAATCTGCTTGGCTTCTTTTTTTTTTACTCTGTAAATCATTATTTTTTCCAAATCATTTTTTATCATCATAATTTCATCTTCTCTTTTATTTTCTTTATCACTAATATATTTTTTTTTATTCCAGATCTACAAATCTAAAAAGTCAATGCAAATTTATCTTTTTTGCTTTCCAGATATGTGATGAATAGAAAATACATCGGAAGTAATCACGAATCATTGCCGATCTTCTTTTATCATCACCATCAGATCACCTTCTCAGAGCTGCAAGGATAGTCGTAACTGGTTCGAGTTTTTCCGGCGCGGCTCTCCTTCGTCATGTAAGCTCGATGAGCAACAATGGCCATTTTTGTTTTATTTCACATCTGGTCCGTTGACTCTTAAGTACACTCATTTCTGCCCTTAAAATTTCTAATTTGCAAATATATCCCTTTTAAATTGATTTGTCACTTTTTAAATGTAGATACCAAACTTTTCTGATTTGCAAATATATATTTTTCTATTCAGTTTTAACTTTGCAAATTGCAAAAATAACCTCTGAAATTAATGTACATGCACTATCATATTTGTTGTACACATGTACATTACCATATTTATTGTACACATGTACACTTCCGTATTTGTTATACACATGTACATCACCATCCTATAATGTACACAACAAATGTACACAACTTTACAACATGTTGAACATCTAACATGTATCTCAAACATATGTGTACATGTGATTTTATTATCCACATGTACAATGACATTAAAATCATGCAATATCACTCAATTTGTGTATCATGTACAAGTAAAATGGTATAGATGCGGAACATCGAGTATTCATGTACATTTGGATAAACAGTGTACACATGTACACTATGATTATAATGTACACATGTACATTGTGATGTATAATGTACACTTTGGTGATAGTGTACACATAAAATTATGTAAGGTGGACAAATTTCAAAAAAAATACAAATGTGGTTTTAAAAATATAGAAAACATTTTGAAGTGCATTACATCTTGAAATATTACAAGTATCTCAATAATGAACATATCTACATGTACGCTATACCATGTACACAAATTATAATATGAAACGGTTCAGTTCTATCCAAAATTCATAAAATGAAACCGTAAATTTAAAAGACATTTGGCGTGTACATTATACCATATACATGAATTATAATATTCAAATGTACAATGATCCATATATACATCAATTAACTTGTATAATAATATATAGACACCATATAATATTTTAAATTGATTTGCAATAATATTTACATCTGATAATCAAAAATACATAACAATGATCAGAATGATAGTCAAAATCACCAATGTGTACATACATAGGAATGATCGCCAAAATTACTAATGTGTACATAAATATCAATGATAATAAAAATCACTAATGTGTATATAGAGTCAAAATCGCCAAATCACCAATATTTTTTTATGATTTTAATGATTTTCAATATTTTGTGTTAGTTCAGTTTAATCATTTTAAGTTACATTTTAAGTGTATAAATTGAATTTGTGTATTTATTTGCATATCACAAGGGTTTAAATGTTTTAGTGCTATATATGTGTACATCACTTTCCATATCCACATGTACAAAAGGATGTGTGTGAATTGGATGTACATCGATTACAAAACACTATCAAAGATATATCTTGACATATCTTAAAAGATAGGTAAAATTATGTAAATAATAAATAAATATAATTCTTTTGAAAAATATAAACTGAAAACAACAAATTTCATTTTATAGAAAAGATTAAAAGCTTAGGAAAAGAAAGAAGATAAAGAAAGATACATGGGTCCACTTGTAGTTAAATGTCGTCAGAAAAAAATACATAATAAATATTGTTAGTAAATTGTTTTTACTTAGTTACACTTCATTTAGTTAGTTTTGAGATGGAAAGTGAGATTGGTTAGTAAAAACTACCCTAGTAGCATAAACTGCTTTATAATGTAATAGAAACTTGAAAACTGTCTTTGAGTGTAATTGTTTCATTATTCAATATATCGTAGTATGTGGTTTTCGCAACCAGGCATCGTCTTTTTTTTTCTAGAGCGTTTAGCCTCAACTAGTATTTACTATTTATCTTGTGAAATGTTTTTTCCTCTATACTCTTCTTACGTGAGTGAGGTTTATTATGTGACACATTGCTTGATGAGTGTTTTCGAACAATTTTCTATATATGTATGATTCAGTATCAATAAAACTTTTCATACCAAATTACTATATATCTTCCGTTTAATTTGTTCATGATTTGATTCCATCCACTGCATTGTCTGAAATAGGTACATATGCATGTATTATGAGCTTATTCCTGTTATATTTCTATCTAATCTATTACTTCCCAGCGTGAATCACTGTCCTTTTTGGTCACCCTTGACTGGTGTGATTTTCTTGGTTACTAATTAAGTGTAAGTGTGAAAAAACTCCAGTAGCCTAGTGATTTGAATGGTTGAGGTGGAGTTGTGGCACTTAGCTCGATTCTTTTCTTTTCTTTTCAGAAAGTGTGTACACGAAAGGATGCCTTTAGATATGGTGCCATATTAATGCCAGTAGGTCGTCTTCTATATGTATGTGCTGGAGTCAATACTTTAATTTATTCAATTTATAGCTTTTGTAAGGCATTACTTTGTGAATGCTCAAGCACTGTATAGTTATATTGCGGAGCGCAGGAACGTAAGATTAAATGATCAAAGATCACGTATGGTCGAAGCTTGCTACGTTTGCAGATTTAAGATACACAATCTCTGAATCCATGAAACTTATAGCCAACGTTAATTCTTGTTAAATAATAATGTATGTATATACATGTAAAGATTGTGAAGTTCGAACACCTAAAACATTCATCAAAGATATTTCATTCTCTTCCGAAAGTTGATCAAATACAAATACCAAAAACAATGTCTAGAACGAAATTTAATATTTGGGTTGGATATATGTAGATCTTCTCGGTGCAAAGCCAATACTCATGCAAGTCATTAAAACGACTGAAGGTTACAGATTTGAGCTTCATCATTTTTTTTATTTCTAAGTGTTTTTCGTTGATGGAGATCCAGGATACATTGATGATCTAAAATTAACCAGGCAAATTTCTTTTTTTTTTGTAACTGATACCAGGCAAATTTCATTATACAAATAATACGTAAGTACGTAATGCAATGCATATTTACCCATATCCCTGCATCTTGTGTCGGTCTATATAGATATTATTATACTTCTTTAGTTATTATCTTATTATTTATATACGGTCTTACCATATGCATGATTACTTGTAGAGAAACGATCGTGTAGACCTAAGTTGCATCTATCTTATTAAAACAGAAATATTATTTTGTTCGACCTAACATTTATTTTGTAAGTTTTTAAATTAAATACACATTTATACTTTATAGTTAAACCTACATTAAATCATTAATATTCTTTTCTTTATAATACTATCCATGTTTCCAAACAATATACTTATTTTTTTACTACTATCAATGTTTCCAAACAATACAATAATTAATTTTAATATTTTATATCTATCATTTTCTCTTTAAAATTTTGTAGAAACATCATAATTTCATAAATTGCAAAATAATAAACTTTAAAATTTGGATTATAAGATTACAAATTATGAAACTATTACAATTTAAATCAAATGAGATTACATATTGGTCATCCATCAATTCAATCGGTTAGTCTCAAATTTTAGTGATTTTTGTTAATATGAATATTTTAAAAACCTAAATTGAATTGTCAGATCTCCAGATTAACCGGTATAGTCACAATCGGGTTGAATTTAGAAACACTGATTTAAATGCAAAAATATTTTAAATACACTCTTTAAAAGTTACCAAAATATTTGTTAAATTATTAGTAAAAAATTTCATCGTAAAATATTCCGCGCTTCCAAAGCGCGGATCATAATCTAGTTGTATATAAATGAGAAATATTAACGAGCATGGGATTGGGTGGTTAGCAATTCTAAAATCATATACACCTACTTTTATATACAGTTGATATCTTAATGGAAAACAAAATTGCTTCATGTAAAAATATCTATTTTAGTAATGATAATATTTTTTTTTGTTTCTTGAGAATAATACTTTTTTGTTAATTGGAAGTATAATACTTGAAGCTTCTATAGATCAAATTTTTAAGAAATGAACTTTAGTTTAACGAAATCAAATTTTGTAGGAAGCAGCAATATTAGAGGAATGTAATTAGTTGTTCAAAAAAAGCAAAGAGGAATGTAATTCTATCTGATCAAAATAATGTAGCAATAGGCTGTCGAAACTAGATTCATCATTTCTCGTTGATAAAAAAAGAAGAAAATAAACAATAAGATACGAGTCATGACCGATCTCATGAATCTTCTTTGATTTTTCTTTTTCGTACTACTTTGGAGAATTGGAGATAAACAATAAGATACGAGTCATGACCGATCATTGTCTTTATGTCGGCGTTTTTATATATTATATAAAAAAGAAATCTACACAAAAAGGTAAGGGAACAGGCCGTTAATGTAATCTGGCGTTACCCAATAGGTCCAAAAGAAGTTAAAATTTCTTAAAGTATGTATGCTTAAGATAGAGTGCTTTGGATCTACGACTACGTCGTTGTAGATGTGAGAAAGCTCTAGTATGGAAGACTGTATTCATGTGGCTTCTTTGTCTTTGATCTGGCAAAGATTAGATGATCATCATTCCCTCACTTGCTTCTCTATTTGTTTAATCAAGGATCACTAATCCAACCATTCGTCGTCTTCACCGTAAACATTTTTTCAATTTTTTTGCAGAACAAATAATGATCTACATAAATTTTTAAAAGGAACATATACTCGTTCAAACTTTTTTCTCAGGCCCAGTTTCAATACTGCTTATAGTTTCTCCATCCACATTTACTGATATGGGCTATATACAATCCATCGGCTCGTAAAGCCCATTATTAGCTGAAGATCGGAGAAAAGGGTCGAGTTTAGACCTTAGACAGGTGGATATTTGGATGCGCTCAAGCACAATATATTTTCTGTTGTAAATAAAGAAGAGAAGAGAAGAGAAGAGAGGAATTTGTGTGTCTTATTCCATGAATAATGATCTCCTTATATAGGATACAATAGCTTGGAGACAAAGCTTAACTTGGAGTGGGGAACAAGTATATCTAGGACTTTCCATATGGACATCACTACAATATTTATAACACTTCCCCTTGATGTCCAATATGTCGAAGTGCTTTCAAAACGCCGTAGATGCTGTCTCGTTAAAAACCGAGATTGTAATGCCATAACCGTCTAGAGTTTGTAATGCGTTTGGAATACTGCCTCGTTAAAACCTTTCCATGGTAAACCCAAAAACCCAATGTGGTAAAAACGGGAAGCCATGGATAGGAAAAAGAGTACAGCCGCATTACTTCCCCTGAAGTGAATATCACTGAAGGCTTCTCAGTGATCGCATACCAATCTGCTGCATAAGCTTCCTGAGCGTGCATGTTGGTAATGCCTAAGTGAAGAGGTCGGCTGAGTTCTCGCTAGATCTGACTTAGAGGACCTTGACCTCTCCTTCTTTCTGAAGATCGTTGGTGAAGAAGAACTTGGGGAGAACATGCTTAGTCTTGTCACCCTTGATGTAACCATCTTTGAGCTGAGCTATGCAGGCCGTATTGTCTTCGTAAAGAACGGTCGGCTCGTCTTTACCATCCGTGATCCCACATGCTGTCCGAATATGGTGTGTCATGAGTTTCAACCAGACACACTCTCTGCTTGCTTCATGGATCGCCAATATATCCGAGTGATTGGATGATGTGGCTGATATAGTCTGCTTGACTGATCTCCATGAAATGGTCGTGCCTCCATATGTGAAAACATAGCCGGTTTGGGACTTAGCACTGTGTGGATCGGACTGGTAACCTGCATCAACAAAATGCTTTCATGATATTCATGGTCCATTCGGATCATATGGTTTATCTCTCTTAGATAAATTCGACCATGAATGTCTTTGTATGTCCATGATCTGTCTGGATCATGACATCATCCATAATCCATCCGGACTATGTTCTTGTCCACTATATATCTTATTCATATCCTTTGACCAAAACTCTTTATGAACTTTTAGTATATGTCCACGTTATGTTCATGAAGTGGCTATTGTGTTATAGTTTGAAGTTTAATCAAAGCTAAGCCACTTTTTGGTCAATAGGACGTTCCTCTCACTTGGATGGTTTAGGTCGGATTTAAGACCTAGAGGAACTGGTCGGAACAAGCTGGACGGGATGGATTGGTCGGGACCAGTGATGATTAAGGTCGAACTAGGTCGGACATGATCCTAGTCGGTATGGTTCCCTTTGGTCGTGAATCTGATGGATTCTCAGACCATTTGATCAATCTATTCTTGGTATGTTGGATCATAGATTCCAACCTTTATATACGGCTAATGATCTCTACTATAGATCATCGTAGTCTCTTCATAGCCTTTCCAAGAATCAATCATCTTAATCATCCTTTCTTTAAGTATAAACACAAGGAATATATTGACTACTATATGGACTGATTTGAAACGTTCTTATAGAACTTTCTACTAAGCATCACTTAGTCTTATCATATCGTGTGTATGCAGCTGCATTTCAGTCCATGAACAACGCAGGAACGATGTTGTTCTATGAGAACTTCTTTCTCATCTTTCAAGGTATCTTATATTACCTTTATATCCAGTGAGATATCCAATGTCTACTACATCTTTCTTAGATGTCCAGATTTCGATATTGGGTAGTAGCATTCACCACATTAGGAATTTATTTCCTTGTTCCTTAGTCCCTGTGAGTATCCTTGTGTGATCAAGCCATTCCATTGAATGCTTTATGTAGCAACATGTACGACCACTTGTTTGTACTTTCATGTTCTACTGCTCACGATTTTCTTTTCCTCACAAGACTCATCTGTTCACTGGTTAGATGGCGTCTCACTTATGTATTTGGCCAATACGCCCATCTCATACATTCTTTGGGTTTAACTCCACGTCTCATTCTATGAGTACTCTTACGTGGGTTAGTGATCCTCGCATATCTCTTATGCTCAAGTGCTTTCTCTTTATCACTTATGAGTGTGTGTATGTGTCGACACTTTATATAATGTTCCATCGCGTTCTATCGCGTTCTAGACATGATACAATCGATTGAGATTTTATTATTATCAGGATCATTGAATACTTTGTAGTTTGCAAGGCTACATTGTATGATACCTGTACCTTAGGACCGGCCGGTCTTATCTCATTGTCTAGTATGGTTTCTCTTTCATGAACCCGGATCTATCATTATGAGCACCTTATCTCTTTCTATCCGAGGTTCCTTATATATGGAACATACTTGTCTATCTTGTATAGACTTCTACAGCAACTTGATTATGTCTCTACTAGGACATTTATATAGTGGTGCTAAGCTGGTATGACTTAGTCATTCTTTCGGGTCTGTCTGGCTATCATTCTTTCTTTGTTTATGGACGTCCAGTACATATATATCTGGTCCGAGGATCTTTGCCAAGACTTGGATGGTTAAAACCATTCCACTTTCACTTTCTATTTACCAGCTTATAGCTTTCTCCATGATGTTGGATAGTCGGATTCATCTTGTATGTAATCCGTGTACCTTGGCCACAATATGATCACCTTTGTTTGGCTCATGGTCTCACTGAATTCGTGGGAGAAAGATCATGTTCTCTTATCCAACATATATTCCCGATTTTCATCTCATCCTTAGATGAGGTATTCCATCCTAGATGGCACATAGGTATGTGGTGGTTTATTCATAGACTCTTAGGATGGTCTATATCTGGATTATGACCCTTTATCATCTTTAGACGGGAATATCTATGCTCACTTTATATGGCCTGATGTAACTTATCTTTCATACATGTATTCTTGTGGTGTACCCAAGCTTATAGACTTTTGAAGTCTCAACCTTATAGGTTATGCCTTTTACGGCCAAGCTATAATGCCTTATGGCCTTCAGCCATGCTTATCATGTTCGGGTTTTATAGTATGGTCATGGACCACACGGAGTGTTTATTCTCCCCCTCATGAACATGCTATAAAGTACGTTTGTTTGTCCTCACTTAAACGTAATGCTTGGACGGTCAGCATGGTTTTAGACCATGATACACGAATTTGTGGTCTGGTCATGATCACGGGTTTTGTTCTCACTATCCTCATGATCAGATTATACTTTCGTGTTGCTTGGAACAATGAAGCCTACTGAGTTTCCCTTGTGTACATGTTTCACAACGTGAGATCTTATGGGATAACTCTTTGTGCCTTATTAATCAAGTTCAGACCAGGATGGCTAATCCGGTCATGCCATAAAGTGTATAAATTCGTTGGTGAACCTTACTGGTTACCTAGGCTTTTATGCCTTATCACACCGATCCTTAGCATAGTATTAGATCAGTAGGGAGAATGTAGTCTCGACCTCTTTTATATGTATGCCTTTGGCGATTTTCATAAGCTAAAAGAAACATTTCCTTTTGCTTTGCTCTGCCCATTGGTTTATTATTGAAACCATTTTGATGTGGCTTGTAATGCCATTTCGACCTTTACTCCCTCCTCGACCATGATTGGATCTACAACCACGGTTATTGTGGTATCCTTGTCCACGGCCAGTGGGGATTTTGGGTCTCTCTCAATGGGTCTTAGGTGATAAATTTCGTGCCTCTTAAGGCCATGCCTTAGGCGTGGTGGTCTAGACATACTCTTCTCGAGTTTTCATTCTCATTTGTCAATCAAAAATATTTTTCAAGCAAATCAATCAAGATAAAAGAAAAACTTTTATTAATGCTATGAAATTTGAATGACAAATTATATTTAAAAGAAAACACCAAATCATAAGTATGAAATCAGAATGTCAAAAGGCTTAAACAATAGCCGGCCAGTCCATAATAACATCTTGGACGTGGCTCACATTTGGTTCTCTATTCAATGAATAAACCAATCTCATCATCTATATGAGTCCACCCGAATTTTCTTTTCTTAGCTTCTTCAGCATCACCGTATATCATCTCACATTGATACTCGGCACTTATCTCCATAACATAGTCGAGTTTGTCGAGGTTGACTTTCCTTTTCTGCTTCTTTTCCTCAAGAGCTGAAAGGTATGAGAGAAGGTCGTAATAGGTTGTGAAACCTTTAGCCTTCTGTGATAACAACACTTCCTTTGAATGGATCGTGTCACGAGTCTTGCTTAACAAGTCATAGTTTGTTATCACTACACCACATAGTTTAAGACTATAGGTGATTCTCATAAGATCAAAGTGATAGTCATCCACGGATTCATAATCCTGGAACCTCAGAGCCTTCCATTCTTTCATGGACTCATCTAGTAGTGGCTCGAAGAACATGGTGTTCAATCTCGACCAGAGATCGTAAGGATCGTTGATGTAACTGCACTCATCATACAGATCCTTCACGAGATGCTTTTTCATTATCAAAACAGCTCTACGCCTTTCATATGCAAGGGTATCATTGCCGTATTTGATACACTTCCCAAGTCCTTTAGACTTTAAATCGGCTGAAGTGTTCATCGCCCAATCAAGGTAATTGTCTCCATTGAGATCAAGGGCTGGGTAATCCGAGTGATGGAGTCTCGACATCTGAATCATATCAAAATGATTTGTGTTAGTACATACAATTTTCTGATGCCATTGGCTATCCAAGAAATAAAAGGCACTCGGCTAGTATGTAAACAATAAAGCCATATGGCTTGTGTGACCAATGCCATTCGGCTATTACACAATTAAATCACATTGCCAGCAAACAAATAAGAGGGCCATACGGCCAGTTTGCATTCTCTTTAGAAATTTACTTTCTCATAACTCATCCATCACTTAATCAACTTATTTGATTTATAAATCCCTTGAAAATAGTGGGATGGAAGAGTGCATGGTTTAGCCATACCATATGGTATGCTACATCGACCCATGCGATTTAATGGTCTAGTAGTACCATTCGGTACACATCCTCGACCAAATAAAACGGATCGTGATTTAGCTGCACTGTGGTGCGCATCATCCATCACCGGTGATTGTGGATCACCGTGGATCATCGAGGATCACCGTGGATCACCTTGGATCACTGATCATCGTAGATTATCGCGGATCATCGAGGATCATCATGGATCATAGATCAACGCGGATCATCGTGGATGATCACCGTGAATCATAGGTGAAAAATCTAGTTGCACCTGAGGGTGAACATCATCGACCATTGATTTTGTTTTATGGTCTAATCGTACTTAAGAGTACGTATCATCGACCTTTACTTCATATGGTCTAGTCATACCTATTGGTATGCATCATTGACTTAAAAGAAAATCATGGTCTAGCCACACTATGGTGTGCATCATCGACCAAAAGATGTGGAAAACATTAACCTTATGTTTTGTTTGGACATATAGCGTGTCATCCTTAAAGGGGTATCACTTGTTGTCCATACAAAACGAAAGTCATGTAATCACATGCTTTATATTTTAGGATTTAGGGTTTCTTAAAATCAGATTTAAACTTTAAGGATTAGGGTTTAAAATTCAAATCTGTTTTTAGGATTAGGTTAAACATTGACCTTAAATTTTGTTTGGACATATAGCGTGTCATCCTTAAAGGGGTATCACTTGTTGTCCATACAAAACTAAAGTCATGTAAAACTATTAAGGGTTTAGGGTTTTGATTTTAAAATAAACAGAACTAAAATCAACCAAATCAAATCGCAAAATTTTTAAATCGGATTTAAGATGAAGAGAAGTTTGAAACCCGAATTGCTTGAACCACAAGTAAAGATTAGGGTTCTTGAGATCTTACCTTAATCTTTGCCGATCTTTTCTCCTTGGTTCCTCTTTTAGAAACCTTAAATAATCAACAATGAAAGTTTCAAAGTTGGATTAGTATGAGATCTAAGAACAATAGAAATCGAAATTAAGAGAGATAAGGAGTTGGCGGCTATTAGGGTTTTGGATGATCTTTGACGGCGCGGCTTGCACTGGGAGGTGACGGCGCGTCTGGAGTCGGATTGATGCGTGGTCTGCGGCGCTGGATTCGTCTCGTCAAGAGCTTCAATTTGATATATTACTCGCCGTCTGGATCCTTACGGTTAGGGAGATATGACGGTTTAAAGTTGCGGCTGAAATTAAGGTTTTTGTGGTCGCTGGATTTTAGCTAGGGTTTAGAGTCTCGTGCTGATAACGTGTTGTAAATAAAGAAGAGAAGAGAAGAGAAGAGAGGAATTTGTGTGTCTTATTCCATGAATAATGATCTCCTTATATAGGATACAATAGCTTGGAGACAAAGCTTAACTTGGAGTGGAGAACAAGTATATCTAGGACTTTCCATATGGACATCACTACAATATTTATAACATTTTCTTCTTTGAGAAAATACTCGGGCTCAATATTTACATCTACGATTCACCATATATCTCACGTTCCTCATTCAACTGTCTTTTAGATATCTGATACAAAGTACTAGTTACCTTTTTGGTCAAATACGATAAAAACAATATCATAATTTTTTGTATTAAATCCACCGAGCAGAACTCAAAAGTAACTAAAGCTGCATAAGAGTAAGCTCATTGGTTTAAATATCTAAGAATTTTTCTATCATAGCGTATTTTTCTTAAACAGAAAGTATTAATTACTGTTGAAAATATATAATTGAATAATTAATCGAACCAATGATAAAAATACAAACGACAGAAAAGTTTCTAAACGTGTTTTTACTTCTATAAAAAAGTGTATAAACATGTTCTCTATTTCTCTTTTTGAAAAACAATATTCATTCTCTCTCATTTTCTTATTTTTATATTTTAATTACTATCTCATAGTTTTATAGATCCTTGCGATAAAAATGCTTTAATATCATTTTATTTTTAATCTGCAAAGTAAAAAAAAATGAAAGGAGAGGTCATAATAGTCCAAGCCTCCAAGGTAAGAAGACCTGGCCTCCACTTTAGTTTTTTTTTAAACATAGAGAGAAATAGAAGAAAAAAATAGAAGTGTTAAAACTGGAGGGTAGTAACAATGCCTTCTAATTCTGGAGATGATAATGTTCTTCAAGTTCTCATCAAGAACTTCGATGTCCTTGCTCTGTATTTCTCTCTTTCCCTTCTCTTTTATATTTTTTTATAGATCCTTATCATGGTTTTCTTCTTCTTGTTAATCAGTTAGATCTTATCTTATTTCCTTAGTTTTATATCTTCTGAGTTTAAACTACATTGTCTATGTTCTTTCTTGATTTCTATGTTGAAAGAGATACCCTCTTTAGATATTTTACTGATTTATAAGTTTAGTTTCGGGTGTATAATTTTTATTTGAAAGTTGAAACTTGCTTTGTGTTTTGCTTCTGCAGCCCATTGGTTGCTCTCGTCTACCCTCTGTAAGTGAAATCTCTATCCCTCTATTTAATTGTATGTTTCTGTTAATCTGTCATTCAGATATATGTGAACATTGGAAATTCTTAGGGGAAAAAAGCAAAAAAAAATAAAAAAATAAACCTTTGAAATTTTAAAACTCTATCAATAAAGATTGAAAAATATGAATTACTTTTTTCTCAGATGCACGTATATCCACACAAACCCACTTAGAATCCAAGGCACTAGGCATATTTTACTCTTGTAGTGTTCATCTATTTTATAACAAAATAAATTAAATTAGAATATGCTTAATTATGTTGACAAACAAAATGAACAGATATGCATCAGTGAAAGCGATAGAGACAAAATCATTAGCAGAAGACGAGCAATGGCTCACCTACTGGGTTCTCTACGCAATCATCTCCCTCTTCGAACTCATTTTCTCCAAACTTCTTGATTGGTGAGTTTTATTTATTACGTTTATATTCTTATTTTGTAAGCACCATTTTAATGCTAGTTCGGTCACATCAATCAAAAGGTTTCCGATATGGCCGTTCTTGAAGCTGATCGGGATATGCTGGCTTGTGCTACCACAGTTTAATGGAGCAGAACATGTCTACAGACATTTCATCAGGCCATTCTACATGAATCCTCAAAGAGCTTCCACCAATATTTGGTATGTTCCTCAAAAGAAATTGAACTTCTATCCCAAACGTGACGACGATGACATCCTCACTGCTGCTGAGAAATACATGGAAAAACACGGCACTGACGCATTTGAGAGAATGATCGTCAAGGTAAGTTCAAAATCATTTACATATTTTAAACATGTGTATTGATTGGTTGTTTATGTTCAAATGTTTAGTGAATGTTGTTTTGGGATGCAGAAGGATAGTTATGAAAGAGGGAGGAGAGGAGGAGGAAGCAATGATTACATGACCTTTGATGACGACTATAGGTACTAAGTTTACCATGTTTATTATGGGTGATCGATCACTGTTATCGACAATCTGTTTGGCCACATTCAGTTGTAAGCTAGATGTGTGACTATTGTCTTATAGATGGCTTTTATAATTGCCGGGTTTATGTATAAGTATTATCCCTATTTAGTAGTGACATGTTTGCATTTTATATATGAAGTGCAATTTATTATCTTCCATTCAAGTAAAACAGTGAAGTGTGGCTACGTCTTGTATCCTCTATTTGATTTAAGGTTTGTTCTTCATATCTCCTTCCAAATCATCTGAACAATGGGCTGGTACACACAGAAAACCTGAAACTAGAGAGACTGGATTGTTTTAATGTTTTTTTTTTCATTTGTGTCTGTGACAAAAAAAACAATGAGAAAGAAAAATCATGTTATGTATAGCAGTCCTCATTACAAAATATAAAGGTCATAGCATCTCAATTGGTAAAATAATTTATCCCAACCATTTAATATTATTATTTTAATTCAATTTATTTATTGACAAAAATATAACTTAATTTATTTATTTACAATTATTATTTTTAAATAATTGAACCAATCCCAAAAGGATCCCTAACTAATTACTCATTTTATGTTTACTTGTATGAAAAGAACAGAAAATAATTCACCCCTAAAGTGTCCCATTACTTAAAGTCAATCTCGTGGGGCCCAACTTTGTCCGATCTTTAACGAATGGGGAGCTTTTGTCAAAATGGGCCCGGCTTTTAAATATGCGAGTTTTGTCTTTTCTGACATGGCATTATTGTAAAAAGCTTATGAAAAATTCAAACGAGAAGGAAAATTTTAGTTATACATTCGCTCAAGCTTCCAAAGGAGAGAGGAGGCTACAGTTAGGTTGGCTATGCCCCTCTATTTCTCTCTAAAGATGAAAAAGATAAAATCGAATAGAAAAAAATAAAAAATCAAAAAAAAAGAAAAAGAAAAAAGAAAAGGTTTTGATACGAGAGCAAACCAGAGGAGCAGATTCTCAAATCACCAAGAGCCTCTCGATTTCTCCCTCCATCCTCTTCGCCGGCGTTCAACCTTGACGTTACACCTTTCTACGTCCCACGTTTTGACGACGTTGATCCGAGATTCTTATGGAGGATTTGCTTCCTCATCAGATAGACTTGGCATTGGAACATATTTTTTGAAGAAGCTTATATAGCTAGCTAGGGTTCTTACGTGTGGTGAAGAATACGTGGAGTACAATTATCCGTATATCTCTAGGAGTTGGATTTTGATATTCTGGTTAATGTACATTTTGGACTTGAGAGTTTTGGATTCCTTTCTTGAAAAATATTTCAATTTTTTTGACGGAAGCTTACTTCTTGGTAACTACCATGCATGGGTTAGATAGGGACTCGTCTTCATGCAATCAAATGAGATTCGAGTGATGTTAAACGATTTTGCTGGAGAATGTTCCTAAAGGGAACTAGTTATTTTCCGTTGCAATGGCTGAGAGAGACGTCGAACAGGTAAACTATATATTCTTAGAGCTTTATTACAAGGACTTGTTTCCCCTTAATCTTTTGTTGTTGAATGATTTAACAAAGATTAGAATATGGACTACTTCTATTCATATATGCTTAGGATGTGCTCTCTTTTCTTTTCTTCTATCAACCTGTGTTCCTCTGTATAAGCCATTGAAAAATGATTCTCTTCGACCTAATCCGACAGGCCATTACGTCACTTAAGAAAGGTTCCTACTTGCTGAAATACGGTCGTAGAGGGAAGCCTAAGTTCTGTCCATTCCAGCTCACAAGTGTAAGATTTTCTTGGACTCCATAACATATGAGAAACAACTCCTTGTGTATTCTTCTTGTTTGCTCTTTATTTAAACTATACTACATGTGAACTATTAATTATCCTAGGACGAGTCAACATTAGTATGGTACTCTGGCAAAGAAGAGAAGCAGATTAAGCTGAGTCAAGTCCTCAGAATTGTTCCTGGACAACGCACGGTTAGTTTTCTCAATGCAGTTATGCATGTAAACAAGTACACTTCCTTTAATAAAAACTAGCTTTTATTCCATTTCAACTATATCACCACAATAAGATGTATATAGTTTTTTTTTTCCTTCTTACCCCAATCCTAGACTCAATGGCTAAAGTTTGTTTCAGGCTACATTTAAGAGATATCCACGCCCTGAGAAAGAGTATCAGTCCTTTTCACTTATATGTCCTGACAGATCCTTGGATTTGGTGAGTTTATTTTTCATGTAATCTTAATGAATAAATAGCATTTGTTTGACCATGACCTTGTTGATGATGTTGTTGTGCAGATATGTAAAGACAAGGATGAAGCAGAAGTGTGGGTCGTAGGTTTGAAGGCACTGATTACTCGTGTAAAAATCTCCAAATGGAAAAACACTATCAAACCTGAGATCACTTCACCAGAATGTCCAACACCTCAAGCACGGAGAGTGTCTCCCTTCGTATCAATCCTTGTAAGTAACACAACATTCAATGTTCTTTAGGAATGTTTGGAAACAACCACCTTAATAATACTTTGCATCATTTTTTACCACAGGATCAAGTTACTCAGCCTTCTAGTGAGGCTTCTACACCAAGCCGGTTAGGAAAAGTCTTTTTAGACATTGTCTCAATAACTGCACCACCCAATAACAATCAGACAGAAGCCAATACTTCCAACCTCTACTGCCCTATTTCTCCTGGGAACGTCGAAAGCTCACGGTTCTCCACAGGCGGTGACCTGGCTAGGCTCAGTCTATCTAGCGCTGTCAGTACCTCTAGCCACGGCTCGTTTCACGAAGAGTTTGATGCTCTAGGTGATGTTTTCCTCTGGGGTGAAGCTATAAGTGACGGTGTACTAAGCGGTACTGGAAAGACGTTACATTCCACTACAGAAGATGCACTTTTACCTAAAGCGTTGGAGTCCACAATAGTCCTCGACGCTCAAAACATAGCATGTGGTAGGTGTCATGCCGTTTTAGTTACGAAACAAGGAGAGATCTTCAGCTGGGGAGAGGGGACAGGGGGGAAACTAGGACACGGCTTAGAAAAAGATACTCACCAACCAAAGTTCATTAGTAGCGTCAGAGGAATGAATTTCAAATCTTTAGCGTGTGGAGAGTTTCATACATGTGCTGTCACTCAGTCTGGTGATCTTTACAGTTGGGGTGATGGAACTAGGAATGTAGATTTGCTTGGGCATGGGAGTGAATCCAGCTGCTGGACTCCCAAGAGAGTGACCGGTGTGTTACAAGGGATGCATGTGGCTTATGTTGCTTGTGGTCCTTGGCATACAGCAGTGGTTGCATCGTCAGGACAGCTGTTTACATTTGGAGATGGATGTTTTGGTGCTTTAGGTCATGGAGACAGAAGAAGCTCTAGTGTTCCGCGCCTAGTTGAAAGCTTAAGTGAAGTAAAAGTAATGAAGGTTGCTTGTGGTGTTTGGCATACAGCAGCAGTGGTGGAGGTTACAAATGAAGCATCTGATGCAGAGCTTCTCTACTCTTCTTGCGGACAACTGTTCACATGGGGAGATGGTGAGAAAGGACAGCTTGGTCATGGTGACAATACGGCAAAGCTACTCCCTGAGTGTGTGACCTCATTGACAGATGAAAACATCTGCCAAGTTGCATGTGGACATAGTCTCACTGTCTCTCTTACATCCAAAGGACATGTGTATACAATGGGTAGCCCGGTTCACGGCCAGCTGGGGAACCCTACGGCCAAGGAGAAGGTCCCTTCACGCGTGGAAGGAGACATAGCAGAGATTTGTGTAGAGGAGATTGCGTGTGGCTCTCATCATGTGGCTGTGTTGACATCTAAATCAGAGGTATACACTTGGGGGAAAGGATTAAATGGACAGTTAGGACATGGAACCGTTGAGAACAAAAGAGAGCCTGTTTTTGTTGGGTTCTTGAAAGAAAAACAAGTCAAGGCTATAACATGTGGATCTAACTTCACTGCTGTGGTTTGTCTTAACAAATGGGTACCTGGCTCTGAACATTCTCTCTGTGCTGGCTGCCGTAACCCTTTCAACTTCAGAAGAAAACGACACAACTGTTACAACTGTGGTCTCATCTTTTGTAAAGTATGCAGCAGTAGAAAGTCTCTGGGAGCTGCTCTTGCGCCTGATATGAACAAACCATATAGAGTGTGTTATGGATGTTTCACCAAGCTGAAAAGGTCTAGAGAACTGTCTCCTCCTCCACCAACTCCACCTGCAAGAAACCTTTTGAATATGCGAAAATCGACAGATGTTCCGGAAAGAACTCAAAAACTCCTCTCACCACACTCTAGAATAGCCTCAGCTGACTCTTTAGTGCAACATGGTGAAGGAAAACACAACAAAAGAGAGTTGAAACCGGAAGTAAGTAACCATAATGTCTTCTCGGTGGGTAGTTTACAGCCAGCTATGGCGCCAAATTTAAGAGGTTCAATAGCTTGGCCTAGAATCTCCAAAAGTATGATAGTTAAAGTTCCTGGTTCACGTGCGAGCTCTCACACAGCGTCTCCAGTTTCAGTAAAGTCAACTAGTCCACGCCCATCTTATGAAGTAGATGAAGGTAGGCAAATAAAAGACAGTTTTGGTCAAGAAATGGTGGGTCTAAAGGAACAGGTACTTCTTCTTTCTAACCATATTTTATATCACATCAGAGCAAGTATGCAGCTAATATCTACTGAACAATGAAGGTTGAACAACTTACTTCCAAAACACAAGAACTTGAAGAGGAGCTTGAGAAAACTAAAAGACAGTTGAAAGTGGTCACTGCAATGGCAGCAGATGAAGCAGAGGAAAACAGATCAGCAAAAGAGGTTATTAGATCTCTAACCACTCAGGTACGTTCATCTTACTTCTTATGTTTTCTTATATTGAATTTTCGCATAATGTTAACAATGGTTTTACAGTTGAAGGAAATGTCTGGAAGATTACCTCATAAGGATGATACTAGCACTAACTTAAGACACACAGAGAAAGAGACAACATCAGAAAGTCAAACTAGTTCCCAGACACATATAAGAAGTATGGTCCCTCATGATAGTCAATCAGAAAACAACTTAACAAGTAAGAGTTTGGTTAATGGACATAGAAGACAGAATGAGAAGGCAGAGAGAGTTGTGCAAGACGAACCTGGAGTATATTTGACATTGTCGTCTTTACCTGGTGGTGGTAATGAACTTAAGCGTGTCCGGTTCAGGTACATGAATCATGAATGTTTTATCTCATTTTACGTGTAACTCGTTCATCATGTTTTACATGTAACGTTGATGTTTCTTGTGCAGCCGGAAACAATTTACTGAAGAACAGGCAGAGAAGTGGTGGGGTGAAAATGGAGGTAAAGCTTGCGAGCGACACAACATTCTAATTTCCTAGTATCTCATCTGTCTTAAGAAAGAGAGAGAGACAAAGACAAAGAAAAGATAGCAACATGTAGAATAAATAGAGAAACATATGTTTTGAGAGTTAAAGCCAGCATGTTTTCTGCTATCAATAGAAAAAAAAAGTATGATGGAAAATTACATTTCATTTGTATTTTTCTGAGTATTGCGTGGTTCACAAGGAATACGAGCATTTAAACGAGGAACATATCTGTTGAATACGTTTAAGTAAAGAAACCGTTCTACAATAATCATAATCACCAAGAATGGATTAATCACAACAACACTGAAGAAACCTGATGATCTCTGTTAACCGACAATAATCATAATCACCAATTATTCAAATGGGAAATTTGGTTTGGCTTTAGATTGTTTTTTGCCAAAATAAAAAGAAAAAATTGGTTTGTAGACAAAAGAGTAAATCATTAATTGTATTTCTTTTGTAAAGTATGTTATTAATTTTTGTTTGTCAAAAAGAATATGCCATTAATTTTTCGGATCGAAAACTGTTTACGGCAGAATACAAATTTGCAGATAAATATTTTTTCAATCCCAAAGTTGAAAGGAGATATAATTTTCTTCTATAGTTTTTAACCGTTATAAAACCAAAAACGCAAGTTTCATTGTCTTGGTTGATACCAATTTTGGTCTCTTCAACTTTTGTTTAGAGAGAATTAGTGTAGATTACTAAGGAATGATGATTACCAAAAAAAAGAAAGACTAAGGAATAAGATCAGAGGGACAAATGTTGGATCACGTGAAGGGAGGGTGTGATCAGGCAGAGGAGGTTACGTGACGTGGAAAGGCTAGTTATGAGTTAAAATGTTCTGGCGAGAATCCAAAAAGATCCGGCGAAAAACGATAAGAGGTTGTTAGAGAATGGTTCGCTCTGATACCATATGAGTTAAAATGTACATTCGATCTTTTCTTATTTATTTAATTCACGGTTACAAAATTTGGATACAAGGATTCATAACACATGTTTTCTTCTATCAATAGAAAAAAAGTTTTGATACAGCATGATTCCCAAGTAAAACGAACATTTTAGTAAATAATATTTCGGTTGATTACGTGTAAGTAAATAAACAGTTCTACAATAATCATAATTACCAAGAATACATCAATCACAACAACATTGAGGAAACATGATTAGCTCTATCTATCTACAATAATTATAATAACCAAGTATTCAAATGGGAAATTTTGGTTTGGTTTTAGATTATTTTTATGGTAGAGTATCTTCTTACAAATTTTGTACATAAAAGTAGTATTTCGTTGCTGTGTGCAATGTAAATGTTGTAGAAGTGACAAGATGAGGATCTTTGTCTAGTAAAACCTTTAACTATTCAGGATATGTTTTACCTTGTTCTGGTATTTAATAACTTTATTCCTTAAACAACTTCAAATCGTTCATTAAGCACACTATTTAACCACTTCAAATCATTCATTAACCAGACTATTTAACATAAGAAAAGACATGTTTTTATCTATTCGATTTGTGCATGGATGTGTCCAAAGAAAATTTGTGTAAACAAAGTCTTTAAACATCCAACAAATAACAATTCTTCAAAAGTGAAAATTAAACATTATTTCCAAAAGTATGCGCATGAGAAACATTATTTCTGAAAAAACTAAAACCAAATATTTGAACACCAGAAAAATGACAAAAAAGGGAAGGGCGTTAACCGTTTGCTGCCTCTTTTCCCCCTCACACTATTCTTTCACACCATTCTCTCATATTCTCTTAGATATAATGATAAAGTTTCACGTTGGTATAAAAATGGTATAATATCAAAATTAAAACTAAATAGTATTTTTAAAATTTGTAAATATATAAGAAATTAATGATTTTACAACTAAAAGTTATATATATATATATATATATATATATATATATATTTAAAAAATTGAATAATTGTTTTAAAAATTTAAGTAATAAAATTTTATAATTTTAAAACTATATAATTTATATAATTTATTGTCATATTTAAATATATTTATTTTAATGATAATGTATGAGTTATTACCATATTCTAAAATTTTTATCGAAAGTATGTAGTATATGAATTTTTCCTCTTTGACCACAAATTAAGAAAAACAGTAGACGAAAAATGAATATTCGTGTACACATTAAAACTATGAAAGTCAAAGTCAAAGTTGAAGGGCCTGGACATCAAAAGGTCCAATGGGCCTAGCTAAGCAGTGACGTATAATCAATTTAGATATTTCCAGCTGTTCCTCTATAAAAACAAAACACAACGCGTCTCATACTTAATTTCTAGGGTTTTGCAACACAGAATCGCCGAACGAATCCAACGCCATCATGGGACGAAGTAAGTCACATTATCTCTCCTCCTCCTCCTTACAACATAGATCCTTGCATCGTGAACTCGCTAGGCTCTTGATTAATTTGAGATTTTGATTTTATTGCCATTGATTGTAGGACCTGCGAGATGTTACCGTCAGATCAAGGGAAGCCCTACCCGAAATCCCGCTACTGCCGCGGAGTCCCCGACCCCAAGATCCGAATCTACGACGTCGGGATGAAGAAGAAAGGAGTCGACGAGTTCCCTTTCTGCGTCCACCTCGTCTCGTGGGAGAAAGAAAACGTCTCCAGCGAGGCCCTCGAGGCCGCGCGTATCGCCTGCAACAAGTACATGGTGAAATCCGCAGGGAAAGACGCCTTCCACTTGAGGATTAGGGTTCATCCTTTCCATGTGTTGCGTATCAACAAGATGCTTTCGTGCGCCGGAGCCGATAGGCTTCAGACTGGTATGAGAGGCGCCTTTGGTAAGGCGCTGGGGACTTGCGCTAGGGTTGCGATTGGGCAGGTGCTTTTGTCTGTGAGGTGTAAGGATAACCATGGGGCGCATGCTCAGGAGGCGCTGAGGAGGGCTAAGTTTAAGTTCCCTGGGCGTCAGAAGATTATTGTTAGCAGGAAATGGTATGTTTTTTTTTTTTATGTTGTGTCTTTATTTTGGTTTTTGGTGATTACATTAAATATTATGTTCGTTGGATTGGAACAGGGTTTCACTAAGTTCAACCGTGCTGATTACACTAGGCTGAGACAGGTTAAGAGGATTGTTCCTGATGGTGTCAATGCTAAGGTACTGTTCTTGTTCCTGTCTCCAGAGTCCATATTCATTTCTTGTGTAGTGTGTTGATTATAAACCAATATTATAAATAAATGATTGCTTCATTAACGGTATTGATTTTGGAATTTGTATATTGTGGTAATTGTGATGAATATTATCTGTGTTATTTTGTCTGATTTTCTTCACCATGTGAGCGACCTTTTATGGTTTATTGATTTTGATTTATGTTGTGTTGCAGTTTCTGTCGAACCATGGTCCTTTGGCTAACCGTCAACCGGGAAGTGCGTTCATATCAGCAACCAGCGATAAAGAATGAAGACGATTTGTGGTTGTAGTACCGATAATACTCTAGGTTCCGAAGTTATTCGTTTTGTTTTTGTTGTAACAGTTGAAAACAAGATCCTTTTCTGGTTTCGTTTTGTTTGGACAATTGTTTTATGGTCTGTTTCTGTGTTCATTGCTTTAGTTCTGGTTTTACTTCTCGTTTCCTTAAGTTTACGTCCTCATGATTTATTTGAAATCGTGCTCCTTGATCAAATAGTATGGCTGTTTATTTCCAAAATGATTTATACTGAAAGAGTGGGTTGTATAAGAACTCCGAACGCCTTGGACTTGTTCATTAAGACTTTTACAATTATGTTACTGTGGATTTTAGATATAAGAAAATGGTGCTTCTTCAGTTGCATATGCTATCTTGAATGTAGAATCAAATAGTAGGCGTTTAATTTTTTAAAGAAAAAATACCAAAGATGTAACGTAAAAATGTTCCACAAAAATGTCTACAGTTTTTTATAAGTGTTCGTGTTGCCATGTTGGTTAACAAAGATTGTTAGATATTGAATTGAGTAATTATATGATATTTTATTGAAGTGTTCGATGATACTGAAGTGATAAAAACCTAAAGATGGCATTCAAAAGATTGTTCAAAGAGTCGACTTCATTGTTGAAAGATTTTTCAAAGAGTCGAACTTCATTGTTGAAAGATTGTAACCGTGTTCCCTCGAGCAGTAAATGGATCAAGCAACAACCGGAAATGCAAAATGAGTATTTTGGGGGAGAATTACCAATTGTGACTCAAAACTTGGAGTCAAACCCAAAAGAGTACCCCAACTTGGGTCAAAGGCAAAAATAACCTAAAAGGCTATTGAAATTACAACTATCTCCTTGTGAACAAACAAAAAAACAGATTTTTTTTTACGTTTCTACCCCTCGCAAGTCGTCTGTAAACAGACGACTTTAAGTTAAGTCGTCTGGACAGTTATTCTTAAACATAATTTAAAAATTTTGTAAAAAATATTTTGATAAATGAAAAATTGGAATTATGTAATTAACATATGTCTTAAGAGATATAAATTAATATATAACAAATTTCAATTGTTTTCAGCCCAGATGAATGAAAGTAGTGAGTCATGATATTCTTTAGTTTATGTTTCATCAACATATGTTGTAGTATTGTATGTGTTCTTAGGGTTAGATTTTGGAAAGCATTAAAACCGTTTTTGAAAATTTTTAAAATTACCTAGGCGTGTTCATTTCTGTGTATAGTAAACACTATTGAAGTATAATTTGATGTTATAACGTGGTTAGTAAGTTAATTTAGTCATTTTAGTTTAGGGGTTCATTTTAGGGTATTGGACGACTTAATATTTAGTCTTCTGTTCCCAGACGACTAAATATTAGGTCGTCTGATGTACATTATCAGCCAGAATAAGTCGTCTAAACCGGACCAAACCTTAAAGTTTACCAATGTACTTTTAAAGCTAACCGGATTATTTACCCAATATATAAGGTGATTTTTTTTTCATTTTCCGCTAACAGAAACCCTAACAGTTCTCTCTCACCGGCGATATCAAAGGCGATTCGAATTCCCACTATTTCCGAACAACCATCGTTCTCAACGTCGGCTATCTATTTCACTTCATTCTCACCGTTGTCGCCACAGCTTCTTCTAACCCTAGCGCCGCCGATTCCTCTAAACCCTAGCGCCCCCGCTTCCACTATTTCCGAACAAACCGTCGCCCTCGCCACCGTGCTCACCAACGTTCTCACCGCCGCTTCCTCTAAACACTAGCTAGCACCGCCGCTTCTTCTAAACCCTAGCGCCGCCGCTTCTTCTAAACCCTAGCGCCGCCGCTTCTTCTCTGTAAACCGTAGCGCCGTTTCT
This sequence comes from Raphanus sativus, assembly GCF_000801105.2. Taxonomy (NCBI): domain Eukaryota; kingdom Viridiplantae; phylum Streptophyta; class Magnoliopsida; order Brassicales; family Brassicaceae; genus Raphanus; species Raphanus sativus. The sequence continues at coordinate 5,420,265 of NC_079512.1, read as the reverse complement.
CTGTAAACCCTAACGCCGGTAAGTCATCAAACTCGTGGAAAAGATGAACATAAAACGTTGTCTCTTTCAATTTACTCATTCTCACCGTTTCACGTTTATTTTTTCAGATCTATAACCACAATGACGAGTACTCGAACTCCTTCTGCGACTAATCAGGTCCGCTTGAAATTTTCTACTGGAAGACTTGTAAGTAAGTCGTCTGGAAAGTCTTCAACCTGGACGACTTAGTACGTCCATTTGGAAGACTTTCCAGACGACTTAAATATAAGTCGTCTGGAGTAACAATTAAGGCGTGATTGATTTAGCTTGTGTTCTGACTTCTATTGTTGTCTTTGATTATTTTGCAGACAAAAAGGATGGATATTCCAGAACTCCCCCGTAGGTTATACACATTAGGGGAAGAGCCAGAACCCCACAATAGCATTTCGTATCATACGGATAACACGAAGTTGCATACTGCTCTTAGGGAAGCTCTCACTGATGCTGAATTTGAAGAGCTCAAGGAGTCGAGATTGGGAGTTTTCATCAAGTTCAAGGAGCAGGGATTTGGTTGGGCTTCAAGGCTGGTTCACTACTTGCTCGGTTTAAAGCTGGACATTAAGAAGAAGTATGAGATGTGGTGTCTCGTTGGTCCAGAACCTGCGAGGTTTTCACTGTTAGAGTTTGAAAACATCACTGGTCTAAACTGCGAGTACATCGAGGACCTTGAGACACCAGAATGTGAAGTTACCCCACAGATGGTTTCTTTCTGGGAGATGATGGGAGTTCATCGGGAAGCTGGGTCAACTACTGATCAGATAATAGCAGCACTGAAGAGATGCGGGGATTGGTCCAGGGAAGATCGCAAGCGACTCGCGTACCTTTCCATCTTCACTGGATTCATTGAAGGGAGAAAGTTCTCAAGCGCTACACGAGCTACTCTGGCAAGGCTAGTGATGGATTTAGAAAGGTTTGAGAATTATCCATGGGGGAGAGTCGCGTTTAAGGTGCTGATGGACTCTTTGTGGAACAAAGATATTACTGGTTGTTACACCGTGGATGGGTTTATACAAGTTCTTCAGGTCTGGGCGTACACAGCTATTCCGGGATTGGGTGCTAGTATTGGTCTACCCAGAGCAAACAGTCCGTCTCCACCGATTCTGGCTTACGAGGGCAGTAGAGGCCGCAGATTCATGAAAGCTGCTATCTTGAGTCAGGTACCTTTCCATCTTCACTTAATTAAGTTGTCTGGAAAGTCTTCCAGCTGGACGACTTAGTAGACGACTTATTATAAGTCGTCTGGAAGGTCTTCCAGCTGGACGACTTAGTAGACGACTTATTATAAGTCGTCTGGAAGGTCGTCCAGCTGGACGACTTAGTAGACGACTTATAATAAGTCGTCTGGAAGGTCGTCCGGCTGGACGACTTAGTTGACGACTTATAATTAAGTCGTCTATTTAGTATTTTGTTTCAAATATCTAACTCGATTCTTCTTCTATTTACTGCAGACCCGCGTGATAAACTTTGTTGAGAAGGACATTAGTGAAATGTGGCCAAAATGGGACTCTGAGGTTGAGGACGTGCGCGCGGAGAACATCATTAAAGTCATGTATGATCGGAGACCGTGGAAGTAGACCATGGATTGCTGGGAAGTCACTGGTACAATACCTAAGTTTGTGACTCCATCAAAAAGAGCCAAAGAGATGGTTGTGGAGGAGGTGGAGGAAGACAATCAGAGACCTCGGAAGAAAGCTCGTAAAGAGGCTCCTAAAGAGGCTCCTAAAGAGGCTAGAGAAGAGGCTCCTACAGAGGCTAGAGAAGAGGCTACAGAAGAGGCTAGAGAAGAGGCTAGTTGGGTGACCAGAGAGGAGTTAGAAAATATGTTCAAGGACTTAAGAAGTGGCTTAGGTGACATGATGAAAGATGGGTTTAAGAAGTGCATCAGGGAGATTAGGAAGATCTCCGATAGATTGGAAGCTGTGGAGAAGAAGGTTGGTGTCACCAATCAGGCTACCCCTCAAGCCCCAGAAACCGGGGTTAGTAACAAACAGCCTACCCCACAAGCCCCAGAAACCGGGGTTAGTAACAAACAGACTACTCCTCAAAAGGATCAGGCTACACTTCAAACCAATCATCCTACTCCTCCCACCAGACAGCCTGCTCCTCAAAAGGCAAAGCCTACTCCTCAAAAGGCAAAGCCTACTCCTCAAACGAAACAGCCTGCTCCTCAAACTAAACAGCCTGCTCCTCAAACGAAACAGCCTGCTCCTCAAACGAAACAGCCTACTCCTCAAAAGGCAAAGCCTTCTCCTCAAAAGAAACAGCCTTCTCCTCTGCCCAAAGAGGTTAGTATCAAATCCTCTCCCAACAAGAATTAAGTCGTCCAGGGTCTTCTAGTTGTCCAGACAACTTTTATTTAAGTCGTCCAGGGTCAACTAGTCGTCCAGACAACTTTTATTTAAGTCGTCCAGGGTCAACTAGTCGTCCAGACAACTTTTATTTAAGTCGTCCAGGGTCAACTAGTCGTCCAGACAACTTTTATTTAAGTCGTCCAGGGTTAACTTGCAACTTTTATTGCAGAGATTGTTGCCGGAGGATACAGCAGATGAGGCGATCTCGGTATATAAGATCTTGCCGGAGGATAAAGCAGATGGTGTCACCTCCAAAGAGATTGTTCCTCTCACTTCCACTGACCAACCGAGCTTCGCTTCCAACGATCAACAACCGAGCTTCGCTTCCACCGATCCAAGCGTTCCAGTTTCAGAACCGAGCCTGGTTGTATTGGACAAAACAGCTCCCACTGCTTCTGTGCGTGCAAGGAGTGAACGAACGAAGAAACCTGCTCCCACGCAGATATCTCCTTATACGGCAGAGAGAAGGAAACTCCTTAGAGTGGGAAAGTATAATCCATTTCCCACATTAAACAGACCTAAGATGAAGGAGCTCGCTGATTGGTTGAAAACTGATCCGTAAGTGATTGCTTTATCCATAATAGCTTGATTTAGTCTACCAAAACTGATTGCTTTTTTGTTTGCAGTGATTATTTCACTAAGGAAGAGGACAAACCACGTACATCACCAACTTGGTGGTATCAAAAACTCCGGACACCCAAAGCATAGCTGGAAGACGTAGTAAGTCTTCTGCTTATCTTTAAGTCGTCTGGTAACTTGTCTTTGTATAGATTTGTAAATATATAAGTCGTCTGGAAGGTTTTCCAGCTGGACGACTTACAAATAAGTCGTCTGGAAGGTTCTAACTTGTATTATTTTATATGCAGCATATAGATGCTTGGATGAATGTGCTGAGGCAGAGGTATAAGGAGAACCCACAATGTTTCCGGAGCGAGCGAATGTGCTTCCTGGATCACACCTTTACCCAGTCTTAGAGAGAACAGTATCTGTTCTTCAAAGCATCGTCGTCTGATCACAATGGTTTAGGAAAAATGCTACCTAGTGGAGCGGCGAGTTTGTATGACGGATCAATGCCTTCATTTTGCCAATCAAACAAGAAGTGGGGGAGGACATTGATGATATCTATGTGCCACTGAACTTGGACAACAAACATTGGGTGGCTATTTGGACATCGATCCCTAAGAGGCACATAGTCGTCTGGGACAGCATACCTTCAACTACCATACCAGAAAGATGGGATGAGATAATGGAGCATTTTCTCGAGATAGTCCCTTATCTGATTGTGGAGTGCGGAGACCAGATGCATGGGTTGGAGCGATACACATATGAGAGATTGCTGAAAGATGTACCCACGGCCAACAATGGTGATTGTGGCGTGTACGCTGCAAAGTACATTGAATGTCATGCTCTTGGGGTCCCCTTTAGCCCTAAAGACTTTGCTAGGTCCAATGCGAAGACTATGAGGGATAATATGGCTTTGGTTATATGGACGGAGCTTGTTGATCAGCATCTGAAAGATAATGAGGATGGTGGTATGTTTGTGGGCATGTATGATTAGATACACAAATCTAACTTGTATAGATTTTTTAACTTGTATAGATACACAAATCTATTTGTATATTTGAACTATTTTGTATACACAAATCTATTTGTATATTTGAACTATTTGTATACACAAATCTATTTGTATGTTTGTGGGCATGTATGATTTATTTGATTTTCTAACTTGTATAGATTTTCTAACTTGTGTAAGGTTTTCCAGCTGGACGACTTACAAATAAGTCGTCTGGAAGGTTTTCCAGCTGGACGACTTACAAATAAGTCGTCTGGAAGGTTTGGACGACTTACAAATAAGGTAGTCTAAAAATAAAATACACTGGACGACTTCGTAAAATGTCGTCTAAAAAAATACACTTAAAGGGATAGTAGAAGGTAGTCTAAACACTGGACGACTTAAATACACTGGACGACTTCGTAAAAGGTCGTCTAAAAAAATACACTTGAAGGGATAGTAGAAGGTAGTCTAAACACTGGACGACTTAAATACACTGGACGACTTCGTAAAAGGTCGTCTAAAAAAAATACACTTGAAGGGATAGTAGAAGGTAGTCTAATACACTGGACGACTTCGTAGAAGGTAGACGAAACACTGGACGACTTAGAAATTAGTCGTCTGGACAGGTAATCAAGACTGGACGACTTAAGTTTAGGTCGTCTGGACAACTAGTCAACTGGTTGTGTACATTGTGGTTTCGTATGGCCAGTTTCCTTGCAGTTTAAGCATCTCCGTGCCTTGTGTTTCTTCCTGGGTTTGTGTCCTCTCATCCTAGATAGCTCCAACCAAGATTGCCATCTTGATTTCTTCTGTCTCCCCGGACCACGCTTTACGTTTGGAGGAAAGCATTCTCGTTCCTCAATATGTTGTAACACGATAGGATATATATTCTCTGAGTATCCTGCATACAGATGATTCTTTGAGTAAAGTGGACATACAAGTGTGTCGATATGCACACCAGCATGTGTTCCAGCTGCTATAGCATGAGAGCAAGGTATTTTCTCCACTCCATAGACACCACAATCACACTTTACATGTTCCAAATCAACCACACAGTCCATTTTGCCACCTTTGACAAAGAAACGCCATCCATCAATTGGTTCGACCGTCATCGTATCCGCTATCTCTGATCGAACAGCAAGCAAGTATTCAACACCTCGACTATGTTCAGTTGGGAGATTCAAAGCATCTTGTCTCCTTTTCCAATACCATTTTCCTAACTTCTGCCTTATGAACTCCAGCAGGAACGGAATCAGAAATCCTCTTGCTCGCTTCAGTGCGGAATTAATAGATTCAGCGATGTTGCTTGTTTTTATGTTGAACCTGTTCCCCTTACAATAAACCCTTGACCATAGCCTGGCGTCGGCCTTCTCCAAATACGTTGCAAGTTCCGGGTTTGCACTCCGTATCTCAGCCATGTACCGGTCAAAATCGTATACCGTGTGCGCATAAGCAGCCCCTTTCACCAAGTACATGAGATGTTTCCCTTTAAACTTTTTGACAATGTTATCTTGAAGGTGATAATAACATATTCCTCGGGTTGCCCAAGGAAACACCTTCTCACACGCACTTTTAATGGCCGTGTGCCGGTCAGAGACTATCACCAGAGGCTTGTCATGAGATATACAACTAGCCAATTTTGTGAAAAACCATTCCCAAGAAGGTTCATCTTCAACATCCACGATCCCAAAAGCCAATGGGAATATCTGAAAATTGCCATCTTGTGCGGCTGCAACTAACATAACACCTCCATACTTTCCACTTAGGTGAGTTCCATCCACCACAATGACCCTTCTCTGATACTTAAAACCTTTGATAGAAGCTCCAAAAGAGAGAAATAGATACTTAAATCTTTTCTTAGAATCAAGTTCTATAGCCGTGATAGAATCAGGATTTGCAATGGAGATTTGCTCGAGATATGAAGGTAGACGCGAATACCCTTCTTCTGTTGATCCTCTCACCAATTTCTGTGCATATAACAGTGCTCTGTATGAAGTGGTGTAATCAAGCGTCATGCCAAACATGTTCTTCATTGCATCAGTGATATTCTGTGGAGTTATCCCATCAATGATCCCAACACGATCAATGAAAAGACTACCAACATACTTTGGAGTACAGTGTCTCCGCTGAGCGATTCGGTCTCCAATTGAGCATAAATGTTTTTCCACATACTTTGTTACCCAAAACGTGTTTGGCCCATGTTTCACACTCGCTCTGATCTTCCATCCACAACCGCTAACCCGACATATTGCCACAAGGAGAGTTTTTGTTGATTTGTATATTCTGAAAGAAAACCTACCCCTCACTGCTGTCAACCGCAGCTCTGAAAGTAGTGCATCCTTGCTAACAAAACTCTGGTTGACATAGATGCTGGTACAATCCGATTTTCCTCCTTCAATAGCATTTGTCTTAGCATATGTCTTTTCAATTTCTTCAAAACAAATATTATCATCATCTTCCTCGTCCTCATCTAGAACCTTTCCATAAAGACTGTAATCCCCACCATTCTGATCCGTTTCACCAACAATAGTGTTATCAGCATCCTCCTCCCCATTTTCCTCCTCCCCATTTTCCTCCTCCTCATTTTCCTTCTCCCCATCTTGATTTTCATCTTCAACAGACTCATTATCACCAACATCTTCAAAACATTCATCAGCCTCATCATTATCACCAACATCTTCTTCCCATTCACCAGCTTCATCATTATCACCAACATCTTCTTCCCATTCACCAGCTTCTTCTCTTTTCTCTGAAACCGTTTCCACCTTGCTGCGGCTTGATACACAAAGACATACTCTATGCGTTTTGAGTATCTCGAGCAAGTTTCGAACTTGTCTATCACTTGTAACATGAATGGGAGGACTGCCTGGAGTCATCATCATTTCTTCTGGTAATGAGTAGCTAATCTCCACAGTCACTGATCTCATGTCCAGGTTATAATCTTCTTGAGCCATTGCAACAAGTTCAGCATGTGTTGAATCTTCATTCAATAAAAACAATCTTGCTCCTTTGAGATCATCAACCACAAAATCCCAACGGAAATCTCTCAACAACCATTCTCCATAAACTGCATGTAACTTAAAAATCATCTGCAAATGTTCAAAATAAAACACATTAGTAAACATAGAGAAAATGAAGAAGTTCAACAAACATTATCGCAGACGACTTAGATTTAAGTCGTCCAGAAGACTTAAAGGTAAGTCGTCTAAAGAGGTCACTTTTGCAATTGAAAATTAAAAGGGACGACTTAATTCTAAGTCGTCCGGCTTTGTTTTTTGTAGAAAATTAAAAAGGGACGACTTACGTGTAAGTCGTCCTAGTTTAATAAAATATTGAAATTTTAAATTTCCCAGAGACGACTGAATTATAAGTCGTCCAGAAATAGTCAAAGATCTGACACGATTCGGTCAAATGCAAAACTAGCCTGTTTCTCGTAGACGACTTATATATAAGTCGTCTGGAGTGTTTTTTTCAACAAACAAAGCTGGACGACTTAGTTTAAGTCGTCCGTTTGACCAGAAGACTCATCAGTAAGTCTTCTACATACAGATGACTTACTTGTAAGTCTTCTACGCGAACAGATTTTGAAAAAAATTCAAATTCGTACCTTAAACTAGGTGAGATGACTTCGTTTGCACACAGGGTCTTCTCCAACCACCCAAAACCTCAAACGAAAGCAACCGTAAGTCAAAACGAAAGAAATATGGCTCTGTCAACCATCGACCATATTTTGAATCAAAAGCTTCAGTTGTTTGGATGAATATGGAGAGAAAGTGAAAGAAATGTTGTTTTTAGTTAATAACAATTGAAACAGAGAGAGTGTAAAGAGATTTACGTGCATTAAAGGGCATTAAAAGCTCCAAACAGTTCGTACAAGGTTGTTTCCACTATTCATGGCAGTGACAATATTGTAAATACTTGAAGAAAATGAGGTTGAGACAATAAAGAAACCATTTTCGAAAAAAAAAAAAAGGTTAATGGCATTTTCGTAGATAAAATGTAGATGTAGGGTTAAAAACTCAAAAAAAAATGAGTCAAAAAAAAATGTTAGTTTTCTGTTTGAATTCAAGTTTTGAGTCACTTTTGCAATAAGCCCTGATTTTGGGCCTTAATAAAATGCTAAGAGACGGGTAAGTTGAGTTTTCTCGGATTTTCAGTGTCGGACCTGCTGAAAGTGAATAGTACTAAACCGATCGAGAGGCAAGGGTCTCTTTTCATTTTTTTTTTTTTGGTCAACTAGGGTCTCTTTTCATTTGTACTCTTTTTTCTTGTTTCTGTTGCTTTTAAAAATGAACAAAGTTCTGGTTTTAGGTATCTATCTTTGGCAATTTATATAATTACATTAGCTTCTTTTTTCTAGAACCAGTCACTGCTGATTGATTATCATTTGCAGTTGATTATTCCTTAATCTGTGGTTCTGTATTGTTGGGGACAACTGGACAAGATAATTGTGTTGTGTTGAATGTTATTAAGACAATGCCTTCTTACTAAAACCCCCCACAACCCCAGATTGATGATATATACTTACTTTATTATAGAGAGGAAACAAGTATTTGTCAGAACCGGTCCTTAGACCAAGCCAATGAAGGCCATAATTCCAACCGATATTTTTAAAGATATTATGGTCACATATTTACTAAACTCTGAAAATTCAAGATATATTTAACTTACCCAATCAATTTATATATAATTTTTAAAATAAAAATTTAAATTTCTCTCCTATAAATTATTTGAAAAAGAAGTTTAATTAATATTTCAATTAAAAATCATACAACATTCCATTTTCTAACCAACTTACTATTGAACTCTCTCCCATACTTCATTTTGGGAGGCAGTGGCCAGTATACCTCTAAAGATACTTCGCTCATCATAAGAGATGGATGCATTCACCTATGACTTCTAAATATCAAAATAATATTATTTGAATCTCATCTAAACTAGGCGTTTTCCTCAGTGCCGGCTCTTGGCATGTGCTGGAGGTGTAACATCATAGGATCCAAACTTTTTTTTTACATATTTACTTCATAATTAAAGGTCCAAAATTATTTAGGTTATTAGTGTTTTTGTGGTAAAATATGAAAAGTACATGTTAAATAAGGGTCCGTTTTTACAGTCTTAAGCAAGTTCCATAACGGACTGGAACCGGGCCTAGTTTTCCTACATCATGTGCATAAATAAGAATTTTTTAAATTTAATTTACAATAACAATAAAAATTTTGTTAACTTTTAGATCTTATTATTTGCTTATAGTATATATTTATAACTACATTTTTGAAAATTTTAATCTATTTTTTGGTTAAATATATTAAATTAAATTCTATAAAATTGAGAGAAAAATTTGTTAGGTATATAATTATCAAAACTAAAAATCTATTTTTTATAATTTTTTATATATTAAAAGAAATTTAATAGTATCCGGATTAGAAAATTAAAATTTTAAAAAACTACATAAATTTTGAAAAATATTTAGTAATAAAATTATATATAATTATAAAAGAATTAAATAATATTTGAAAATGGTAAAATATTATTATATTTCTTTTCTCTATTGTGTTATTTATTAGTATATTAATGATGATTTATTAGTTATTAACATATATTCTAAAAAAATTTGCCAAAATATAATTCAACAGTTATTATGTCATGTCAATATTGTTTCGAAACTCAATATAGTGATGGTACATGATAAATCAATTCTCAAATAAATGTCTAGAAGATGACTTTGAGATGTAGTTGAATTCAACAATAAGATTGGATAATTTATCAAAATAAAGCTTCCTCGAGCCCTCTCTAGATAACTCCGAGTAGATATTTTAGACGGTCAATAAGCGCATCAACAAGGTAGAACCATGCTTGGCGCCATGGAGAATCAAAGCACATAAACACCATAAACCCAATCAAAACCGTGACATAGGTGGAACCAAGGCTCCTCCACCACAAGGCCACAACATCAATCAATCCACTTTTATCGTCTTCTTCCTCTTCTCCTTTTTCTCCTGAGCTCATTATAGTAGTAGTAGTATCACAGCTTTTATTGGTAGGTGATCCACATAGAAGAACATTACCAAAGTAACTATTCTCATCAAAGGTGTTGAACTGTTTACCTTGCGGAATCAGAGCGGATAGATTGTTGTAAGAAACATTTAAGACAGCAAGAGAGTGCAGCATTGTGAGTCGTGAAGGTATAGCTCCATGTAACTTGTTGTAAGAAAGATCCAAGCTCTCTATGCTTTTCAGATTTGAAAACTTGCAGGGATAATACCCGTTAGTGAGTTCCTTGATAGGTTCATCGAACGTACTCTCTTGAGATCTCCAAGCTCTTCAGGTATCTCACCGCTTAACTCATTACTCGACAGGTCAAGACCAAACATCTGGTCGAGAGTTCCTCTCTTGTACGAGTCATATCTCTGTTTCTCTGTAAACTCGACTTGGACTTTAAAATCTACAGAGTAGCCTATAGGCCCTAGACCAAACCATTCCGACACAAGTAAAGACTTGTGGTACGTCTGAGTCCATATATCCATAAGGCCTGCGATCATGAATGGTTGATACCAAACGATATATTACTGAAACAAGAAGGTATGGACTCACTCAAACTGTTGTGAGAAAGATCCAACATTCTTTAGGTTACTTAAACCGCAAAGCCCGACGGGTAACTTGCCCGTCAAGTTATTACCTCTCAGCAGAATAACACTGATGTTTGGTGTGCTCATGAACTGGGGGATGTTTCCAGACAGTCTGTTGTTCCTCAGATCAAGCAGAGCCATATCTTTCCACAATGTGTCTGGAATAGAACCAGTGAGATTGTTGTTGTGCAAGTCCAATATATGGCCGTAGGAGTCTGAGTGAGACCGCAGCGGCAAGGTACCGGACAAGTAGTTTCCAGATAGGTCTAATAGCATTAGGAATGGAATGTTGAAGAGAGAATGAGGTATTTCACTGTGTAAACGATTGTTTGAGATCCTCAGAACAATTAGTTCGAAACCACCTAACCATCTTGGAATGGTACCCGTGAGGAAGTTGTTGGATAAGTCAATCACACTTAAGAGTCGTAGGTTGCGTAGTTTGTCTGTGATCTACCCAGTAAACATGTTATTGTCCACTATCAAATTCATCAACGACGTCACTCGATCTTGGAACAAGTGGGCCAGTGAAACTGTTGTGAGATAGCTTAAGCCACTTGAGCGAATAGAAACCAGTGAAGATATCTCTTGGCAACTTTCCGGACAAGTTGTTGTATGATAAGTCAATAAACTGAATACGTTCCATTGTCTCCACATAGGAAGGCATAGATTCAAATGTCTCAACCTTGGAAGCATCGAACTGATATCTTCGGGGAGTTGATGGTTGAAGTTGTTAGCTGAAAGATCAAGAATCTCTAACTTGTGAGGTCTTGGAAGTGGTGTAAGGGTGTTGAACGAGTTGTTCGGCAACATTAGAACCTGAAGCTTTGTGTTATTCTTTAGCAGCCAAGTGGGGAAGGCTCCGGATAGCTTGTTGCTGGAGAGATCGAGTACAAGCAGTTCCGTCTGATACCGGAGAAAATCGGGGATGTTGGACATGTTGCAGTTCGACAATGTGAGACTCGTTAGCTGATATTTTAGGCCAGTGGAAGCACTTGTCTCTACTACCTTTCAGCGTACTAGACGTGGAAGAGAGTTTGAAAACTTTGAGTTCTGTCAACTCAGAGATCAAATCCAAGGAAAACAAGCCTTCGAAGTTGTTGTCGAGTAGCGATAAGTACTCCATGGACTTAAAGTTACTGAGGAATGATGGAAGCTTCCCACTTAGGGAATTTGATGAAAGATCAAGAACTCGGAGTTTGGAGAATCTTGAGAAACAAAGAGGGATCTCACCCACAAAGTTGTTTCGACTAATCTGAAGCTCTTGCAACTGCTCTAGTCCGCAAAGTCCTGAAAGAAATGGGATGCACAGAGAGAAACATCAAGACATAATAATATACACTCTAAAATCTGAGAGGCGTTAATATATTGCCACTACTTGCCTGCCATCTGCCCAGATAAGAAATTCTCTTAGATCCAAAGCTTTGAGCTTCTTCAGACTGGCGAGCTCTGACATGAAGCAAAACATGCATATGGAACACATGTCAACCTCAACTCAAGAACATAGCGTATCAAATGTGCCAAAACTAAGCAGTAGATGACTAGGTTTACAAGATCTTAGTCATATAAACTACCTTTTTCCTGGTAAATGGCCGCTGAAACCGTTGGCCTTTAGATCTAGTAGCTCCAAATTTTTCAGATTAATCAGTTCTGTAACCACAAGAAATATCAAAAGTAAGTGAAAATGGTATTTAGTGTCAACAATTTCAGTAAGATTTGATTTGTGTTGGAGTACTTAATACCTTTCACAAGAAAGCCACTTATAATATAGTTTTTTTTTTGGAACGTTACACTCATAATATAGTTGCGACAAAGAATCAAAGTCTTGAGCGACACAACCTCTTTCAATAAAAAGAAAAATACTACTGTTGAAAGAATTGTAACTGAGATCAAGAATCTCAAGATGTCAAATCTTTCACGGCTCTTATAACCTGTAGAAAAGATGCAAGGAGTTTTAGTAAAAGTCGGGTTCAGGTTATTTGGTTTATTCAGTTCGGCTTATTTGGTTTTGGGTTAATACAAAATTTTATCGACATAAATTGAGCAAAATAATTGATTCGGTTTTGGATTCATGTAGTTCGGTTAACTAAAATTCTACTGAAATGAACCGGAATCTTTTTGTTTAGGGTTTAATTTTTGATTAAGAACTCAAATCTTTCGATTAACTCCGACGACTAGTGACATGTAATATTAGAGTTAAACTGGAATATGGTTTATAATTTGATGTAATTTACAGTAAAAAAATATGTAATAAAGACTATAAGTTTATATAGTAAATTTGTAGTAAAAATAAGAGTCATCATTTTATTAAAACCGACGGCATATAACTTTTTGATGTATAAATTGTATTATGTTTTTATACAATAATTAAATGTATAAACATATTATAATAAATATTTGTTAAAAACAAATAAACTATTAACCTATTTTAAAAATATATAATAATAAAATAATTATTTGTTTAAATATGTATAAGAAAAAATATTTTGCAATAAATATTATTTTTAATAAAATTATAATCACTAATAACACTATTTATTCTAATATTGACAATACAGTAAAATAATGAAATTAAAATAGCATGAACATTAAATTAAAATATCCAATAGTAAAAGAAAAACTTAGAAATGATTACACAACAAAAAATACTATCCACCAACGTAAATCAAATCGTATAACTTTTTTGGAAACACTACTTTCAGTTTTATTTTGCACAAAAAATTAATTAACTTTAGTTTTGTTGATGTTAGTTTAAGTTTTGAGTTAACAATTTTATAAAAGGCATAAAGCCTCTATTGGTATTGCTGATAAAGAAGCAGTAGGAGTATGTGTAATATATATTATTTTATGTTTTATTAAAAGTATTGAATGATATGTGTAATTACATAAATTATATTATATTTTAAATATGAAATACTGTTTTTTTTAAAAGTTAAAAATATTTAATTAGAACTTTTATTTTTAAATATATAAATTTATTTTTTGATTATGAACATAAATTTTTTATATTATTAAATAAAAATAAATTAACTATATATTATTATTTTTAAAATTTTATATATTTCTAACTGTAAATGTTCTACCAAAAACTTCATATGAGAGCATTGAATAAATAGCATTTGAAGAGCATTAACATCTTGTAAATGCTTTTCTATAAATGTTTTTATGATAAATATTGAGTGGATAATAACGAAAATAATGCTTATACTAATGTTCCGTCAATCAAACCCTAAATCAAAATAACTCAACTACAACACATGATAAATAAAACTTTAAATAAAAATTTAAATTGAATGCTTGATTGGTAACATTGTGAGTTATTAACTCAAACTAAATCAATAATACCATGCATTGCCAATTAATGCTATAAGATTTTTTTTGGTTATTTCAATTTTTCGGTTCTAAATTTGGTTTGTGACATTAATTCGGATTACCAAACCAAATCAAATTGATAACAAAACTGTTCTAAAATTTACTAAACCGAAACTGAACCAAAAATCAAAAGTTTTGATTCGGTGCAGCCAGTTCAGTTCGGAAAAGAAAAATCTCAGTAGTCAGTTTTACACTTAAAGAGAAAGGATCTACATCAAGAGAGGATAAGTATGGACCTTGGGTTTGGTCGAACCAGCCTGTGAATCTGCTCATTGACAAGTCGAGACGCTCAAGCTTCTCAAAAGGATACAGCATGGTTAGGTTCAGTGGAGGAGGCACGTTCGGCCCATAAATATTTATTGGTTCGACTGAGAAAAAAGAAATTTAAACTTGTGTTTATTTGTGTTCCAAAAACAAAAGCTTGTGTTTATTTAAAAATTTTATCATCATCTTTATAAAATTTGTGATAAAAACAAATTATGTATTTGTAAAATATTTTTGGGACCCCATTTAACAAAATTTAATGAACATTTAAAATTTTTCTGTATAAAAATATGTATGTAAAAAAAATTTGGAGCCCCTTAACTATCAAAACACCGGGGCGGGGGACACGTGTTAGCCAGTCTTGAGTAGAGGAAAAGTATCGGAGTAACCTGAATGATATATCGAAAGGGAGAGTCCGATCACGCGTTTGCTGTTCATGTCACACTTGATTTGGCTCCAACTACAACAAGAGTGACTACTAGTCCTCTTCCATTCACTAGCAATGTCAGGGCGTAGATGTTTACTGAACGAGAGAAAATATGCCTTGAGCTCTAACAACCCTCGTCTTTCATTTTCAGTGCAGCCTCTACATTCTTGCATCTTCATCATCATCATGATTATCATCCATGTTAGACCAGAGATCATTGACTTTGAGGAATACATTTAAGTTCAAAGGGTCAAAAGAAGGAAACAGAGAACATAGAGATGGTTCAAAGTCATTTTATAGCTAAGACATTGTGAAACTCGAGAGCTCTAAGGCATGTGATGCAATGTGCGATGTATAAGTCAAATGGATGTCACAGCAGAAAAATTAGTTTGCTTACAATTTAAATATGGACAACACGTAAAAAAACTCAAATTTGGAATAAAAATATTGTGTGAGACGATGAAACTCACATGGTCATCCTCTAATTAAGGATTCCAAAAACCTTGAAGATTCAAAAAGAATAATTAAATGCAGAAGCTTATGATATGTATTAAAAGGCATTCAAGCAGCATGCCCACCATGCTTATAATTATGAGCTTCAAGCAGCCCTATTGGCCCAGTCATGATGGTTGCTTTGTTTGAGTGATTTGGCGCTTCAAAATCTTTTGATGTGAGTGAATTAGTTCTATCTTTAGAATCTTTTGCTACATCATCTAACCTATTGCGGCTCCAGTCCCTGTAGCTTCTGGGAACCTGAACTCGCTCCCAATTCCACGTGACTGCTGGAGAGGCTGAGCAAAAGCCTGATAGTTGCGTATGTCTGCATCACTCACTGACCTACTTCATTGATTCTTCAAAGTGACCAGCTTTGATCTCTGCAAACTCCTCCTCATCCCTTCCATTGCTTCTGGCATCTATGCTTTCTTCCTCTCCTTCTCAATATCCAAAACAAACAAACCCAAAAAACAAACATCATAGGTCGTTATGTTTCAAGACTAGTCGTTAATGTTTCAAGATTCAGAGATACCTTCTCGGTGTCCTCTCTGAGCACGCTGACAAATCTGTGTGATGTCCGCACCACTGAACCCTTGAGTGTATCTAACAAGAGCCCTCAAGTCGACATCTTTAGCCACCAGAGACAGCAAGACTTGAAGAGCTGGTAACTGTGAAATATTAAACTAAGTTTCATATTAGAGAATTAGATAAAGCTTGTTCTTTTGGGAGAAATCTAACTCTAGTTACTACGAAGTTTTTTTTAGAAGGACACCAAATAGTTAATACATGCGGGTCAACTTTTAAAGTTTAAAGTAAACAACATCGTACTAATCAGATAATATGAAGTTGGAAATGTGCTTTCACAATCCCAACAATAAATGTGAAACATCAAACTAAATCCCACATTGGAGGATTAGACAAAGAATGTCTTTTGGAAGAAGTCCAATTCTAATTAGTACGAGGTTTTTTGCGAAGAACACCAAAAATTAAATCCATGCGGGTCAGCTTTTAAAGTATAAAGTGAACAATATTGTACTAATCAGATAATATGAACTAGATCTTGACCCGCACAACTGTGCGGGTGCATGTTTTACAGTATATACCTAGTATATATAAATTTTAGAAAGTTAAAATTTTACGGTTCCAGTTTTACTACTTTTGTTTATTGTTTAAACTATGTATTTTTTATTATTGTGTCGTGTTATAAAGACGTCCGTAAAATATTGTGAACCGTAAACATTGTAGTAAGAATTTTACAAATATATATACTTTTGTAATTTAATAATTTTGTAACTTAATAATAATGTATCATTTTTAAATACACAGAATAACTCATGAGGTGGATCACTATATAGTTATATTGTATTTGTTAAATTATATATCAAGAAATTTTGGGAAATATATTTAAAATATACAAAATAGAAAGTAACAATACGAAAAATATATTATATAGATTATATTATGTTCTTTATTTATTCAAAAACCCCTTAAATGAAACTATACATAATTATAATAATTTTTCTTAACAAATTAATAACAATCATACAAAACCCAAGAATAAATATTAATTGTAATTTACGCTATAATAGCCTATGATTCAAGATAAGCCCTTTTTATTATTATAGTGCTATTTAAGTTTCCAAACAGCATTATATTTTTTTACTACTATCCTTTTTTCAAACATTTCTAAAAGATACTTCTACTTTAATAAGATAGATTTGAATATGGGCTTTTACAATCCCAACAATAAATGTAAAATATCAAATTAAGTTTCACATTGGAGAATTAGTCAAAGAATGTATAATATATAAAGAGAATTCGAACTCTAATTAGTACAAGGCTTTTTGGGAATGACACAAAAAAGTAAATCTATGTGGGTAGCCTTTAAGGTTTAAAGTGGACAATATTGTACTAATCAGATAATATAGAGTTGAACATGGGCTGTACCAATCCCAACTATTGGTATCAGAGCGGTTGACGAGAAATTTGCAAGAAGACCTAAATACTCTTCGAAAATTGAATGATATATTATATGACTTAGGAATGAGAGGTGAGTGTGTGGCAGAGATCAAGTCAGAAGATCCTAAAATTCAGTTGTGAGACACGAGATGAATGTGATCCTTAGTTTGAGAAGGATAATGTGAAATATCAAACTAAGTCTCACATTGGAGAATTAGACAAATAGTGTCTGTTGACCAAAAAAAGACTAATATATAAAGAGAAGTTCAACTCTAATTAGTACGAGGCCTTTTGGAAAGGAAATCAAAAGTAAATTCATGCGCACAGCCTCTTAGGCCCAAAGTGGACAATATCGTACTAATCAGATAATATAGAGTTTGACATGAGTTTTCACAATTACAATAGTAACGAGAATCCTCGCCCAGGGTTAATGATATCTGGCATGTTCGTTACTCCGTGAGAAGCTGGTTCAATACTCTGTCTGCTGCACACCAGCGTCTCCAACGCTGCTCCCTCTCTGAGTGCGATGGAGTCTTCTAGCTCATCAAAGAAAATAACGCAAGGGGCTGATTGGCCTTCTTAAAAGAATATCTCTGTGACGTTGGGGGTGATTAGTTGGGTTGTAACTAGTGACTTTAATTTTAATTTCTATCTACAACCACTTAAGTTATCAATCATGCTTTAAGTAGTTTTTAAAGGTAAAGTAAATAAAATAAAAAATGGTTATAGAAATCTTATTTTCTAAAGCAAAAAAATATAGTTGTAGGAATATATTTCATTTTTATCATTTTTCTTATTTAATTTCTACAGTTACATTAGATACATCAAAAAAATTTAAAAGTCTAAATTCTACAGTAAATTTTCTACAGTTACAATCCAACCAATCGGCCCGTTGCCTCACTCTCTTCAAACCACATTGTGAGGAGCTCGGGGCCTTTGGATGGTGACATACCAAACTTTTTGAACTTCTCAAGATGCTCTACTGGATATTGAACAGTCTAAAACATAACAAATTTCAAATCAGATTAAGAGTCCAATTCACATTTTCAACATTCAATATCATTTTTATTGTTGATTTCTATTTGAAATAAACTTTTTAGAAGATGATAATAATTCATACATCATTATTAAAATAAATATATTTACATATACATTTATAATATAATAATAAAAATATGTAATACTTAAAAAAATTTGAAATATTATTTAAGTCAATTTTTATGATCATACAATTTTTATTACTAAAAAAGATTTTGAAATATTTTATACAATTTAAAAAAATTATTTGCAAACTGATTTGACAAATGTTTTCTTTACAGTAAATTTCACTAAAAATTATTGGCATATTAGAAATTATGACATGACTTATGGCGAATGTGAAATGTATAATTACCTTTAATGTTGATTTTTATTTTTATAAACTTTTTAGAATATGATAATATCTCATAAATCATCATTACAATAAATATATTCAAATATAGCATTAAATAGTATATAATAAAAATATAAATATTTTACAAATTTCAAAATGTTATATAAAACCCACAAAACATATGCAAAATTTATACCACAATGGACAGAAAACTTTGGAAAATTTCAAAAGATTTCTCAAAAACTTCATGATAAGTCTTATATCATAAAATGCATTAGAATACTTCCCAAGAGATCTTCCGAGAAGTCTTCCAAGAATCTTCTGATAAGTTTTCGAAAGTCTGACTCATATCTAAAAAATCTGCATAATCAAAAGCATTCAGATGACTTCAAAACAGAGAAAACCTCAAAAATAAAATTTTATACTTAAATAATAAACAAAACAACAATCACATTAGGTCGAATCTATAATATTTTAGAATCTAGTATATAAAACACACAAAATAAATATCAAAATTTGTACCACTCTGAGCAGAAGACTTCCTGAATACTTCATGGAAAGTTTTCCAGCATAAAATGCATTAGAAGACTTTCCAACAAGTCTTCCGAGAAGTCCTCCAAGAGTCTTCTAAAATCTGAAAATGTGCATAATCAAAAGCATTAAAATAACTTCAAAACAGAGAAAATTTCACAAAACAAAATTTTATGCTTAAATAGTAAAAATACAGTTACATTAGGTTGAATCTATAACTTTTTAGAATCTAATATAAAAAACACACAAAATACATCTCTAAAATTTGTACCACTCTAGGCAGAAGAGTTCATGGAAAGTCTTCTAATATAAAATGCACTATAAGACCTCCCAAGAATTTTTCCGAGTAGTCTTCCAAGGGTCTTGTGATAAGTCTTACAAAGTCTGGCTCAGATTTGAAAATTTTGTATATTCAAAAGCATTCAAATGGCTTCAAACCAGAGAAAACTTCAAAAATAAAATTTTATGTTTAAATAATAAAAATAGTCACATCATATTGAATCTATAACTTTTTAGAATCTAATATATAAAACACACAAAATACATATCCAAATTTTATACAACTTTGGGCAGAAGACTCATTGAAGACTTCCTCTAGCATAAAGTGCATCAGAAAACTTCCCAAGAAGTAAGTCTTACAAGAAGTCTTTCAACTGTCTCAGATCTGAAAAACCTTCAAATTCAAAAATATTCAAGTGACTTCAAAATAGAGAAAACTTCAAAAATATTTTTTATGCTTAAATAATAAAAAACAGTCACATTACGTTGAATATATAGCTTTTCAAAATCTAACATATAAAACACATGAAATACATATCCAAAATTTATAGATCTACCTTTAAAGGAGTGAAAGATAAGGACCATGTAAAGAAAAACCTGCAAAAAGAAGATAAATTAGTGAAAAGGTATAAGAAAAAAATGAGAAATAGATATAAAATTTAGTGTTTTGATTTCAAAGAGATTAGAGAGAAGTTGAAGAGTTTTAGAGTGAAAACATTACATTTTTGTTGCATCCATTTGAGAAGAAGAAAGATAATGTATAAATTTTCTTTATATATGGAGATAAAAATTCTAATTATGTTAAATATTTTCGATACAAAAGACAAAGAAGTCTTCCTAGAAAACTTCTTAGGAACTCTTCTAGACCCTAAAAATAACTAAATAAATAGCAAAAAATATTTCACTAAACTTTAAATCAACTTTTAAAGTGTTTAGTATACACAAAACTAAACACATATATGTCAAAAACAAAATTTCTAAGTTAAGATTTCAAAATCTAACCTTATAAATACCAACAATAATATAATATATGTTAGCAAATCATAAACCAAAGTCTTATGGGAGTCATAAATCAAGTTATTTGATACACTAAAACAAATATAGGTTAAACTAAATTGTTTTTTAAAGAGGAGATTTTAAAATCTAACCCTAAAGATATCAACCATACTATAACATATGTTACTAAACTCTAAATTAAAGACTATCATGAATCAATTTACATTCACTCATCTATGTTAAAAATAATTCAATTTTAGTAAACTTAATTTTCCATCATTTTAGAAATATTTATTAATATAAGATTTCGATTTTTCCCTTTCAAAATATTTTTTATAAAATTTATTAATTACTTTTAAGATCTAATATATGAGACAATTTTTCCTGAAAAACTTCTGGAAGGCTTTGATTTAGGCTGAAAACTTAAATTCTTCTAAAATTTAGGCGGAAACCCTAAATTCTACTAAAATTTATGAGGGATGTATCATAAGACTTCTTGGGAAATAATCTGTAAGTCTTGTAGATCATATAATCAAGTCATTAGATAGTTATTAAATCAAAAAGATGCTTAGAAAGTGTTTAAATCAAGTCATTAGATAGTTACTAAACACATAAATGTCAAATTAAAAAAAAGATTTCACAATCTAACCCTAAAAATACCAACAAACCCTAAACCGAAGACTATCATGATTTAATCTACATTCACTCATCTATGTTGAAAATAATTCAATTTTAGTAAAACTAACGTTACATCATTTTGAAATATTTATTATTACATGATTTCATTTTTTTCCTTATCAAATATATTTTATAGAATTTTTAAATTGTTTTAAAGATCTATTTAACTAGAAGACTTACAAAAATATCTTCTCTGAGAAGACTTGCAAAAAATTGCTCACATGATCTCTGAGAAGACTTGCAAAAAATTGCTCACGTGAAAGGTTATAATGGTAAAATTCAATACAAATTTTTTTTTTTTGGCTATAAAGATATTATTATAATTTCATCATCTTTTTGAATTATTTTTATATTTGATTGAATTTGTGATACATTTTTATATTTAAAATCAAAATTTTAGTCATTTTTGGCAATTTTCTCTTAGAAGATTTGCCGTAAATTTTATAGTATTCCTTATTACAGGTAGAAGAGAAACATCCAAAAGGTTATTTGTAACTATTAATTTTGAATATATGTATTCTTCTAAATTTCACAAAACTATTTACGACGTTAAAGACTTCTGATATTTTCTTATAATTTTCGTTCTCGGTGATTGGATAAAAGATTTCATGTAAAGTCTCTCATTTGTAATTATTAATTTTGAATATATGTATTCTTCTAAATTTCACAAAACTATTTACGATGTTAAAGACTTCTGATATTTTCTTATAATTTTCGTTCTCGGTGATTGGATAAAAGATTTCATGTAAAGTCTCTCATTTAGTTTTAACTTTTTTGTTAAATAATTATTATTTATTATAAATTTATTATTTCAGTATTATTAGCAATAGTGACGTCTCAAGTAAATTTGACAGAAGCACACACGAATGGTGACGTTTTATTATATGGATCATATACAGTATTCTATACTGTTGCTGTTAGTTCGCTAGGACTAGGAGTGGTGACACAAGAGGAGAGACATATTGTGACTTCTTGAAAACTACGTTGCTGACTTTCCTGAATTTAATATTGAAGTTTTGGACGATTAGGACGTTTTATATGGATATGAATTAATCGAAACTCTATATACATACATTGTATTAAGAGATAACGAAGTTCGGTGATCATACTAAAAGACATGGCTATAAAAGTTTTTCAAATTTCCAGCAAGTTGTGAGACTAGCTAGCCTTCTCATCGATCTTATCATACGTGTCTTTCCACCTCTTGGTGATAAGAGTTAATTTATCGCATCCAGTCAAATATCTTGTGAAGAATGGATATAACAGTAAACAAAAATATTAGAAAAAAGCTTAGGCTGAATGTAATCTTATGTATTAAAATAAAAGTCATGACTTTTTTCATGTGTGATTTTTTTAATTTGGATCATCTTTTAATTTTTATTAAATGTATTTTATTAAAACTAATAATATATAAATATTGTAACTACTTTAATCATAATATCTTTTGATATATTTTTATTTTAAATATAAATATATATTTTAAAAATTCTAACAAATCTTTTTAAAACATTCTAACAAGATCTTAATTTTCAAAAATTATATGTAAATATTTTCACTAATTTCGAAATTAGTTATGGAATGTTATTATACATTAATATATTTTGTAAAATTAAAATTAAAAATATAAATATAAATATAATCTTATTTGATCTATTGTATAATCATAATCAATCATTATAAGCGAAAACTATTGTGTAAATTATTAAATCAAGCTAAATATGATAGATTATCATTTAAAAAATGAAAAATAAAAAATATATCTTATGTTTGTCTATTTTATAATAATAATTCATGTTAAAATAAAATTATTATATTGAACTAAATATGATAAAGTTATATTAAGTTGATAAATTTATAAATTTTACTTTTATAGATAAAAATATTTATGATAAAAATATAATATGATGACATAATGATTTAACATTCACAAACTATATAATACATGTATAAAAACTGATATATCTTAGACTTTTGTATATATAATAATATATTATCTAAAATAAATAAACATAAAAAATATTGTTAATAGGAAATTTAGTTTTGAAGGTCTGCGGATCAAAATGAGCATATATTTAATACAAAATAATTTTTAATATGTTGTTTAGTGCATATATTAATGTATTCTATGAATAAAAATAAATACAATAAGATAAGTATATAATAAGAAACGACAAATATATGCGACAGTTTTAACCAATTGATTAGTTATAAAATGTAAACTATAAAATTATTGTATTTGAAATAGTTATATAAACATTTAGATATATGATTAATATTTAAAAAGTATTCCGTTAAAAGTATAAAATAAATATATATTTATATAAAATTGAAAACAAACAACCCCGCGGTTGCGCGGATTAAAATCTAATTTTTTTAAAAAAATCAGTTAAATTCGGTCTCCCTTCTAGATTGACTTTCGTGTGTTAAACATATTAATTTTGTATTTGATTTATTTGTTGTATATATTTATATTTTTAATTTTGAGATACCTAAGTCTATAGAAGGAACCTAGATTAATCCCTAAAAGAGAAATTTTTTTCGAATATGCAAGTAAGCTCTAAATATAGACACAAGAGAAATATTTGTGTTGCTTTTCATATAATATGTCTTAGTTTTGTATAACAGATGAATCAAACCTAAAACGTGTTATTGGTCCAAAAATTTTTCCTTATTACTTAACTACAAAATCCCGGATTTATTGTGTATAGTTTTTCAACAACCTACTGCGCATAAACTAGAATATCTCGAATAATTCAATATTATAAAATCGTTTTGATCAATATGAGTACTAAGATAATTAGATTAATTTCGAAAAAGATAATTATATTAATCGTTTCGATCACGACATAAATGAATATATTAGATAAAGAGTCGTTTTTGGTTTCACCAACCAATAATATTTTGTTATTCATATTCAATATCTATTAAAAAGAAAATAAAATTTTATCAAGTTATATTATATTTTAAAATAAAAAGAATAATAGTACTTTTAATATTTTTAACACCGTCTGCAAAATATTAAATACATAAATCCTAAACCCTTTGATAAACCATGAATCTTTGGATAAATTTTAGACCCTAAATAAAAAATATTAAATATTAAATCTTAAAAATACTAAATCCTTAATCCTAACCCCTACATCCTTGGATAAAAATAAATAAAACAGTAATATTTGCTAAAAGTATAATTTTTTAATATTTATAATACCATCATCAAAACACTAAAATTTAAATACTAAACACTAAATTTTAAACACTAAACTCTAAACTATTGAAAAATCATAAAATATTGTTGACAAAAAAAAATTTGACAAAAAAAAATCATAAAATATTGGAAAAACCATAAACCTTAGAATTTAGGATTTATCCAAGGGCAAACGAGTTAGGATTAAAAGTTTTAATGTTTTTAAGATTTAGTGTTTAGTGTTTTTAATTTAGGGTTTAGGATTTATCCAAAGATTTATGCTTTATCCAAAGATTAAGATTTACGAATTAGGATTTAAAGTTTAGTATTTTGATGACAGCATTAAAATAAATTATTCTCTTTTTGTAACTGTTTTTCTTTATTTAATTTTATCCTTTTTATTTTAAAAATGTAATTATATAACTTGACACTATTTTTTTTTTTAAATAGTAAGTGTGAAATAATAAAATACTAATAGTTGTTGAACATAAATTTTCATCTTAAGAGTTGAATCCAATTATAACTCTACGATAAATTGATTGACGAAACGGCACAAGGGGTGTTGGGAAAATAAAATTTAGAATAAGTTTGATTAGGAAAAGGAGTGGAAGGAAAGGAAGCAGGGACAAGATAGAACAGCTCTTATGTGGGGTTTAATTAAACAACAGTTGCTTTGGTTCTATCCTTAACCTAAATACCCCCAAGTACCATATTTATAAGCTCGTCAATACATGCATATGCATCCATGTGTACATAGGCCATGTACATATAACACGTTCTGTCTTTATATCTTGATTTCTTGCGTTTGTATATTTCTATTTCGTTTATCTTTTTTTTTTTGAAAATAACGTATCACGAATAAAATTTTGTTATTCCATACTGAATTTTAAAATTAGTGGTTTGCTTTAGCAAAAAAAAAAAATAGTGGTTGCTTGTGGTTTGATGCTTTAGGTGACACTACTATGTCAATAAAAAGTACCAGTACTGTCACCGGTCTAAAATATGTTTAAGTTGTGAACAGTGCATGTTTTCATATCGAAAATAGGATTGGACAAAAAAATTGAATCCGAAAAATGAAACCGAATCTGATCCAGAAAAGTAGTATCAAATTCAAACTGAAATTGATTAAATATTCAAACGGTTTAAAATTTTGATATTTAAAAAACCGAAATTGAACCCGACTGAAAGTTACCATTGGATAAATCAAATTCAATATGGCTGTCAAGAAAGAAGAAGATAAATTAAACTCGACTGAAACAAAGAATACCATAGTCTACGTACGTTGAGTGGTAAATGCAGCTGTTTCCCTTTTCTTATGTTTTACATCAAGTAATCACAACTAGCGTCATAGAACCAGGGGCGGATCTACTTAAGGTAAGTAGTGGGCAGCTGCCCCCCATGAAATTTCAAACTTTCCTTTAAATTTTAAGCCAAAATTAATTTGCCCCGGTTGAAAAATAGTTTTTGCCCCTCCTCCCTTATCAGTCTGGTCTCAAATCTCAGTGTAAAATATTATTTCCCCCTTTTTAAAGGCCATTTATTATAATTGGTATACCATTGCCATGTTTCCTTATTTTATTTGTGAACTTCACCCATTTTTTATAATTGGTACATTACGACGTCTCCTTATTTGATTTGAGAACTTAACCATTGTTTCTTGAATAATAACTTGTTTGGCTTTTGTAAATATCTGGTGTTTCTTTTCCTTTTCATAAGTATGAGTTTATTTCTACTTTCAATGGGTTCTTTCAAACCTATGGCTCTATATTACAGAGGAACAATGAAATTTTCAGTGTTATAAAAAAACTTGTTTGGCTTTTGTAAGTATCAAATAAGCATCTATTTATCTAATAAATAAGATAAACATTTTTAGTTTTTCATAATATACTCAATGGTGATGAATTTTTTTTTAAAATAGTTATCCCCTCATAGTGAAAAAATAAAATGTTTCTTTTTGAGGAATTTTTTTATTATCTAAATATAAATGTATTTATATTTGTCACACCAAGATTCTTTTTTCATTGAATTTTTATTTACATTTATCAACAAAAAGAAATATTAAGTTTACATCCATGTTAAAAGATATTGTATAATTCACTTATAAGATTGAAAAATACATTTATAAATATTTAATAATTATTAATTAATAATTTTTTGAAAAAGTTATTGTTTGCCCCCGATGAAATTGTTTTTTAGATCCGCCACTGCATAGAACATCTGAAAACTAAACTTATCTTTCTCTCTTCTTCCCAAGAAACAAAATACGAAGATTTTTAATTTCCTTGTTTGTGTGCCATCTATAGATCTACAAATCTAGGTAGGTATATGTAGACACAATAAGATTTTATATAGGCATATACGTACTAGCATGTTTAAAAAATATAGGATCAACCATTCATTATCCACCTGCAATATTACTACGTTTTGTGAAAAAAATCCCTGAAATATTGGTTAATTTGTTTCGAACTATAAAATTAATTAGTAACCAATTATACAGTGACAAAATGTTAATCTGGGGTATGAAATGAGAGAGGAACAACTTTGATGGTTATGATTTAAGATGAGAATTGGATCCATCTCCTTTGGTTTACAAAAGAAGAAGGAAAAATCTAAGAAGATAAAGAGATAATAGATATAAAGAATAAAGGACAAGTATCGTAAGTGTGAGAAAACACCTCTGCATATCTCTCCCAAGGGGAAAGAGAAGAGTTATTTCTTTCTCACTTTTTAATTTTCTTCACTTGATTGTTTCCACATTGTACGCAAGCGTAACCCTATTAAAATTTCCTACCCTTTATAATTTCCTACCCTTTATGTATTACTAAAGATACCCTTTATAATACATAAGTATCTTTAGTTTTCACAGTATTTTTTTGTTGTTTTGATAACAATGTTGATTCAAATTTTGATAGTAACATAAAAACGATACTAATATTAACTATTAATCTAATGATTCATTAACGTGTCTACACTATGAAATATGGTTTCAGTTCTTAGAAAAGATGAATAATGCATAGTAGAACAGAAAATGTTTATGTGAGATCTTCATCGTGCTGCAAGAAAAACAGTTATTTCATAAGACAGTACGTACAAGATTGTTGCAATCAGAAGTGAGTACTCATAAATCATGTAAAATTGTTTAATATAAAATAGTTTATACATATTTTTATAATTTGTAATGACATAATTAACCATTAAAAAGAACAAACCACTTGTTATTTAGAGACTAAGTATATATATTAAATAATCTAGCAACCATATTGCTCTACTTTTTTTCATACTAAAAATAGCTATATTAAACTAATCTCGATTTAGAAAGCCAAATGATGGACTTGAATTAACATAAAACATAGATGAAGGAGAACCTGAATATTTTGTATAAGATTGTCTGTCATTATATTTGGTACATGTTTTGATCACAAAACCAGAGAAAAACTCTTTAGATCGTTGGTTTATCTATGTAAGAAGTAAAATTGAGTTATTCCGTTGGTGTACACATTATTTGCACCCGTTCATAAAAGTATGTTGCGAAATTCACATCCGAATATTGTAAAATATTTATGTACTCTATAACCTAAGTTAAAGCTTCAAAATTTTAAGAGGCTTCATCGGATATTCCTTCCATAATGTCATCAAAATTTTCTTTGCTGCAAACCATTCTTGAGAAACCACATTTTTGTTCTACATTTTGATAATTCTCTGGATTAATTCAATAACTACACTTCAGTTAACATCTAAATTTTACTAATCGATGAATCCCAGCACCACAAAATAATTTACTATGCTAATGTAGTTGGTATAACATAGTAAATCAACTGGAACCCACCAACATTGGTTTAAAAATATCTATCTATAGTGGAAAATGAAAATACAAAATGGAGTTACACTAAGGTTATTTGTTTAGTTTAAGTTAATAAAGGTTAAGCTATTTAATCCTGTTAACCTTTTCTAACAAAAAAAGTTTTCTTTTTTAACAGTAATCAATTTCTCTATTCTTCTTTAGTTTAAATGCCCTCTCTATCAGCCTTTCTATATAAAATGAAAAAGAAGAAAACAAATACCATAAGTGGTATAGTCTAGGCCGATTCATTTCACTATCTTCTTTTTCTCCCTCCTCTCTTTTCCATTTGAGTCACCTACTAGCACAAAGATTATTGGATCCAAAGATCTTAGCTATATGGTGGCAAGAAGAATCTAAAGAGAAACAACCAAAGCTTAAGCAAACAGTCTTGTCTTCTGTTGAAAAACAGGAGAAAATGTCTTGTAATAATGGAATGTCTTTTTTTCCTTCAAATTTCATGATCCAAAGCTCTTATGAAGATCTACCTCCTTCTCTTTCACCTCTCCTTCCTTCTTGCTCTATACCTCAAGATCTTCATGGTACATACGTACATACACTTAAGCAGTATCTCCTCTGTTTTGTAAAGCTCTGTTTTTGCTCTGTTTTCAGGGTTTGCTTCGTTTCTCGGTAAGCGATCTCCAATAGAAGGGTTAGAAGCTGGGAACATTATGAACGGAGAAGAGGATTATTCAGATGATGGGTCTCAAACGGGAGAAAAGAAGAGGAGATTGAACATGGAGCAAGTGAAGACATTAGAGAAGAACTTCGAGATTGGAAACAAGCTTGAACCAGAGAGGAAAATGCAGTTGGCTCGTGCCTTGGGTTTACAGCCAAGACAGATAGCGATTTGGTTTCAGAACAGAAGAGCTCGCTGGAAAACAAAGCAGCTTGAGAAAGATTATGATACACTTAAACGACAGTTTGATTCTCTTAAAGCTGAAAACGATCTTCTTCAAACTCACAACCAGAAACTCCAAACTGAGGTAATTAATCTCACAATTTTCTTTTCAAAAATTGAAACTTCAGTTTATATTCAGTTTTTATGTGTTTGATTACACCAGGGTTAAAAGACTGAATATTTTAGTTTTTTTATTTATTGAGAACATATCTTTTAGTTTCTTTCTTTCTTGAATTGTGAAACATCAAGATTTCTTGGTTAATAGTCTCACAATTTCTGTTAAAACTAATTTTGTTTCGGTTTTATCTAGGATGGGGCTATAGATAACTTATTATGAATTTAATTGTGTTTTCACCTTCTGATTTTTTTTTATGTACATACTTCTTAAAATTTTGAAGGCGCTAGATCAAATATTTCATTTTCATATGTTCAAAATTTTGCCTGGTTTCTAATTGATTAATGTGAAAGATCAAGTTTTGTTTGGTTTTGTAATCTCATAATTTCGTTAGTTTTATCTGAAAGATTAATTTATTGTCTTTCTGAAAAGGTGAAAAATTAAGTTTTTATTTTATTTTGATAAATTTATGGGATCATCAGTTGTTTTCAAGTAGGGTTTATAAACTCGACATGATTCATGACTTTTAAAACATCAGTATCTGTTTCCCCCTCTTGTCAGAACAGAGATCTGAAAACAATAGCTTTCTTATGCTTATCACATTATACAGTACCGTGCTTTTTTTTCGTAATTCAAATCTTGTTTCAGAGAAATGATCTAATTTATTTCATTAATATGTTATGAAATTCTGTTCAAAAAAAAATATGTTATGAAATTTTCAGATAATGAGTTTAAAGAACAGAGAACAAACAGAATCAATAAATCTGAACAAAGAAACAGAAGGATCTTGCAGTAACAGAAGCGACAACAGTTCCGATAATCTCAGGCTGGACATCTCTACAGCTCCGCCATCAATAGACAGCACAATAACAGGCGGCCATCCACCAGCGCCGCAGACTATTGGTCGACACTTCTTTCCACCGTCCCCAGCGACCGCAACAACCACCACAACGACGATGCAATTCTTTCAAAACCCGTCTTCTGGTCAGAGTATGGTTAAAGAAGAGAACAGTATCAGTAACATGTTCTGTGCAATGGATGACCACTCTGGTTTTTGGCCATGGCTTGATCAGCAACAGTACAACTGAAACCGGTCGACCTGTTTTTATTTCTTTTAATTTTAGATATATTTTTTGTTTTGGTATCAGAAAGAACCCATGCATGTTTCAAAAACTTGGATCTATCATTAGCTCACTTTGAGTTTCTTTTTCTCCCCTTTTTGATCAATGAGATGTAAAAAAGATGGGTAAAAGTTTTAATTATATATACTTCTTTATAATCATAAAACTTGTTTTTTGTTATGAATGCTTTTTCAAAAAAAAAAGTTTTATAATTATAAAGAAGTACTCCCTCCGTTTTTATTATAAATCGTTTTAGAACTATGCACATGAATTAAGAAAATCATTAATTTCTTAGATTTTCTAGACAAAAACATCATTAATTGTTTATCTAATCATAATTCAACCAATATAAAATAGAAGATATTTTATCATTGGTTATACTATATTAGTGTAAATAAATTTTGCATAGAAAACCGAAAATGACTTATAATTTAGAACAAATGAATTTCTTTAAAACGACTTATATTAAAAACGGAAGGAATATATATCATTATGATACCATTTTTCTATAAATATATAGTGGAGGAAAAATAAACATGTACTATTAAATTGTGTAGTCGTGGGTACTGGCACCATGTGGTCGTAGTCGTCACATTCAGAAGTGGGAAGAAATACACAATGAAAAGGACATTTTCCATGTAGCAAATTAATAATTTTGTTTAAATCCATGAAATAAGTTCTGCATATGTCATGATTTGGTCGAGCGGGTTAAACGAAAAGTAATGATGGGAGAAAATCTAAAGGAGATAACTTTTGTAATCACGAGACCTTACAAAAGACGTACGATATTTTTGTCTGACAAATGCAGCAGAGCAGACCATCAATTTCATAACCCTTGCTTTTTTTTTTTCCTTTTTGTGTTACCTAATCAATTTCATCTCGTGCTTCTATGGGAGTTCACCATCAACTGGGTTAATTTGCTAACAAACTAAAAGCCAGAAGTTAAACGGTAAATTCATAAATAAACACACGAATAGTAGTGATATATTAATAATTTGTTCTTTTATATTTCGAGTTCAATTTTATTCGGTATTTATTTTTATTTTCAAATTAGAATTTCAAAAATGACTAAAACTACATAATGTTCTTGTATATATGGCCAATACTAGCTATATAAACAGTAATAAGAGAGATTAGGGACAAAAAATTCAAAACTATAATCTAAAAAAAATAATCAATTAACTTATACTATTTTTAATAGGTTTGAAAAATGATTTGCATCCTCTTTCATACACTAGAAATTCTTTAAATTAGTATTCTATAAGTTAATAATTAAATACTATAAATTAATGTTTTTTCGATTTCGTGTTGGACCGATTCATAGTATGACACAGATCGTCAAAATAATAAGATAATAATATTTAAAAAATCCTATGTAAATATATGGTTCCACTAAAATCATGAATTAATAAATTGTGTATCCATACATTTTATATAAGTGCAGACAAACAATTGCATTATTTGGTTTATTTAACAATATAATTATTCTCTCTATTTTCTTAACACTTCAATATATTTTACTAATATTTAGTAAAATTACGTTTGACAAAAAAAGTAAAATTATATCTATACCACAATTAAATTTTATAGAACTTATTTTACATACACCCAATAATAAAATAAAAACAATGTAAAAGTCGAATTTTAAAATTTAATTAATTTATATACGATAAAATCAATTACTATTTTTATTTTATAAAAATATATTTAAAATATAAAATATCCAGAAAAGGAAACTTTTTTAAGTTAATAAAATATCATAATCCTAACACTATAAATTTATAAAGTTTTACTATATATTTTCTTTTGTATTCTGTTAAAGAGGCATAAACATAACATATCATGTCAATTCAAAAATCATGTGTTATCGTGTAAGATAACACTCGGTTATCAATGAATTGGCATGCTATTACATAAAATAATATGTATTTGTTTAAATATGCGGAAAATTATAAAAAATTTAATGAGAATTTTAAATTACCTCTAAACTTATTTTACAAAAAAAGAATGGTCATCTTGCAGATAATCCGAAGAAATTTTTATCTAGTCCATATAACCGTTATGTGAAAATTTCATACAAATATATCCTTAATCTATAGTTATATATGATACGATGTGATTATTATTATGAGTAGAAGATAATGTAAATGTGACAGAAGACCAAGGGAAGAGAGATAATATGTCTAGAGTTTTCGAATTTTAAAAGTTGATAGATTTTAAAAGTTTTGTAGATTAAGAAAATATATACATTAACTTACAAAATTGAATCAAAATTTTTATTTCAGTTTTTTTTATGAAAAAAATATTTTCTTGTTAAAAAGAAAATAATAATGATATATGTTAATATGATATGATGAATATCATATTAACAACTTTAACTACATTATCTTTGTTTAGTAATTTTGATGTTATTTTAACTTTTTTTTTAACGATAAAACAATAAAAATATAATTATACATTCAAAAAGGTAACTAAAATGTAATGAATTATTATTTTGGACATATAATTTGGGTTGAAGGTGCAAAAAAATATTTGGCAATAATGATTATTTTGTTTTTTAGACTTTTCTATCACATGGATTTTAAAATTATATGGATAGACATGATACTTTGAAAATGAGTAAAAATGAAGATAATTCATCTCTCAATAACACTAGGGGGGGGGGAGATTAGTTAGAATATAAAATCAATAATAACTACACTTTTTGAATAACAGAAGAACTGAATAAATTTTAAAAAATTTCAGACCAATAACAAGAATTTTACTAAAATTACTAAAATCAATGAACCAACAATAAAAGAATTTTAAAATTTTCAAAGTAATTTGCTAATAACCTCATTTAAAGATAAATAGCAAGAGACATAGGCACACACAGATTCCGAGAGAGATCGAGGAACCGGACAAATAGAGTTGGAAGAAAGCAAGCAAACAATTTGGGGTTGGAAAGTTGTCACTCTCCTTTTTAATCGACCCTTCCCCTTTCAACTTATTTTCCTCTTCAACAGTCAAATGGCCGACACTTTTTAAAATTTCTAAATCTCTTGAAAAGGTCGATTCACTTTTTTGATCAAAAATTAAAATTTTCACTATCTATTTGCATATTGCATGTCTTTTGTTTATAGTTACAAATTATGTAAGAAATCACTTTGTTCTGAACTTACACGCTAGCAACAAAAGGAAGCGACAAAAAAAAAGTTGTCAACAAAAGTTGCTTGGGACCTTAATATGTGGAGAAACTAAGGCCAACATTGCTTTTAGTGACCTTGATGCAAAAGTCTGGCTGCCTTAAATATGAGCATCGTAGGTCCACACATAACTTACACTATTTCGTTGATGAGTTTTCTTGGCTCAATAGTTTTCCAATCAACGTTTACAAGGTTTATCATCAACGAAGTATTATATTAATTTAGTGCTAATGAATACAGTATAACTTAGAAACATAAATTATAACCAAAAGGTTTTATTTCTTTGTTATTCGATCTACTACTGTTTTATTCTCTAGATGGAACACTGTTTTCTGATACTGTAAGAGTTTTAGCTGATTTTATTTTCAAAAAGTGTGTTGTCCAGCTTTTCTAAATCAACATAATTGAATTGTCGATAGCTACACAATCTCAAACATGACCAAAATCAAATGATAGAGTATTAATATAATGAGATTTTAATTAATTTTTAAATTTAATAAAAATAAAAGCATGTCATTTACCGGCTTAACTCTATTTTTTAACAAATCAAAATTTTGAATCATCCATTCAAGGGTATATACCTTCGCTGAAGAAAAATACCGATATATTTTCTAAATCCTGTTATAAAGAAATTGTGAGTCTAAATTTACTATTTATTGGCTCCCAAAAGAAAATATCCAGATACATGTTCACAACGTTTCTTACAAGTCTAATCTAACTCAGATGACTGTGATGAACTGAGCATCCAATAAAAATCCATTTCAACAAATCTGACAATTTACCCAAGCTAATTCACATATACGTTGCAATATATGAATACTTTATAATTGACTAAGAGAAAGTGTAATTTTTTTTTCACGATTACGAGTTAGCGTCTAACAATCTGGATAATTAGTCACATTAAAATATTGCTAACTGAGCCGAAGGAGATAATAATTTAGGTAGTTTGAAGGAGGGTTAGAAATTACAAGGACGGACGTAAGACCAAGCCATGTGGCATAATCTGAAACCTAGAGGATGCCAGAAGTTAACGATAAAATTATGAGAGAGAGATCAAACCTGTAAAATGCGCCATTATGCATTAATTAATGTAAGGATCTTTACGGGGCCATGTGCATTTCTTCAATCTGATATACATTTTGCAGCGTCGCTGGATATTAATACCTCATTTTCATAATTTATAGAACTCTTTTTTTAGACATTTTTTGTGACAGTGTATCAGATGCCAACAGGCATTTTTTTCGAATATTTTGATATAATATAGTGTGGCTATAATAATCAAACAAAGAATTATCCATAAAGAAGAGCGGGATATGTGGCAATGTGTGTGAGAATATAAGATAATTAACGTTAGAATCCAAATTTATAAACTTTTGGACTATAAAAATTATTGGATTAAATATGAAGAAAATATTAAAATATTTTTAACCTTTAAATATTTGTTTCTGATAAATAAAATATAAGAGTAAAAAATTTCACATTGTTTAAAACAAGATAAAATTTAGAGTGTATATATGACATTCATTTGACAAAGTTTAATAGCTTATAGAAAACTAAGTGAGATGACTAATTATGCAAACTACACACGGATCATCGCCGGCCCAAGGTAAAGTCTTGGATCTTGGTGACTATGAGTTTTAGCCTGCGAAAGCTATTCTTTTGGAGCATATTCATACCAATTTTTTTGCATAATATCTTAGATAAATCATAATAGATTACGCCTAAAATATATCGATAAATCTATACATTTTAGATTATGTCAAGCTAATTACGAGAATACTTCTAGATAATTATTGAAATATTGTTGTTACCCTCAACTCGCATGATAATGGGAATATTTCTACAATATTATTCTTCTTTATCGTCTATGTTTTACTTATCTATCCATCTATCTTGTATATATATATGTTTACCAATTGGTTTCTAAGTTTTTATCGAATTTTCCTAGTTTTTTTTCGAGTCATTTCAGGTGTGAAGTTACATTAGATGGAAGATTGACTAGTTGGATCAAAAAGGCAGAAAAATGCAATTTAGAGATTTTCACACAGAGTAACCTGATGGCTGATCCTGATCGAGCGGAGCACCCGAGTGCCTACTCCGACGGCAGAGATTTTTATGAAAACCCAAGTTATTTCAAGATTTTGCTCTAATTTCCCTATTTTCTCTCCTAGCCGCCATAGGCCTCCATACATATTCGTTTTCTCTTTTTCTTTATTTTTTACGCTATTTTTTAGAAGAGAAACCATATTCTATAGTTTTTCATTGTTGTGGTTTGATACCCTTGTAAAGGGAGAAGGTCATCTCTCTCGATTTAGAGAAGAACCCCCTAAACCCTATTTCTATTTTTATTTTTTTTGCAGTCGTATTTCATGTTTTATTCAGTTTCTATCTCTGTGTTTTCTCTGTCCATGGCTGAGTAATCAACTTGCCTACTCTAGGGTGAGGTGTTTTGATCGATGAACTAAACACAAATAAGGTTCATTGTTTGATTGTCTCCATTTATGGTTATGCTTACTGCATGCATTAAAATAACCATTTAGTGTTTGAAACTAGGCTTAATCTAATCATTAAAAGTGTTTAGATTACTAGAAACAGCATGAACGGGCAGCTTATCCCTAGCCAGTAAGAGTAAATGTTAGGGCAATTTGTGAACTAATCGAATCTACTCTTAATGTTTGTCTTCATATTTAATCCAAACGAGAGTTTATGTTTTAAGACTGATTGATGAAAGGAGAAATACTATGAAAGTGGATCGATCTACTTGTGTAATTTGAGTTCTAGACTCGCGCTTAATAAAACTTTGAATAGATGTTCGGCTCATGATTATTTGACACCCAATACTTTGCCCTATGCTTAGCTGTTTTATAATCTCAAAACAACCCAACTCATTCTCTGCTACTTATTTATTTTAATTATTATTTTCACACAGTTCGATTTGTCTTTATTTGATATTGATCCCATAGAGTAAAATGTAAACTGGTCATTTAGAATTGGATTTCAAATACTACATCTACAATGTTAGCTTGCAGTAGGTGAAACACAATTTTAGTGTATCAAAGACCAATCCACTAATTATGAATTGGTTTTAAATTGTAAGCTTATGAAGTTTAACATGGTCTTAGAGTCGGCCCACTGGCAGTCCCATTAATTGATGGCCCATATAAAGCTCATTTAGAAAA
Organism: Raphanus sativus; assembly: GCF_000801105.2. Lineage (NCBI taxonomy): Eukaryota > Viridiplantae > Streptophyta > Magnoliopsida > Brassicales > Brassicaceae > Raphanus > Raphanus sativus. The sequence continues at coordinate 5,383,801 of NC_079512.1, read as the reverse complement.
AAAAATACTATTTCCGAGGGAATTTGAAAGATTCTGTAAAGATTAATGATTTAAAAACCATTATCTTGAAGGATGGGGGTGTTAAATAATAGATCCCACATCGGATATATAAAAATGAGTTAAGTAATATATAAGGGACCTGTACCACTTTAGTTACTGGCAAAGTATTTTAAGTTGGAAGCTCATGATAAAACTTAATTTAATATGGTATCAAAGCCATAAGATGTTAGGTTACTCAATAGATGTTGTTCCCACAGTTTAGAACGCTTGAAAGTGTGGGGAATGTTAATGAATGAATGAAGTCACATATCCAATAGTTCGAGAACTAGTGAACTAATATATAAAATAGTATGTTCAATCGATTGAACGCCAATTAGTTTTAAATTTGAAATCCAAGAAACTTAACATGACATTCCGAGTCCGAACACATGTTGCCCAATCAAACCAAAATCATTTAGGTCCATCGACATAGGCCCAATCAATCTTAGACCGGCCTGACTTGAATGGTTCAGCAGTCTTAACGAATCAAATCCTAGACTTTTTGATATTATCAATCGCGAGATTAATACATGTTTATATGTACCATTATCCCGAGGGCATAAAAATATGAATTCTCATATCGAGAATTTGAACATGATTAATAATAAAATATTTGAATTAATCTATTTAATACTCCCATCTGTATCATTTTATGTGGTGTTTGATTTTTATTTTTTTCATGATAAGTGATGTTCTCAAAATTCAAGATACAATTTATTGTTATTTGAAATTTGTGACCAATCACAAAATACTATATTTTTTTACTGGTTGAATTAGCTTAATTTTACTGCTAATACATAAAAATTTGTATTTTTTTATTTTTGTGTAAAAATTTTCAACACCGGTTAAAATGATACGGAGGGCGTACTAGTTATTTTTAAGTTAGAAGTACATAAATCTTAACAATATGCTTGTTGCTTCAACTTCCATATTGACCGCACTTCCAATGGAAAAATGGCATCAGAAGAATATTAACTAAAAGTAGATATTCTATATACAGCGATCAAGTCTGGTTTAGTTATTTTTATATAAATTTATCTGAAATCTTATATATATAATATATGTTGTATATAATGCCTAAGTACATTATTATGTTTTCCCAATATATAGCTTTAAATAGGTTACTGTATCAGTATATGAGCTTGCTTCATTAAAATGGCTAATTTATTTATAACTTGGTCGATGCGTAGACTAAAATGGGAAACATAAAATTATTGGCATAGATAGCTACTAAACTACAATTTAGACATGGTGGAAACATTAGGAATTTCTATATGCTGTAGGAAAAGGAGAGATGGGATGCATGTGACTATCAATGATATGAAGGATAGTGGTTCGACGTTTTGCACTTTGTTTAAGTGTTTGCAAGCTATCTTTCGTTGCCATTCACGTTGCCGCATATGTTAATAGCATTTTCCATATTTTTAGTTGGTATTGTACTACTGTCAACGATCGAATTACAGTATATATGTTTTTTTAATAGAAAACACATATATAATACGAAGACTCAAGTTGGACTTTGGGACCGTCTTCCAAGAAACTTCTTATTCACGAGTGAAGAATACATTCTATTGCCAAAAACAAGGCCGAGACTACTGCTTAGACTGGTAGAGGCCAGGGACTAAACAATTTTTCTATCGGGTGTACTATTAATAATAAAACAGTAAAAAAAAGCAGAAGAAGTCAAACCCAGGATGTTTGGTTGCATAACATAAATTTTCCGCCTAATCTAACATATTTTCTATGATTTTTCTTACGAAATTTAAATTATAAATCTTCTATATATTAAAAGAAAAGCATTTTCTAAACTTACCTTAAAAGTTTATTGAAAATATATCTCACGTGACTACATGAGAAGCTTATATTGGGAAAAACGCTTACGTGTCGTTTGGAGAAGGTTTCACACAAATAACTGTCTTTAATGCAAAGTACTTCTTTCTTTTTATAGAAATCGCAGTGGTCTATGTATTTCGAGGAAAAATCAGCACAGTTTATGTTCGTATATTATTAATAGCGATGTCGAAGACATCTTTTCATACGGTTGAGACTGCTGAAAACATCCACTATCGAATCTAAAACAGAAGACAAATATAACACATATATGTGGCAGAAAACATGTTATCTATGTTTGATATTCAGTGGCATAACTAAAAAGGTCCGATATCTGTCATAAGGCCAAACAGAGATGAGCATGTATCAGTTTTCTTTAAAACATGATATTTTTAACGATAACTTGAAAATATACATCAGAGACAGAGAGTATCAGTATTCTTTGAATAAGGCGAAACAGAGATGAGCATAACACATCAACCGTTGGTCAGGCATGTTAATTTGCAGTTAGTACGGAAGAAAAAAGGTAATTAGAAGACACTGACCTTTATCAGCCATGTTTTTTCCCCGTTGATTGGGTGTAAAAGTTGAAAACACCTTCAGACATGTTTAATCTCCATTGTTCTCTATAGAGTTTCCCTTCTATTTCTTTCGATATGGTTAATGGTTGCATCTGTTCCAAAAATAGAATAAAGGACACATTATCAGTTCCCTATCAAAGTTATCTGTGTATCATAATCAACGGAAAAAACTAAAAACAATATTGTGCAACATTGTTTAGGCTCCAAAATATGGCATTTGCTTTGGAGATTCTGATGTAAGTTCAGTTAATGGTGTATTACGATATCAGGGCCGTTTCAAACCTTAGACGGACCCTGTTCAAAATAAGAAAATAAGACCCTTTTTAATAATCTGAAATAGTTTTGATTTTTTACAAAATATCAGTATAATATAAAATAAATCTATCAATTTAATTATTTTATATTTAAATAACACTATTTTTTAGTTTTTAATTCAAAATCATTGATCAAATCACTAAACATGATTATTTGACATTTTTCAATGCAGAATCATCGATCAAATCATCAAATTTGATCATTCTTCTAACTTTTTTGGTTATTATTTTACGTTTATTATTTGCATAATCAAATATCATAATCTATAAATATAGCAGAGTAACAAAATCTGGATAGCTAGCTATATACTCTTGATTGGACAAATCACTCTTTTTTTTGTTAACATAAGTTGTAAGCTAGTTTTCTTTTCTTCGTGTTTGCTATTTCTAATTGGTGAAAAAATATATTTTGTTATCCATATTTATAATCACTAATTAATAATTATTTCCAAAACATAATCAATTAAAATATTAACTTTATATACTACCGTTGAATATTTAAACACACATTACAACTATTTCTTACTTTCCAAAATATATAATTGATATAAATATTAATTACGTCTTAATTTATTGCATTTTTAGTTAGTTATATAAACAAAATAAAAAAATTGTAATTTACATTTACTGGTTATAAATACTGAACCTAAATTCAAATATATTTATTCTGATTTTTGTATAAAATATGATTTTAAATTTATAACTATTATATTATAACAGAAATAAATTATAGATCTTCTAATATTTTGGACCCTATTCGACCGCTCCATTTGCACGTGTTAAAAAACGGCCCTGTACGATATCATGAAAATTAACGTATATGCTATATTTGGTGGAACGATCTGCTGGTCAGTTTCTTCTCGAGTTCGGCTTTTTCGATGGCGGAGTCTGGTCGCGCCTCTTCTCTAACACTGGAGGAAGATGACGAGTGTCTTCTGGTCTGCTGACGCAGCCGTACACGTGTGATGTCGAAGCTGTTTCTTTCCCAACGGGTTTACTTCTTTGGGTTTGAGGATTCAAAGTCGTTTATCATTTGTTGTTGGACCATGCTTTGTTAGGCTTGGTTTTCTTTTATAACAATACCAAGTGAAGAAAAAAAGAAAGAAAAAATATAGGAATGTGGTGGGTCTATATGTTGTTAATTTAACAAAAAAATCAATTTAATTGGGGTCGGGTTTCAGCCCAAATGGTTGATATGGTGGACTATAAATAATTAGTGTGTATTCATGATATTAGTTAGAAGTTATTCCAAATTTGTGTCAGACAATATAATAACTAGTTCATTCTATAGCACTAATGTGTTCTCCACCTAGTAGAAGTACCATAGTCTAATGGTTAAGGTATAAAGGTTTCTACACTTAGGTCTGGAGTTTGATTCCCAGACTATGCAATTTATTACAGATTATTCCAAATAAATGTTTCAAGTCCCGGAGAGAACGCAATTTATTAGGCAACTATGCAGATTATAAAAGGAAGAATTGCATATTATGGAAGGAAGAGTTAGAAGGAATCTTCAACATGGTGCAAGTAAATTTGGTCGGGCATAGACTTCATAGGACGGCTCAGATGATGCAGTTAGGCGTAGATCTTTATAAGACAGATAGTATTGTCGGTTGTCGAATCGTCTATGTAATCTTCTTAATAATTGTAATATCTTAATAAATCAGCGTTAAAAAATAATGCGTTTTCCACGATTCTGACCGAATCAGCCGGTAAACTAAATAAAAAAATGTATTGAATTTTTTGTGTTCGAAGTTTTTTGAAAAGAAAAGCCTAAACAAAAAGTTGAGGCTTTAGTAAAGAAATGGATTAGAGTTTAAGCTAGATGGACTTTTCAAACTATGTACGAAACTAATGAGTCTGGTATTTAAACCCAATATCGTGATACAGGATACCTTTCATTTTTATTTTGCCTCAAGAAAGAGAAAAGATTAGAGCTGCAAAAGTTGAAAACTAAGAAAAGTCGTCGATCAAAGGACGTTTGGACTCATAAGATATACGACGTGCAATATCAGGATAAATTAACTGGAAGCTTTCCTTGGAATAAGAGAAACTAGGGTCGGTCCGCCCTATGGCGGGATATACTTTATTTGTGATTTATATAATTATTTTTTGTATAATTTACATTTACCTCATAAATACATCACTTATAATTTTTTTCAAGGCTGACAAAATGTTTGTAGGCTGACAAAAAATAAAATTAAAATATAAATATATATTAAATTATGATAAAAATGATACAAAAGTAAAATATAAATATACCTTAAATTACGGTAAAAATGATACACAATAAAATATAAATTATCTTAAATTGTGATAAAATTTTAAAAACAAACTTAGCATATTCTTGATTTAAAATAAAATGATTACAATAATGAGAATATTATTTTATTTATATAGATATCCTAGCATGTAAAATAATTCAGTTTCACAAAATAATTATAATGTACTATAATATAGTCAAATGTGTATTGTGCAAAAACAAATGTGTCTGGATTTAAACATTTGTCAAAAGATACAAAAAGAATTATTTACATATCTCGATGTTAAGTTTCTTAATTGTTATTTATTCCATTAAAACAAAACTATATGTCAAAGAAATTGAAATACTTATATCCTTGATTGAATAACAACCCCTTATATTTTGTCCTTCATAGATTTGAATTATGCTGATTTTCTTAAAATTTATATGTTGTCATGTATTCCATAGTTTTTTGTTTGTTGGATTTTTTTAAAAAGAAACGAATTAACTTTGCAAATATGTATTGACTTGAAGTTTTATTTCGAAATTGAACGTATGCGATATATTGTTGCTGAATTGAGTCGTGTTACCAAAAAAATTTCTGTGATAAGATTAGCACATGACTTTTTAATTATATCACTAAAAAATTGACACATAAAAGTAAAAAAACAATTTTTATGGTTGCATCAAGTTCATATATGAAATCCATTATATGAAGTTGCTTACAAATTCACCTAGGAAAAAAAAATGATACACACTAAAAGCAAATTAGAAACTCTTCGTTTGGAGTTGCTTTAGTGGAAATCTCCAACTGGAATAGCTTCTTCCTATTTGTTGTTGGCGTTTCTGTTTTCTCCATCCCATAGTTTTCAGTAAACTTTGCTAATTGCTACCATACTATCAACCTAACAGAAACAAACTGATCTGTGATTGCTACCTGCCGTTCACAGTAAATTAATAATTCAGAGCTATGCTCTGGCCAAGAACACTGCTAATAGTTCTGATGACATCAATATTCTAGAACTGCAACATGATGTAATATAACCCCCTTTCTAAAAGCAAACATGGGAAATATATATATGCAAAACTCTCACAATGATTTAATGGCTGAAATCTTCAACGGACTCTTTGTTTTTATTGAGATAATTTCAGCGAAGATAACTTTTGGCGGTGGAGGCAACCAAATCCTCATCCCCCACCATTTCAATCACTTTAACATCTTCATCTTTCTTAACAACCTATATATATATATATTAAGCAGCTCTTCCAAGTTTTAAAAATATAAAATAAAGATGTGATTTTGCTTAGATATAAGAAGATTCAAGTACCAAGTTTCAGAGCCCAGATTACGAAATGTGAAAAACATAATTGAAGTGTTTCTTCAATTACAATGGACCAAAACCAAGGATGAATATGAGCAAAACTAAGAACAACCCATAAATCAAATCAAAGAACAATGACGCATTAGTATATTGTGAATGATACGAAGAGAGGATGAGGAAAAGATGAGAAGTACTCACATATTTATATAGATCCTTGCTGCAGATCTAAATGACACATTGAATGAGATTAAACACGAAGTCACAGGTCGAACCGTTTCAGATGGCGAGAAGAAGCCCAGACGTCCCGGCATCGCCGTCGCACGAAGAGTATTCTTTGATCGAATAGAATTAAAGTTGGAGAGCAGACTCCATTTACCCGGGCCGTACACAGCGTTAACCCAACACACATTAATGATCAAAGCCCATCTAGAACCAAGCTAAATGAAACGCTGAGTTGCACTTTTTTGACACGTGTCAACGCAAGGATACTCGAATTTCTTAGGTGGATGCTGATGTGTCAGCGGGAGAGATCCAACCTTCTTTTATATATATAGATAATTAGACTTTTTTTTTTTTGAAACTAGAAATAATTAGACTTGAATACCAGAAACGTGAGTAACATACGATTACTAGAGCATTAAGCTTCTTTTAGAAAAGTTAAATACGTCAATCGTTACTAGACTATTTACATGTATTGGTGATGATTCTAAAAAAGTGAGTAACATACGATTACTAGAGCATTAATACAAGTCTCAAACAAATGTGGAAAGCTGATTTTTTTTTAAAAGAGGATCAAACTAAAATTTAGGCATACGAGAAGATATTAGAATTTCAACGTTCTCAACTTTTTTTGTAGGCACTAAAGCTAACTGATTTTGAAAACTTTACAATCCCCTCCTTACTCTATCATAACTTCGATTCAAATTCATATTACAACTAGCTTTAAGTTGCATTCCCCACAAGCATTGATCTTCATTGTATTTTACAGTTCTTTTTAAATATGTTATATGTTTGTTCTATCAGGCATATTCATTTTGCCAAGTCTTCTCAGTTATCCTTGCCACCTTTTCATACGTTATCTATCATATTTTCTGCAAAAGCATAAATGAATTATGATGCAATATAAAATATGAGGTCTCGATTGTGAGCCAATCTGTTTCTCTTAACCATTAGTGCAAGATATGAGAGTGACTCATTTCAAAGATGCTGCACTTTAGTCTAAGATTAAAAAAAACGGTAAACCACTTTAGTGTAAGAGAGTCAGAAAGTTGTCTATATAGATGAGTGAATTCTTCTAACAAACAATAATTAATAGACTAGAGAACCCAGATCACTTGATTGGATCTGTTTACAATAGCAGTAGATCAGAACATAAATTTTGTGAAGGATCTCATCGATTACCTCATTGGATCTAGAATTCTAAATTGTCTTAAAATATATCAATCTAACTAATTATACATATTCAATTTTCATAAGGCACGATTCTAAATATAGTTTCAATTACACCAAAACATATTTAATAAATAATAATTTTGATATGGAATTCTTTACCCGTACGTAGTACAGACTGATCACTAGTATTCTATAAATTAATAAATATTAAAAATTAATAAATTTTTCGGTTTCGAATTAGTATGATTCAAAGTATAGCACAAATCGATAAAATATTAAAATGATAATATTTTAGAAAATTTTATGTAAATATATAATTCCATTAGAATCATAAATTAATATATTGTGTATCCATACATTTTTTTATAAGTGCAGACAAACAATTGTATTATTTGGTTTATCTCACAGTATAATTATTTTCTATATTTTCTTAACATTTCAATATATTTTAATAATATTTAGTAAAACTATATCTAAACCACAATTAAATTTTATAAAACTTATTTTGTATACATTAAATAATACAAAAAAACAATGTTAAATTGGAATTTCAAAATTTAATTAATTTATATACGATAAATCAATTATTATTGTTATTTTATAAAAATATATTTAAAATGAGAAAAATATTCACAAAATTGAAACTTTATAAATGAATAACTATATATTAATAAAATATCATAATTTTAATATTACTAGTTTATAGAGTTTTTACCGTACTTCTAATTTCAACGACTCTTTTTAACAAATATCCTATCCCATCACACTTTCTATATTCTAATTACTTCCCCAAATTTGTTGGCATACATGACTGAATAACTAAACGAGTAGTGGTTTTACACTGGTTTTCAGATTTAGTTTCTTCACACATAAAATCTTAACAGAATTTAGTATGAGTAGTTTATTTCTTGATTTACATAAGAATTGGAATTTTTGTGACGATGGTAGATTTGTCTCAAACTTATTTTGAGAACTGTCTTTTTTTTTCTTGTAGCATAATGATGTAGCGGAAGCTAATTAGATCCATTGATTCTAAAAATGTCCAAAAATTTAGAGTTTGAAAATATTATTTTTGGTGCTTTGACAAAAGTTTTTAGTTTAGAAATACTTTTTGTATTATAAAAACTCATTTATTTATCAAAATCTAAATACAAATTTAACACTTGATATATGTAAGAAAACCATAAAAAATTAAAACAATAAAAATAATTATCTAAATTTAATATTATTAATAAAATAAATAACAAAATATTTGAAAATATTTCAAATATTTTTCTGCATCAATTTTTGGATCGAAAAATATTCCCATCAAATCTTAAACGTGGTTTTTGATTTTTTGGGAGAATTAGAAAAACAGACACTTTCAATTTTTTCTTGTTCCGATAGAACTCATGATACTTTTGGTCATTTTGGACAGGTACCGTTACTTTTTATATGTTGTCAATCCATCCATTAATGTTCTGTTTATGTATTGTTGTGTGATGCCGTGGCATTATAAATAATTTGAGTCATATATGATCTACCAAGATTGGATATTATGAATTTGATGTTTACGGTTAGTTTGATTTGGAGTTAAATATGTTACGGCAGATTTGCGTAAATGGATACTTTCCTATATATGTTTGCAGGAGTCACTTGGTGGATTTTTGCTGATAGAGTAGGATCTAACAAGACATCTGAAACTTCCATGTGCACACACTGTACTCTGCTTTCTAACTCATTCGTTATATCTTTGGCATTTACTATTTTGTCTCTCACTTTTTCAGATCTTCAACTAAGGAACCAGTCTAAACAAAAAGATTTGATCTTTCTGATACAAAAAGAAAAATACTGGCTTAGCAAAAAGAAAAAGACTTTCTATCCTACAAACATATTAAGATGATAAAATAAATGAGTATATTCAATGATAAATATCTTCACATTGTATTAAATGGTTGCTTTCGGGTATGAAAATGTCTTCACATTTATGTACTATCACACTTCAGATTTAAATCACAAAGGTTAAATAATTTAATCCATCTACACACAAACCCAACCAAAGGAATGGTAGATAAAACCAAGACAAATAGACAATCCATCTACGCTGTTTTATGAAGTAGACATAATAAAACCATGAACATGAATCATCGGTCTTGTCCTCATATTCACAGATTGAGTCCTCTCTCTAACCCTTTCTTTTGTCTCTTCTCTTCCTTCTCTGTCTCCTCCTCCACAGTATCCTCAATCGTATAGTTTAAAAGGTGAATTGGCTAACTATCCGTAACAATAACCCAAATTAGCTAAGTACTCATTGATTGATATTAATAACTTTGCTCATACACTTTAGACAACAAATAAACTAAAAACCCTTTGGCTTCTGACAACTCAACAGGTGAAAGCACATAGTGTCAGGTTCGGAGAAAAGTGATTATTTTGCAGTTGTCTACATGCTTTTCTTCCATACGTTTTTTCATTTGAGTTTTTAAAATAATTTTATGGATTTTCTTCTCATCTTGGTAGAAATTGAGTTTTTTTCATCATTTCCATTTTTCATTCAAACTTTTTTTTAAACTTAGATTTAAATTTTTATTTTTCAATTTATATAAAATATGTTACCGAGTTAACAAAATATATTAGCGAATTAACAAAATTTGTAACAAGATACATAATTTATTAACATGTTACAAAATAGGTTAGCGAATTAACAAAGTTTGTAACATGATACAAAATTTGTTAACATTAAAATAACATCAACTAAACTATCGCTAACATGATACAAAATTCGTTAACATTAAAATAATATCAATTTTTATTGAATTTATGATAGAACTACATTACAACTCATCAATAATTTGACCATCGAACATTTTACAAAATATGTTAGCGAGTTAATAAAATTTGTAACAAGATACAAAATTTGTTAACATGTTACAAATGTTACAATATATGTTAGCGAGTTAACAAATTTTGTAACATGATACGAAATATGTTAGTATTAAAATAACATCAACTATAGTCTCGCTAATATGATACACAATTTGTTAACATTCAAATAACATCATTTTTTACTAGGTTTACAATATAACTACATTATAACTCATCAATAATTTGACCACCAACATTTTATAAAATATGTTAGCGAGTTAACAAAAATTGTAATAAGATACAAAATTTGTTAAAATGTTACAAAAATTGTAGCAAGCAAATATCTTTAGACAGAATAATCAAACAAATTAAATAATGCAATAGAATAACAAAAACTAGTTCAAATGTAATTTAGAAAAAGATATTTTATTAGATGCAGAAATAATAAGAAAAAAGATGTAAGAAAGATTCAAAATCAAGGATGGTGGGAGATTCACCTTCACTTTAGCAACAATGTGTTCTTCTCCTTCACCACAAACGTTTCTTTGAATCCATCTATGACAAATTCAGATGTATTTGAAGATGGATGAGAGATAAAAATTAATGAATGTAATGTGAAACTGATTCATAACGTTTGAGATGAGAGGAAAGAGAAGTAGAGATGAGAGGAAAGAGAAGTAGAGCTGCAGAACTTAAAATCTATAAGGAGATAAAGCTCAGGAATACATGGCAAACTGACACAGCTATGTCTATAGTCTGCGAGTAGATGAGTAGGGGCGTTTTGAGAAAGAAAAACGAGTTTCATTATTCATGGGTAAATGTCTGATTAAGACTCTCTATATAGGTATAGATGCCAATTTTCTCTAGTTTAAATTGCAAAACTTTTGTTCTCTAAAGGAAATGTTTATGGTATTTTTAACTCAAACCAGCAAAAATTTAAGAAAATTTATAATATGATCTTAGAATAAAAAAGTATTATATTTATTATTTTTAAAATAAAGTATTTTTTTATAAAACTAAAAAATATTTTACTATGAAATAGTTTTAATGTAAAATCACCCCGTCCTATAAGCGGGGAAACCCCTAGTTATATAAGAAAAACTATAAAACCGTAAATCATTAAAGATAATAGTTATCTTATTATTAATAAATTAAATAATTAAAATACTTAAATATTTTCTAAATATTCTCTTTTCATCACATTCATTATGATCCATGTCCCGCAGGTTAAGATATATTCGTCAATTATAAACATTATATCACCATTTTATCTTTTATAAGACTTGAAATTATTATAATGAATATTAAAATTACGATATATAGACAGTAAAAAAGTTTAATAAAACTGGCTACAAATTTTCTTTATTCATTATCTTAGTTAAAATAGCTAGATTCATTATCTTAGTTTACCTTTCATTTTTCCGGCCAAAAAGCTATTTTTGTTAGAAAATTCCATGGGATTATGATAATTAAATAACACGTGCAGCAGACCAAACTAGTGATGGATGGTGCACACGTCTTTTGGTGTTGACCAACGACAGTGACAGACACAGATTTTTTCATCATACATATCGTTTCTCGTCTTTTCTCTTTCTTTTAATTTAGGAGGTGTTATTAAATTTGGTAATTTAATGGAGTTTGATGGAATCTAAATCTGACCCGAAATCAAGTGTTATTCATTGTGGATTTGAGCAAGGTGAATTAAAATCAAGTGTTATTGGATTATGGATTTGTCAAATAGAATTTGAAAAGAATTACTTTCACCTGTTATTCAATATCCTCGTAGATTTCTTGAGAAATTAGTTATAATAGAATTTGATGGACTTTTTAATAAAAAACAAGAGGAATCAAATCCTAGCCTTTTTTACGTGACTTTCAAATCGTTATCGATGACATCAATGATGTCACATCATATAATCGCTTCTTCTCTTTCTCATCCTTCCTTCACCACCATTCTTCTCATTATCATCCTCCATTCACCACCACTGTAATTGCTTCGCCTCCGACTTATCCGCCCGTTTTAAAGAAACCAAACGTTTCGCCGAATCTCTAACCACTCACCGCTTCTCTCCTCTTCCACCGTTCGCCTCCGTCTACGCAACTGCCACACTACTTGAGGAGAACCATCCGTGATTCATGAAATATAGGGCACCAGATAATCCAACCAGTATATACACACGAACAATAGATTAATCTAAGCAAGAACACATGCATTTGCTACTGCATATCCATAATCTGATATGGTCAATCACCATTTGTGCTTCGCTAGTGGAGAATAAGAATACGAAGATTCACGTAAAAGAATTCCCTTAATATCCATCATAAAAATTAAAATAAAACAATAGATTCCATCACGTATTTAAAAGTCCAGTTAAATCTATTACAATACTTCTATCTTTTCTATCAAAATCCTTCGTACTTGAATTCCAAAACTTGATTTCAATTCCAATATTCAATAACACCTCCTTAGTGTCCTCTGCTTCTTCTCATACTTTTCTTTGTCTCCTTCTGTTATCCTTCAGAGATCCATAAAGATTCCACTCGAACAAGGAAACTCGATTTCAATTTCCTTAGACAAAGTTAATAGTGTTTCTTTTCGTGATCTGTCTAATGGGTAATTGCTTGAACTCTCCTGCACGAGTAGATAATAGAGAAAGCTCTTTTGGAGGTATGAACCAAAATCTCCACTTCTTCTTATGATGTGTATTTGATGCAGGAGTTCTTATTCATAAGAAAAATGTTTTAGCTTAGTTATAAAGATGTTCACAGTATCCAAGATAGAATTTGTAAAAAGCATATATAGTAAATGTTTCTCCAAAGATTAAAATTAATTTAATGGTAAATGCAGGAGTTCAATGCAAAACTATCTGATTTTGGATTGGCAAAAGCAGGACCAACCGGAGATAGAACCCATGTGACAACTCAAGTGATGGGCACTCAAGGCTACGCAGCTCCTGAGTATATAGCAACGGGCCGGTTAACTGCCAAGAGCGATGTCTATAGCTTTGGAGTTGTGTTGCTATAACTACTGATGTAGCGGAAGCTTTAAGAATAGGACTAGAGATCTGTTGATTCTGAGAATACCCGGAAAACTAGGATAATCACAAAGATCTTATTTAGTCTAAGAATGCCTAAGATCAATATCTTCTTAAATTCGTTGAGATCACCAATGATCTACCGAAAACAAGGATTAAAGAGAAAACTCTCAACTTTTATTAATCAAATCAAAACTGAATACAACCATAAGCCTAGACGGCTATATATAATAAAACCGTAAAACCCTAAAACAATAAAGATAATTATCTAAATAATTAATAAAATAAATAATAAATATTTAGACATATCATAAATATTTATCTGCATCATTCTCTCTGGGTTGGAGAAGATTCGTCCTCGAATCTTGTTCGTAGTCTTTGAATCCATCTTGTTTTCCAAGAAAAACTCTTCCTCGAATCTTCAATAGCATGTTTTGCACGACTTTTGCACGGATCTGTTTATAACATGAATATTCACAAATCCGTTTTTGCACAAACTTTGCACGCAGTAGATCATGCACGAAATCTTCATCAACACAATTTCGCCATATTTTTGCACGGTTCTGATTTTCAAAAGATCCCTCTTTGAAGACAAACTCAATAACTTGAACATCATCTTCATACACGTCGTAGATCGGATCACCATAAATCTCTCGATAGATCTCATGGTTCTCTTCTCTCTCAACAAAAGGACTTTCGCCCCGGATAGGATAGATGCTAATACTCACCATGACATCCAGAATCGTTCTTCGATTGAGAAACCAAAGAAACCTGGCTCTGATACCACCTGATGTAGCGGAAGTATCGATAGTAACTGATAATGCGAAGATAACGTTGAATTCGACGAATGCCCGTTAACTAAGCCTTCTCAAATCTGTTGAATTCTCAATAGAATGCCCAGAATTAAGGTTGCAAGAGTTGTAAACACAAAACTCTAAGTATTTTATTAATCAAATCAAAACTGAATACAACCATAAGCCTAGACGGCTATATATAATAAAACCGTAAAACCCTAAAACAATAAAGATAATTATCTAAATAATTAATAAAATAAATAATAAATATTTAGACATATCATAAATATTTATCTGCATCATTCTCTCTGGGTTGGAGAAGATTCGTCCTCTCAGGGCTGAAACCAAGACTCCTATTGTGAGCATGGTTGTGAGCGAACTCGGCTTGACATAAACACAGATCCCATGAACGTATATTAGTGCCCACCAAACATCGCAACATGTTGCCCAAGGAACGATTTACTACCTCTGTTTGACCGTCAGACTGAGGATGTTTTTAGCAGCTTCCAAAGTGACCGCCAAAAGTGACTTATAAACCGAGAATCACGATCTGAAACAATCGACGTTGGAAGGCCATGTAGCCGATAAACCTCGCGGAAAAACAGCTGAGCCACCTGGACTGCATCGGTAGTCTTCTTACACGGAATAAAATGAACCATCTTTGAAAAACGATCCATCACTACGAAAATTGAATCATTGCCTCGCTGTGTCCGCGGAAGCCCCAAAACAAAATCCATACTCAAATCACTCCAGGGTTGTGTAGGGACGGGCAGAGGTAAGTAAAGTCCGGCATTAGACGCCTGACCTTTAGCCTGTTGACAGACTGAACAACGGGCCACAAACCTTTCCACATCGCGTCGTAGCGTAGGCCAAAAGTATGTCTCAGCAACCAACTTCAACGTCCTGTCCCGACCAACATGTCCTTCGTCATGAAGCTCCTGATGTAGCGGAAGCTTTAGGAATAGGACTAGAGATCTGTTGATTCTGAGAATACCCGGAAAACTAGGATAATCACAAAGATCTTATTTAGTCTAAGAATGCCTAAGATCAATGTCTTTTTAAATTCGTTGAGATCACCAATGATCTACCGAAAACAAGGATTAAAGAGAAAACTCTCAACTTTTATTAATCAAATCAAAACTGAATACAACCATAAGCCTAGACGGCTATATATAATAAAACCGTAAAACCCTAAAACAATAAAGATAATTATCTAAATAATTAATAAAATAAATAATAAATATTTAGACATATCATAAATATTTATCTGCATCAACTACTCTCTGGACGTCCCACCGTAGACAAAACGAAAGTAGGAGTCGAACAGAATCTGGTGGATTGGGCGATACCTTATTTAGTAGACAAAAGAAAAGTGTTTAGAATAATGGACACGAAGCTTGGAGGACGGTACCCTCACAAAGAAGCTTGCGCAGCAGCCAACATCGCATTGCGGTGTCTCAACACAGAAGCTAAGTTTAGACCGGAGATGTCTGATGTCTTGTCTACTTTACAACAACTTGAGACTTCGGCAAAGAAGGGATCTACTCCAACCGCAGTCATGTCTCCTTCACCTCATATGTCGGAGAATCACATGGTTGGAGACGTCTCTACGCTTCAGGTTTGATAGACTTAACGAGTCATTTTTGAGTGTGTAAATTTACTTTTTGCAAAGTGTGTTGAATAGTTTTGTACTTTCAAGTTCGTAAGTTTTCTGGTTGAAAATGTAAATAGTAGACGAATATATATGATAACTTGGATTCATATGATCTATGAACAATTCTTATTTGTTGAATATAAACAATTCTTATTTGTTGATATGAACAATTCTTATTTGTTCAATGATTGAGTCACATGAGTTAGGTTCCTGGTTGAAAATGTAAATAGTAGACGAATATATATGATAACTTGGATTCATATGATCTATGAACAATTCATATTTGTTGATATAAACAATTCTTATTTGTTGATATGAACAATTCTTATTTGTTCAATGATTGAGTCACATGAGTTAGGTTCCTGGTTGAAAATGTAAATAAAAGACGAATATATATGATAACTTGACAATAGAATTCGTAATTTGATGTAATTTGATGTAATTATATAATTTATATATTAATCTTTTTTGTTAATTTTATTTTAAAATAAAAAGGCATACTAAAATTTTTATTTTGAAAATTTATAATTTGATGTAATTTGATGTAATTGTATAATTTATATTTTAACCTGTTTTTTGTTAATTTATTTTAAAATAAAAAGGCATACTAAAAATTTTAATTTTTGCATTAGTTTTCTATGAATTATTATTAGTTTTATGATATTTTTTTCTTGAAAATTAAACTCTTATTTTTATTAAATAAAAAGAAATAAAAAAAGGAAGTATTTAATTTATTGAAAATACGGTGGCTAAATATGTAAATAAAAGAAAGTATTTAATCTGCTATCCATGTTTCCAAATAATTCTCATTTATCATGTTATCTATGTTTACAAACATTACCAAAAAGTACTTCGCTTTTAATAATATAGATTAGAACTTAAAATGTGTCCCGTGCGGATATTTTATTTAATATGTGTTCAATGTAAACTCATAAACCCCTAGTTTTTATAAAATGTATATATTTTTATGTTTTGTAATTTACATATAGAATAGAATATATTATTTTATAATATAGATGTTTGATAATAATTTTTTTCATTTGTACATAATATATACTAAAAAAATTATAACTTGATGTAATCCTACTATTCATATTTTATTTTCATCACAAAGAAATAACAATCATTATAATTAATTAATTTAAATTGATTTTAAATACAGTAGCATAATTTTTTTTAAAAAATACAAAAATGAAATATTATAGGATTTTACTAAACCCTAGTCAAAGTAGTATAGAAAGATGTCGATCCATTACTAAGCCATTATGAAACACATATAATGCATGTGAATGCCTAATCTAAATACAATCAGGAGTGCTAAGTGATTTCAGTTCGAGAACTAAGAAAATAAGAACAAGTAACTAAAACTTTCACTCAAATAGATAAAAGAGGACTCATGAGTTTAGGGACTTGATTTCAGGTGATTAAGTTTCAAACTAGGATGACAAGTTTTCAATCAAAAAAATTTCTTTAAGTCTAGATCACTAATTTAAACAAGTTCTTTCCCAAAATAAATGCTCATTTGCAATGCATTATTAAACATCAGTTTCCATTGGTTTGAATAACTTATGCAATTATTTTCAACCAAGCCTTGCTTGCTAAACAAGCATGGCGGATCCTTCAAGAACCATCCTCTCTGTTTTCGACTTTCTTAAAGAGCCGATAATTTTCAAATGGTAGTTTTCTCACAGCAAAATTAGGCTCACGACCGTCATATGCTTGGAGGAGTATCCTATATGGACGTGACCTTCTCATCAAAGGGCTCCGACACATGGTAGGTAATGGCACATCTATCTCTGTTTGGACTACGCCATGGTTAGCAGATGGGGATCGCATGCGTATTCCCTTAATGAAGAACATCTTAGTGGATCTTAACCTCAGAGTTAGTGATCTCATGCTTCCTAATTCACACTTGTGGAATATGGAAGTTCTAGAAGATCTTTTCTATCCTCAAGATATCGAAATCATCACTAAGATCAAGCCAGTTATATCTTCTGAGGATTTCTTTTGCTGGAATCATACACGTACTGGAGAATACTCTGTTCGCTCTGGTTATTGGCTGGCTGAGAAACTTGCAAATAAGGAGGCTTATTTGGCAGGCTCGATGCTCCCCTCTCTTAATGGAATCAAAGATATTATCTGGTCTCTTGACACGGAACCAAAGATAAAGATCTTTCTTTGGAAGGCCATGAGTGAAGCATTACCGGTTGCAGACAACCTTATTCACCGAGGCTTAAAGATTGACTCAAGATGTCAGATATGTGGACTGGAGGGTGAATCCATTAATCATGTCTTATTCACCTGCACTCTGGCTCGTCAATATTGGGCATACAGCAATTTCTCATGTCCTCCTACAGGTTTCTCCTCTTCATCGGTCTACTCCAACATTTATTTTGTCCTTCGAGCTCGAGACCAGTCTACAATTCCAGATCATATCAGTAGAGCTGGTCCTTGGATCATATGGAGTATATGGAAAACAGAAATTCTCATTTCTTCGAGAACAAAATTACCCCTGCTCCGGCACTCTGCAATCAAGTCTTTGAAGAGGTTAATCATTGGTTCCTAATCAAAGCTATCGAAAAGTCAGAGAAAGCTATTGATCTGGAGCGAAAGAAGAAAATCATCTTTGGATGGAAGCCTCCACCGTCAGGTTGGGTTAAATGTGATATTGGATATGCTTGGGATAGCCATACCAATGGAAGTGGCGCTTCTTGGGTTTTAAGGAACAATGTAGGTTCTGTCTTACTGCATGGACGAAGATCATTTACTGGAGTTACAAGCAGGGCCGATGCATCTCTTGAAAGTTGGCTATGGGCAATTGATAGCCTTCGTACTCTTCATTATGACTATATCATTTTTGCTAGCAGTGACAGGGATTTTGTTAATGCCGTTTCAAATCCTACTGCCTGGCCCTCACTAAAGTTCTACTCCCACAACATATGTTCTAAGCTACATCATTTTTTGTCTTGGCGCGCTCAGTTTCACAAGCGTTGTGACATCCAAGGAGCAGCTCTTATAGCAGATAGTGTCATCAAAGAGGCTCGTTTCCAATCATATATTGCTGTTGGTTCTCCCGCTTGGCTTCAACATCTCTTCCCTCATTCATAAATCTCTCAGCATATGTATGATTGTTTTTGATCCTGCTTTCTTGTACCTTCTCTTTGTATGTAATCCTATCCTATTTTAATAATATTCAGTGTTTAAAAAAAAAGAATAACTTATGCAATTATTAAGAGCTAGTCTAATAACTATCTAAGCACCGTAACATCAACTTCCATTGGCTAGGAAAACAAAGAGCAAAATCTATTTGGTTCAGATATTTCATCAAACACCTTCTAGGCATGAAATGTCTAAAGATCTAGATTGGAGAGATCAACAATAATCTAGTATTAAGAACAACAAATAAGGAAGGAAACATAGAGATATAACACTAAACACCCTAGATCTTCATTTAATCACTCTAATCACCCTAACTCATGAATCCAAAAGGTGATTACTTACTAATCATCTTAGTTACACTTAAACCCATGATAGATAAAAATATAATCAAGATAGAAGAAATAATCGCAAGTAACAAGAGAATGGAAGTACTAATTGCATGAACCTCTTAAGATCCACAATGTTTTACAATGGATAAAATGATCAGTTTTCTCAACAAAGAGAAGTTCTATTTATACTAGGAGGCTAGAAACTCGAAATCTTATTTGGTTAAGTGAATTTAGCGGCCTTTGTTGAACCAGCTAGGGTAGGCCGCTAGGTTCAGAGGGCGTAGCGAGCCTTGTTGAGGCTGCTAGGATGCAGCTAGGGGGTGCCGCTAGGTGCAGAAGGCGTAGCGGCTTTTGTTGTGGCCGCTAGATTTGGCCGATGTGCCCCAGATTTTTCATGGAGTTAAATGGAGTTTTTCTCCGATTAATTTGGAGTTTCTCTAGCGGTCTATGCAGTGCCCGATAGAGATGGCTGCTATGGTAGGTGAATCTATCTGCCTTTGTTGAGGCCGTTAGACGTGGCCGCTACGAACTCCTCCGACTCTTAATTCTTTATTTTGCTCATATCATCTTTTCAAAATACTCCATTTTGCCTAAGTACCTGCTTCAAAGTACACTAAACACACTTAAATGCAAGTTAAATAGATGAATACATGAAAAATAATAAATCTAAAACTATGCAAAATCACAACACATTAATAAATAAAATGAAATACTCAATATGCTATTTATATTTCCAAACAATTCTCTTTTACCATGTTGTCTATGTTTCTAAACATTATCAAAAATTACTTTAGATTTATGCTGATTTTTATTTAATTTCTGCACAACTATATAGTTTACCTAGATTAGTAAGTCCAAATATATGAATCTTCCATTATAAACAAGAATTTCATCATGTTTGACAAAGATTATATATCCAAAATATGTATCTTCCATTATAAACATAATATCATCACGTTTGACAAAAAAATAATATATATATATATACACACACATATATATCTCACATTTTATGTTTAGACATGGCTCCATATACTACTTAACTAGATATGATGGATCAAAATAAAAACATATTAAAACGGTGACTGTAGGAGTAATAAATAAGTAATGCAGATTAGATATTGTGTACATCAGAACTAAATTGTATATACAATGTCTGTTGTGAATGCAAACAAAGTCTCACATTGGAAGTTTAGACAAATAATGTCTAGTATATAAAGAGATGTCCAACTCTGATTAGTACGAGGCTTTTTGGGAAGGAGTCTAAAACCAAATCCATGTGGGCTTTACTGCTTCGGCCCAAAGTGGATAATATCGTATTAATCGGACATCGAAGAGTTGGACATGGGTTTGTAAAAACCCAACAATTGGTATCAGAACCGGGATGACGAATATCTGCAAAAAAAGACCAAAATACTCTTCAAGTTCGAAGAGCCTCCAATTCGATGGGAAGGGCGGGATGCGTAGCAGAGGCTAGTCAAAAGATCATGGAAGCTTCGGTTGTGGGAGGAGAATCCTCAATATGACTTCACGAATAAGTGGTGTCGGAGACTTGTATCGAAAGTTTCTCCCTAATGACGATACAAGATTAGGTGGGTATTCCTAACGGTGCTGCAAGGATTAGGTGGTGAATGTCTTAATGGTGCAGTAAGGGTTAGGTGGATAAATTAATCCTAATGGTGTAACAAGTGTTAGGTGAAGAATCCCGTTGGTGACTACGGCGGTACAAGACGTATGGCAGGTTTCCCTGGAGGTTGAAAATCAAGGGTTCATGTGGTACTTGGTTTAAGAGGAGGTTTGTTGTGAATGCAAATAAAGTCTCACATTGGAAGTTTAGACGAATAATGTCTAGTATATAAAGAGATGTCCAACTCTGATTAGTACGAAGTCTTTTGGAAAGGAAACCAAAAGTAAATCCATACGGATTTACCTATTAGACACAAAATGAATAATATCGTACTAATCGGATAAATGGGCTTTCACAATCCCAACAACATCAAAATTAATTTATAGTAAAGAGTATCTGAAGCTACCATTTACACGCATGGCTTGACATCACCAAATGATACCCGGAGTTCCCCCAAACACTTCAGTGGAATTAATTGTCAGCCGACCGTAAGTCCGTAAATAACAACTTCCAATGAAGTGCTCGGGAGAACTCTAGAAGACATCTAGTCGAAATATTAATAGTGTTAGGTTGCTGCAGTCTGATGCAGCAGCATTGTAGCTTAAACGTCAAGTTTCCTTTTTCTAGTTATTTCCTTTTTACTTAAGGTTTATGTTTTTCCTTTTCTATTAGGTTAAGGATTTTAATGACGGTTTAAGAGTTCTATATAAAGAACTCTCCTATGGCTTTTGTAAGACAGACTTGAATTAATAAAGATATTGGTTTTCTTAAGAGCTTTCACGAGCACTGCGAAGAGTATTCGCAATCCTAAAGAGTTCTAACGAACACTGCGAAGAGTATTCGCGCCCTTATCCCGTTTTCGAATTAAACTTCGAGAACACGTTACTTAGCTATTGATCAAACCCTTGATCTTTAGGTTGTAAAGCTTCCGCTCTCTATCAGTTGGTATCAGAGCCAGTACGTTTCTGGATTTCTTCTTTCGTTATCATGGCAAAGAAAACGGGAGAAGGAGCTATTAGCATGACAGATTTGCGAGACCTACTCGTCGAGATGCAAACGATGTCACAAGTACAAAGCGATACGATCTCTACTGCCTTAGCTGCGGTAACAGAACAACTCGCGACTCTAACGACGGTCTTAACAACTCGCTTGGTCCCTCCAGCCCAGCCGGTCGTTCACGACCCACTCCAACCCGCGCACCTTCCTCCTCCGGCACCAATTCTCCAGCATCATCAACCCCAACCAGCCGTTCATGCTCCGCCACCACCCGTCCAACATCTTCCTCCACAACGCCAAATACAACAACAGCTTCCACCTATTCCTCCTCCTAGACATCAACAACATCGAATGCACCATCAATACCAATTTGGTGATGCTCGCGCTCATGATATATACGAGGAAGAGGAAGAAGATCATCGACGAGTTTATCGGGAGGAATTACGTCAACGGGATAATCATCGCTGGGAGAACAGTTTCAAAGTTGATATACCAGAGTTTCACGGAGGCCTTAAAGGTGATGATCTCATTGATTGGTTAATCGCCGTCGAAGAAATCCTCGACTTTAAACAGGTTCCTCCTGCCCGGCAAGTATCTCTTGTTGCGATGCGTTTTCGTGGACACGCTGCGACATGGTGGAAACAACTAAAAACAACTCGTTCTCGCACCGGTAAAGCTCCTATCCTGTCATGGGACAAGCTGACTAAACATCTGCGACAAACTTTCTTGCCACACAACTACGAACGTACCATGTACACAAGATTGCAGAATCTTCGTCAAGGGTCGCGGACCGTAGATGAATACGCAGAAGAGTTTGCTTTGTTATTAACTCGAAACGAGATTAATGACAGTCAAGTTCAGTTAGTGTCTCGCTTCATTGGGGGCTTACGTCCGCAGCTTCAGACTTCAATGGCACAGTTTGACCCATCCACGGTCGGGGAAGCACATCGTCGTGCAGCCTCTTTTGAACAACAATCACGGTCATCTACTTGGTCCCCTTCCTCAAATCGAGATCGAACACAAGAGAAAGAACCGTCGGGAAGCACAACACCTTCAACCACAACGAAGGAAACAGGTGATGCTTCAAGTTCAACGACACAACCAGCAGCTCAAGATGAGCAACAATTGCGTCGCTCCACACGACCGACCACCTTACGCTGTTACTCTTGCGGTGAGCCAGGACACAGGATAAACGCGTGCCCTCATACCAATCGTCGGGGACTATTACTCGATGACTCTTTTGTAGACCAGGAAGTTTATGATTCTCAAGAGGACAACGACAAAGACATGAACGTGGTTCATCACACCAAAGGCGACACTGGTCATATGCTTATCCTCCGACGGTCGTGTTTACCTCCTTTACATCATGGTGATAATACGGCTCCAGATTCGTGGTCGAATCTTTCCAACCCGGCGGGACCTGATGCAGCAGCATTGTAGCTTAAACGTCAAGTTTCCTTTTTCAAGTTATTTCCTTTTTACTTAAGGTTTATGTTTTTCCTTTTCTATTAGGTTAAGGATTTTAATGACGGTTTAAGAGTTCTATATAAAGAACTCTCCTATGGCTTTTGTAAGACAGACTTGAATTAATAAAGATATTGGTTTTCTTAAGAGCTTTCACGAGCACTGCGAAGAGTATTCGCAATCCTAAAGAGTTCTAACGAACACTGCGAAGAGTATTCGCGCCCTTATCCCGTTTTCGAATTAAACTTCGAGAACACGTTACTTAGCTATTGATCAAACCCTTGATCTTTAGGTTGTAAAGCTTCCGCTCTCTATCACAGTCCCTCCTGAACTATCGTGGACATATATAAATATGTTGTATATATTTAGTAACGTATATGTAAATTTACAAGAGAAGATGCATATATACGATCTTAGATCTCTCCAGGTTTAAGTAAGATACAAGGAGTGACATATTTTATTTATAGCGAGGACTAAAGAATCTCATGTAATTTAGTGTGAGGGGAGATTGTGTGAACCTGGACGTAAACTTGGGGTCAATAGTTTGGAGAAGAGAATCAGTCTTTCTTTTCCTTCTGTCTTTTCGTGAGATTTAAAATGTGATTCTACAAGACTACAAAACTATTATTCTGAGTAGTCTACTTTCATCCTAGAGTAGAGACTCGAATAAAGAACTTCTTTTACTCTCCAGAATGTTTTTTGAATGAACTGGTAATTACTAAAACCGGAATTCATGACTTCACGTTTTTTTTGTACTTAGGACTTAGGAAGTTCATGCACACTCATTGCAAAAAAAATCATGTTGAACTTAATCCCATTTAGACCTTAATAACGTGCTTCACAAATTATTCCGATAATTAGGTGGTTTAAAAAATGGAAAGAATCGAGCCAAATTCAACCATCGAACCGAAGCAAAAGGTTAACTAAGTATCTAATATGAAATAAAATACTAAACTAAAATTTTAAGTATATTTATATTATAAAATTAAATATCAAAAATTAAATTTCTATACAAAATATTATATTTGAAGAATCTAATTGAATTACCTGAATTATCCAAAATTATTGAATATTATTTTTTATCTTAAATATTTAAATAACCATTTTCTATTTTTATCTATACCATCTTAACTATACGATATTTAATTTGAATTATCTGAAATTAGCTGAAAACGAACCAAAATGAAATCAAACTAATTTCAATCCGAACCAAAATTCCTTGGTTCTTGAATGGATTATAAACTACTAAAATAAATGACCTAAACCAAACTAAATTTTTGTTGGGTCAGATCTAGTAAGACGCAATTCTCAAAATGCTATTTGAGTTAACGAAACACAATTTTATAATATCGAATAAATATGTGGAATTAGTTTGACTTGAAAATTACATGTCGTTTAGTAATGAAACTTATATGAATGGAAAGTATAGTTATGAGGTTAAAATTTTGGAAGGAAATTAAACCCAAGAAAAAGTTTGGAGGGAAATAAATTGGGTAACAACAATAGTCGAGGCGGTGTAACAAAACTTTGCAAACTTTTTATCAGAATATAAAATTGGTCGGTTCTGTGAAAACTCGCTCTGGTGTTTGGGCCCAATAACTTGAATTTATTGTTTAGCACTTTTTAATAATCATTTAAACGAAAGTTAATTTAGTTATCTCATAATTTATTTCTTAAAGATACTTGAAAAAGTAGCAGAAAACTATCATCTATGAATATATAGTTTCATCACAAATAGAAAAATGAACGTTAATTTATATCTTGTATGAGTTTCGGGTAGAGTTGACCATTTTTTAGTAAATATAATAGTATAAAGAATAAATTAGTCTATCTTTGGGACTAATTAAAAAGATTTCTGTAATATGACAGATCATGTAATTTATATAATACATGTAGGGAAATTTGGATGCATATACATAGTAGGATTTAAATGAAGTCACTAACCATAGTATTCATTAGGCTATGATATTTGTGTATTAATTTCTATATTGTCCTTTCTTACTTTCTCCTCTTTCTTTCAGTTAACTTTATAAATATAAAAAACATTTATTTGAATTTCTTAGGTATCTACAAAAAACATAGATTTTTTTCTGTTTATGAAATGTTTTGAATTTTATAATACCAACATATATTTATAAATTGTGTATGTATAGTTATAAGAAATGTTTGTCTATTCTATTTACTAGATATATAATAGCTTTGAAATTATGCAATCTGTATGTGCTGTATATTTCCATCTGTTTATTTTTCCAATCTCCATCTCTACCCCTTTCCATCTTTCATTCTTTATATGTATCTATATCCCTCTCCATCTCTATCCCTCTCCAATCTCCATCTCTATCCATCTTCCATCTCTATCCCTCTCCATCTTTCATTCTTTATATTTTTCCAATCTCCATTGCTATCCCTCTCCATTTTTCATATCTTTCACGAAAATATGAAAAAACTGTTTTTTCATATTTTCGTGAAAATCATCAAAATATGATTAAAAAAGATTTTAAATTTTTTTTAATGATTTTGTATAGAACTTAAATATTTTCCTGTGGGTTCACTGATCAATAGGGGGAGGGATTAGGGTTTAGTTTTGATGATATGGGAGGATTTAATTTAGGATTTTGGATTTTGATCAAAAATAGAATTGTAGAAAAAGACTATAAGAGATCAAGTAAGTTCGTAGGAGATTGACTTACCACAAATAGGGGCACGAAAGAAGTTGGCTCATCCCTCCTTCCCTCCCTTCCCCCTCCCTCTTTCCCTCCTTCCCCCCACCCTCCCTCTCTCTCCCCGCCCTCCCTCTCTCTCTCTTCCACATACTAATATACTATACTATAATGACCATCACATATAGAATAACAAATTATTTTAATTTGTACTATATCAATCAAATAGATGTTTTCATATGTTATATCATACTAAACTATCTGTATTATGAACAAATATGCTCTTTTATATTAAACATTGTGTTATATTCCAGTGAACACTACAAATAAATAATAGAAAGAAAATTAAATTATTTTCTATTGTTGCATTCTTGTTTGGGACATCTATTCTATATCAACAACATAAATAGAATGGTATATGTTGTTGTGCGTGGCTTAAAAACGCATGATGCGCTACGGAGGATTATATTGTCTATTAGTGGCTAAAAAGACACAACTCCCAAGCCATGGCTATATTCTTAATTGATTGATTTCCTATGAATATACAGCAAAATCACCCATACATGAAATCTCATTCGTGAATCTAATATATTCATTTACCTTCTTTTCGGCCGTCGGGATCACTAAGGTTGATTTTCGTCACATGACGTCCTTCATTTATTTTATTTTTTTGATCAAAAACGTCCTTCATTTATTATGCAATACATAAGATGTGTATATATGTTTATCAAAAGCAAATATAGCATCGAACAACTAGTCGCGAGTGCTTTTCTTTCTGTTGAAAATGTTATATTCTTATTTCAATGTCTACTCATCAGGTCCAAAACATAGACCAGGTTCATCCTCGGTTCGGTTGTACAAAACTTTTTGCACACGTTTCGATAAGAATCTCAACTTCGACGATTCCTTTGTTAAAATCCTCAAAACAAAAATAGAAGAAAGAAAAAACTTTCAGGACGTCTATTGGATACATCAATCGATAAGTTAGAAAGGCAGGAGTCACATGTACCTTTGCCCTTCAGGATATCAACATATGGTAGCTTTTCCGTATTTAAAGTAACTTATTCTTTAACAGTCCTAGAATCTAACTCGTGACCAAAAAATAAAAAGGAATAATGCATCTTAACTAATAAAGTTGGCTTTTTTTATCTCCGGGGGGAAATCATGCCACCTGTCCATACTTTTATTTAAACGTTGCGTTTTATGCTTTCTGATTTCTTTTTCGTCTTTTGATTCCGTTTGGTATTATTTCTGTTTTTGTTTGGGCCTTTTTACCATTTCGTATTTGGCCATTGAATTATTAAGATCAACTGACATGAGAATACAAATATAGTAATATGGTGAACCAATAAAATAAAGGGTTCAAGCCCAACCCAAAAACCAACTTTATTAGCTGCATTTACTATATTAAACTCACATAGGTTGAGTGATATAAAAAGAAATAAAACGAAACAAGTCAAGCTCAAACAACTAACCGAGGATGATTATACCAGCCTTCTCGATCCAATCATCAAATCAAGCACACTTTTACTTCTGATTTTTTTGCAGTTGATGATATATACAAACAGACCACGCATCATAGCCCCCAAAAGAACAAACCTAAACACATAAGACATGCATCCTAAACTACTCTTGCATTTGTGACCCAACAAATTATTCTAACGTTGTTACCAAACATGGCCTCTTTCGTAACACTGCTACATACATGAGAAACATACACTGTGTAGAAGTTTTTGAAATATAAACAAATGGCACCTTCGTCAAAATAAAATAAAAATCTCTGCCCCACAAATATTATAAACCATTAAAACCATAATCGACAGACCCACTAAAAACAATTGTAATGAGCCTACCTAAACAACAAATATAACAATTTTTAACTTCCAAATCTCTCCCTAAGTTTTAATAGCATGTTAAAGTTACAATAGTATTGGGTATTTAGAAAACACAAACTTTTTTTTTTTCAGGAAACATACATACTACACTTTTTAATTTTTTTTTTAATTTTATTTAACATAGATTATCGAAAGAAGGCCAAACAATAGACATAGTGTATGGAAAAACAAATCAGAAGCTGCCAATTAAGAATAGAAAAGAGCAATACAACATTCAGTAACACCAATCACATATAGAATCAATTCTCACCTGGACAATTTTCCAAACAAAACAACGTTATATTCATTCACAAAATAAGACTGAAACACAAAGAACACATTGACATAGAACTGGACGTAAAATAATTTCGAATGATACCATTAACCAAACATCAGCCTATCAACAAACAGGGAAAATGGCTTATTCCCCTACGAACTAATTGTTCTCGGCTTTTTCACACACAAACTTTTAAACCATGCTAAAAACTACACGAACAACGGAAATATTGCTTATTCCCTTATGAACTAATTATTTCCAGCTTTTTCACACATAAATTTTTAAACTTTGCCAAAAACCACATACACTATGCTATTTTTTAATTACATACACAAATTATCAATTTTAAGCTAATTCCCCTAAAATCGTAAATTATTTTATTTAAACATTAACTTAGTTTATAACATAAAATAAACATTAACTATCAATTGTAGAGGAATAAGCCATTTTCCCATCAACAAACACCTACATTAACAGAAACCGGAATAAGCTTAACCAATATGTTGTTTTTACCAAAAAAAAAATATATGTTTAAACTGCTCAGGGACTAACTCACCACATATCTTAAAACCAGTGCGGAACATTTGCACGAGCCCACTATTCTTTTAGTTTTTTTTTTCTTTCCTAATTCAGGGGGTTAGTTTTCCTGCTTAAAACATAACAACTTTGTTTAAACCAAACAGATACGACCCACTTATATCATCTAGGTGTAACCGAAGATATAAATGTTTTTTTCTCATTTTCTAATACAGTTGAACCTCTATAAATTAATAATGTTGAAACTACACCAAAACTATATTTTTTTATTAATTTATAGAGATTATTAATTTATCGAGATATTAATTGAACCAAAAACTCAATTTGGAACTATAAAATTATATTAATTTATAGAGATATTAATCTATCGATTATTAATTTAAAGAGGTTATATTGTACGTTCCATTACCAGAATTAGTTTCTTACCAAAAAGAAATCAAATAAATATATGAACAAAATTTCATTACACACATTTAAATTCAGATTAGTTTCTGAAATAAAATTTTAAATACCTTTCATTTTATACATTGTCCACATGGTACTTAACAATATAAATATGTTCTCTAAATAAAATATCAACTTTATTTTATGTTTAAATTCTAACTAAATTAATTTTGCTATGACTATACATTTTTATTCTACTTTTATTAAATCGATTAATCACAACTACTTATTTTGATTTGTACTAAACAATTTCAAAACAAAGTATAAACTACGATCGCTAATTACTATCAAATGGATCAGAAAAAAAAAATCTCATTCTCATTCAACATATTTTCATTTTAATATTTTTGAACATATTTTTTTCACTAAAAGCATAAAATAAATTGTAAAATTATTTAAGAATAAAAATATACAAATCCGGCACACCACTAGTTCTTTAATGTTTTTAACAAATTTTACCATTCATAAGAAATTGTCATTCATTTTTATTCATTCTCATTCCTTTTATTGTAGAGAATTAAAGAACAAATTTGTTCCTCACTAAATTTGATATGGAATAACTGTTCCTCACTATTCTCATAATTTTATTCTCATCCATTCTTTTTATATTTCTTCATAGTATTCCCGAGATAGTTACCAATTAGATCCCTAGTCTATTTTTGTGACCTAACTCAGGAGCTAATGATTTTTTTGTCACACAAATACTTACATTAAATGAAACGGATATGACTCAGAAATCTAAACAAGAGGGTTGTTAAGCCCAGAAACATAAAGACAAAGAGCCTACTTGGCTTGGGAATCACAGATAGAGTTCGAGAGATATGAGAAAGAGATGAAAGTGAAATCAGAAGAACTCGATCGAATGTCACTGAGGATTCCGATCAATTCCATGCACTGATGTTTATTGTCGATTACTTTGATGAGCGTTGAATTATCGGAGCTAATGATTTTAATCATTTACCAATTCTATTAAAACAGTATCATGATCTACTGATATATGTTTAAGCAAACTATTTTAATATAACTATCAAAACATTTTATTAATCATTTAAAAATATATTTTAGACAAATATAATTACAAAAACACAGATATAATTAAAAATACAAATATGAAAATTATATTTCTAATATATATATATATATATATTATATATATATATATATATATATGCCCTTTAAAAGACGGGTCAAATCTAGTTACATGGTGAATCAGTAACCTAACCTCTCAACCGAAGCAGAAAGTTTGAAGGAGTAAATAAAGCTTAAATTGATATAGGAGATATCATTAAATCTCTCAATTGGCTTTGAATCATCAATCAATGAAAATAGGTTAGGTGTCAAAAAGTATAAATCGTGTTTGTTGGATGCCACTGCTTGATGCTAGGTAGAAACTATTTACCTTTTGTTACAAAATTTAATAATTTTATATGTATTCATGATTTAAAGCCTTGAATTTTATAAACAGAAATTTTAAGAAATCAATATTCCAATAAAATTACATTTTAATAGAACTAGAAATTAAACATAACTAAAGTAACATAATGTTTTCATAATTATATTTCCTCCGTTTTAGAAGTTACATGTTTTAGAAGAAAATATCAGTTTTAAAAAAAAAATAACGCATATTTATCAAATAATAATGATTAATTACAAAATTATTTGTATTTATTAGATTCTTATTAGTTTAGAAATATGGAAAATAATCACAAAATTATGTATTTATTAATTTTTATTAATATTTGTGAAAATTTTAAAATATGCATTATAATGAAATAGATGGAATATTTACTTTATAAACCAATAAACTACCATTTATTTATTTTAATAACGCCCCTCCCAAATACACTCCACCCCATTCCCCTCCTAAATTCTGAACTCGGTCAACAATTATCCATAGATTTTTAAAGCCACTTAAACATATAAACCATTAAACATCTCTATGTTTCTCGTTGCCGATGATAAAAAGATAAGTTAGTCTTTTCTTTTCCACACAGCAATTGGAGTTGATGTATTTTGTGTTTAAATATGAGACATAATTTTTTTATGAAAAGAAGGTACAACACATACTTTAGTTTCTTCTTTTAAAAAATTATAGTTCGTCCTTAGTATTTTTAATAGCTCATCCTAGCTCAGGTGGCATAACCTAAACTGTATGAACATTTATTACACTAGGTGATATCCGCGCCTTACGCGGAGTGAACAAACTAATATAGATATTAGAATGGTAAATGTTTTAGTCACAAATATTACATACATGTTATGTAATGAAAGATTGAAGGACATTGTGCATATTATAGAAAGTAAACTTCGATTTTTTTTAAACTTGTGTAATTAGTAAGATGTAATTGAAATAAATTTTGTGAAAGTAAATCTATTAAGAGTAATTTACAACTTGTGTAATTGGTTAGATTTTCTTTTTAATTATTTAAAAAACTTGTTTAATAATATTTCTCAATTAAATCTCAAAATTTTATGTGTGATTTTAATTAGTTATGAGAATTTGAATAAATTTATACTAACTTTTTATATTAACCGAGACTAAAATGTGTTATGATGATCGCGTATATCAGTTTTCTATTTTCAATATTGCATAAATTACGGTCAAATTTAAATTTTCTTAATATCTATCTTTTTAGAATAATGTTATTTAAATTTGCATATGAAACTTAAATTTAATATTTATATATGGAAGAAAAGAAATCTTGTATGGATGGTTAGTAGTTCGGTACGAACCATATGAGTGACCAACTGAGAAGTTGATGAGAATCTTTTAATCACCCTGGGACAGAATGTGATCAAATCGATTCACCAATTCCTTTCTTCACGGAAGCATGAATTTTCATTCCCTGCAATGAACATTGGCAATAAAAAATCGTTACAACATATCTTCCACTTAAATAGCATTAAAACTACAAAAAGACAATGAATCTCACGTTGGAGTCGACGACGACCATCTCCATTGTTAATCCTCCTGCAGGGGAGTAGTGCTTTTCTTAACCTTTATCTTCCACATAGATTTGAAAGGTTTGAGATCAGTTACACTGCTGAAAGAAGACATGATTTTGGTAGGTTAAACGATTTAAAGAACGGCAAGAGAAGTTATATGTCTGATCTATTATCGGTGGTCTTATACCCCTTTATATAGTTGATAAGATATAAAGGAGATTAGGTATCGACGATATAAATGTGAGCAATATTTAGTAAACTTGGGTAGAAAGCAATCCAATGAAGCATTTAAGTTTATTTCTTTTGCAAGTAACAATATACAAAACTTCAAGGAAACATGGATAAAAATGTAAACAGACGAATATTTAGATTCCAAATCGAGTATTTGGATCAACGATAAGTAAAATGTATATTATGTATATCTAATAAAACGGTTAATATATTAATGTTTGATGCTTCTCCAAGTATAATATATTGAATGCATTAAATATATATGTCTTCACCTTCAAATCTGTAAATATTTGACTTTTAATAACTATAAAAAGTTGGCAATATGAAAAACTCTGTAGAGAAAACATTAATAGCAACTATTTAATACCCCCTATAATTTTTAATATGATTAAAGGTGAATAGAGGAAAGTTATATAAAATAAAGTTGGAATGTAATTTTCCGAACAATAGAAATCGTAAACAATCTTGAAATTGTAATATAAACTAAAAATATTGCTATATTAAGTTACTTTTTGAATATAATAAAATGTATAAGTTACTATTAGTTATAAAAATATTTACTAACCAAAAGGGTCTTAAATAAAATTTAACAAAAAAATTTACATGCACAACGTCCACTTAAACGGGAAACAAACCAATGTGTTTTACTGCATCTGCTCGATATTATTATCATGCAATGTGATCCTAAGCCAACAAAGTTCAACTAAAATCCACCCATGTCGTGAAGTTTAACTAAATCAACTCGAGTTCACCTGAAGTTCAA
This sequence comes from Raphanus sativus, assembly GCF_000801105.2. Taxonomy (NCBI): domain Eukaryota; kingdom Viridiplantae; phylum Streptophyta; class Magnoliopsida; order Brassicales; family Brassicaceae; genus Raphanus; species Raphanus sativus. Next base: position 5,350,447 of record NC_079512.1, on the reverse strand, counting down.
GATTTTCTTGCAGTGTACGTCTATATAGCTTCTTTCTATGACCTTATTTGACAAAAAGAGAAGAGAACAAACATTATTTGAAGCTGTTGTTTTCGGTTATGAAACTTCCGCGAAGAATAAACACATAATTCAACAGAGACAAACTCGAAGCTGTGGTCGAGAAGGAAGCTTAGTTTGAGTTCGAGGAAGCGTAGTTTGAGTTCAGTTTGTTTATTTGCTATAACGACATTGTACCTTTGGCCTCTGAATGCAAGACTTCCTTTGAATAGCAGCAAATCACCATAGCAGCAATTGTTTCACCCACTTGCCTTGTCAAAATACACGACTTCCTTTGAATGTTTGATCACAACTTGCGATATGTAATGCTTGCGAGAAACAGGGATATAAACATCAGCTCCACGAGCAGCTCGGTTCTACAAAAACATGAAAATTGTAGATAATTTTGGTCGACCTATAGAACAACAAAAAATAAGTGTAGAGACTATGAAAAACATAAAGTTTATTCTTCGTAAACGTATCAAATCTTTTCCTTCTTTCTCTCAATCTTCCATAGTTACTCGGGACTGATGTTTGCTCGTCCCTTAGATCTCCCTTAGCTCTCTGTGTTTGCTCATCCCTTAGCTCTCCATGTTTGCAAACGGCAAACTCATCCGATTTGGCCTTCGCAACTGAAGTTCAAGCCAGTTGTATGTTCTCCCTAACTTTTGTCCTCCTCGTCTACGCTAAGGGCTGCCTCATCGATCTCGAGGTCAAGAACACGCGACAGAAGACGGCAAGACTCGAAGGGAGAGAACGATGACTCGGATCCTTCCATCGTCGAGAGGTAATGCTTCAAAGTGTTTCTGCTTCGTGGTGGTGAGTTTCGTACGATTTTTTCCACATGCTGAGATGGGGATTCAAACCATAAGTTGGAAATGTAGTTGTTTCTAAATGTTTAACGTCAATGCAGCACAAAACAAATGTACAAACACACAGTTCGCGCATGAATGAAAAAAAAATTGGTTACGTTTCTTGTAATGGAATCAAATAAGGAAACAAAGTAAAGAATTAAATGATCCGTTTTTCTTAAACTCCCTCACAGAGTGACACGTGGATCCGAGCCTTCTCATGCATTCTCACCAAAATCGTTTAAGGAAAGCCTTAAAAATGCTTCTCCTTTAATATATAGGGGATTTCCTTACCTCAATACAGAATTAATACATTAATAGATTCTGATCCGCCTTTAAAAGGGCGTGAATAGTTTTTGTTTTATATTTTTATAGGAATTTATTTTTACATTTGTGTTTTTAATCATATTTATATTTTTCTTTATTTAATATTTTTTTATTAAATGATTAATAAAAAATTAATATATTTAATTAAAATAGTTGGACCACACCAATATCAATAAACCATGATGTTGTTTTAATAGAATAAAATCACATTTAATAAAAAAATTAACAGAATAACCCATTAAATACCTGTCTAAATGAGTTTAAATGAATAGTATATATTTCTATAAAAAGTTGAGATTGTTGAATAACATAAATAAATCATTTGGATGGAATACATTACTCAGAGAAAATGAGCAAACGTAACAGAATAACATGCTAATATTACAATTATAATTTATGTACATAATATAACAGATTTCAATCATATCGTAGTATAGTAAAATAATATAGGTTACCAATCATATTCCTTCTTTTTCTATAACTTAACAATCGTATTCTATAAACCCAAAAAGAAGAATTATTGTCATTAATTATATATACGTAACTATCTGCAAAGAAACAAAAAAAAAAGTTGGGTACCGTGAAATTTGGAAAGAAGTTACACAGTTGTGTAATACTCCCTCTGTTCTTCCTTTTTTATTTGACGTTATATACCATTGCCCGTAAATTAAGGAAAATAATACAATCTCTAATCTAACCCTTGAAATCATTTACAAGTCAAACAAATGCTAAAATGACCGTGATAATACAAGGGTGGAAGAAGTCATTTCCTGTCATTATTTGCATTGAATTCAGCAAACGTCATGTATATTGATACAAAAAAATAGAACTAGAACGACAAGTATTGCCGAACGGAGGGAGTATAATTTGTTAAAACTATTTTAGTTGAAAATAATAATTGTACATAATCTTTTATCAATTGGTTGAAAATAATAATTGTACATGATCCAATTTAAATAGTATTGATATAATAAGTCAGTTAACTGCTGGGACCAATTTTCCATATACCATTAAAGGATGGTACATGGCTGGAGCCTGGTGGTAAGGAAATGTAAAAGTCTATCAAGCTGATGCTGGCAAACATTTTGTGGTACTGAAGTTCCAAAAAACCATCATGGAAGACTTCACAAACCAATCGACTTTCAACACTCATTTCTTATTTCCTTAATCAACCCAATCTTCTTATATGATAGAACTTAACATCCACAGACGATTCACACTTACACATTTTCCAAATTCATGAACATAGCGATTCTAACTCAGGTCTCTAGAAAAAAAAACTTCATTTTTCTTCATGCTAGTTGTAGATTTCTTCTATGGTTTGCACGACGCGGTCAAGATTCCTACCAGGTTAACATTAACCATTTTAAGAGCCCCTATGAGACAAATATGTACCCTACAGCCACCGATTATTTCACCCATAACAAATTTTCCCAACTAAACAAAACCCGTAATATAAACTATTTTATTATTTACTTTGCAAACATAAACATTTACTTTGTGTGAAATACACACACATTACAAAGGCACAAATTAACCATGTCGAGGTAGGTAAATAATAATGGGGGCTACTCTCACGTCGACTTTTTTTTTTTTGAAAAAGCTCTCACGTCGATTTTTTTTTTTGAAAAAGCTCTCACGTCGACTTGCTGAGTTATCAAGGTAGCAGAATTATAGCAGTGATAATCGATCAACAAACCTGAGGAAAACAAATAAGAAAAACAATTCAACAAAGGTAAACTTATTCACTATTTTATCTTTTTCATTTGTCTTAATTAGCTTTTAGCCAATATGGTACACATTACGGTAAAACAAGTTGATGTATGTCGGGAAAGCCAAACCCCACTGGAGGGACGCACGTAAATCTAAACGGTCACCTTGTATAGATTGTTTTGCTTATGTTGAAAATATATTCAAAAATGTTTCCCAGAAAATTAATTGACAAAACAAAAACATGCAAATTGCAACCCAAAGCCGTGATTATGTTTGTCTATGCCCTGGGTAGGATGGAGTCTAAACCAAACTTAGTCCACCTAATAGAAAATACCGGATGAGTCCAGGAGTTCCCCCAAACACTTCAGTGGAATACATTTTGATAACAAATGATTTTCTCCAATGAAGTGCTCAGAGGAACTCTGGGAAACATCCGACCAAAATGATGTTTGTTTGTGTATTACATTATCAATGTATATTATTGTATGTTAAATTGGTTTACGAAGAGAATTAGGGTTTGAAAAAATTGGACGGATTGACGTTTCTATATATACAATTGGAAGCATCGTGAACTTAGACGTGAATTCAGGCTAAGGGTTTTAGGTGAAGGAATCAAATATCTCAAGAAAAATGCATAAATCCTTTTTTCCTTTTAGCTTTTTTTGCAAGATAAGAAAGATCCCATTTACATACACGCATAGATGCCAATAGTACATGCACAGAGTACAGTCACATACATGCAAATGCACAAATAAATATTTTGCTTCTTTTGTGCCCATATACATGTCTGAAACCTGATCACCAACACCGAACCTTATCACCATCAACAGAGTCTCGTCCGTCATACACAAGAAAACAAGCCATATGTGTGCCGTTGACAATTCCTCACAATACAATCGACCACTCTGTACCCCTCTATTCTCTTATCTTCTTAATCTGCTGTAGGTGCTAGCTCATCCCGTTCATTGGTTGCTTTCTTCTGTCCGGACTGTTCAGTTACATGCTTATCAATACACTACTGCTCCAGTTTTACAATATACTAGCAATACATAATTAACAAATTAAATTTCATTTTAGGCTTAGAACCGGAATTCTTTTTCGATCCTATTAATACTAGTTATGTAGCGCAACCATCATAACATAATTTCATTTTTAAATAATACTAGGGGTTAGCTCACTCTATGGACGGTGAGTTTACATTAAAACAATTTTATATTAAAATATATTTTAGTTTTATAAAAAATTGAAAATTTTCTTTACATTGAATATAATAATTATAACCTGTTTTTATTTTAAGATAATATTGTAAATTTTATTAATTTTTTTGTTTGAATTGAAAAGACTACTAACATTTTTTGTTAGAAAACACAAGTATTATTTTTTTCAAAATGATGAAAAATGTAATCATTTATATTTTTTCTATTTGATTTCTATTTCAGTTTGATATAGTTGAAGAAAATATAAAATAAAAAATAATTAATATTTCTAAGTGTTATTTTTAATATTATTACAATAACTAATTTTCTCACGATAATAAAATTAATACATCCCATCCAAGCTAAATCAATTGAAAATAAAACGTAATGTGATAAAATTTTATAAAGTTATATTTTAAAGTAATATATAAATAGTTTCAATAATGACATAAAATAATAATTAATATATATTTTGTAACAACAAATGATATTTTTAATATAAGTCTGTTTCCGTTTTTATTAGATTTTCAATTTATAATGATATTTTCTTTCAACTTTTAATGTTTGACTAATTATGTTTTGTAAATTAAATCAGAGAAAAAGACATGGAAATCAGAAAGAAAGTTGAAACAGAATGAAACATAAGTCATCTAATCCAAAGAATCAACAGACTGCAAAAACGGTGTTTGTTCTTGCGGCTCAGAATGATGTTCTTGATGTCTCTATCAACCAGAGTGAAGATATTGGTCAGAGTGACTTGGAAATGGTTATGCTTTCCTCTGCCTCCATAGATGATAATTGTTAATTGCACAGTAACTTCCAAAGAGTGGAAGGTGCCATTCTTGAGTGCTGTTTCAGCCATGAAAGAAGGTCAAACCATGATAAGAAGTGTCGTTTAACAGGGTCTAGTCTTTGAAGAACCGTGTCCCAAATGACCATGTAAGCATCGATCTGAATCTATAGCCATGCATCAACAACACATAGGATAGAAAAGATAAATGTCGTTTTCCGTGTAATTAAAATATAGAAAGAAAAAGTAGGAAGCATCGTTTTCTATTGTATTATTTTTTGCTTATGTGGGGGTTTTCAACTTCTCAATCTATAGCCATGCATCAACAACACAAAGGGGTCCTTTAACTGAAATGAGTAACAATACCTTTGTAATGTTGTCTGGAAAGATGTTAGAAGGTAATTTAATTATGGAGATAATCATTTTGTTTGCTTACTTTTTTGGCTAAAGGATTTTACCAGAACAGATTCTACCAGACAGCATAGTGCTCTCCATAAGTTTTAGAACACTGTTCATTACATTATTCGATTAGTCAACATCATCATACTAAAGAAATGCTTGTACCTGTTAACTTGTTATTATAGAAATCGAGTAGACAACATAAAATCGTACGAAAATGGATTAAGAATTGAACATTTTTTTCTGACCACCAAATATAAAAATTTGCTATATTCAGTTTTGCATAGAGAGGAAGCTCACTTCGGAGGTGGTTTGTGGTGTTTGGTTTGTGAGTTAGGTGTTGAAAACCTGAAGTGAAACGGTTTCTCATATCTAAAGGTCAAACGATCAAACGATCACTTGAATAGTGATAATAAGGGTAACACAGTCTCCATTTTGTTGAGCATATTTAAAGGGAGAGAACACCGGTTTCTCATACCTAAAGATCAAACGATTACTTGAACATTTTTGCTCCTACGCCACGAAGGAGATAAAAAGTGAAAATATTTCAAAGAGATAAAGATATATAAGATGAAACGATAGGCTAATCAAGACTTGTAAATTATATTATTAGACTGTACCGTTTGCCAATATTTGAGTAGTCTGTCATCATTTTCCTGAAATTTTTTCTTGTATGCTCCAATAAAACAACAAAGATACGTTATAAAAAAAGTGTAAATATTTGGAGACTTCCATGACTTTATCTCCATCGGAATCTTCTAATTCCCACATACATTATGATGGAAGTCTTTTTTTAACACTGTAAATATTTAATTCGAAGAAAGATTGATGTCCTTACAAAAATTCAAAAAAAAACTGAGAAAATGATAGAATCATCAATAGATTGTTGGAATTTGTTTTTGACTAAATGATTTTAGATAATTTTTTGGTAAGTTCCGGGACAAAGACGTTCATCGTAATAACCGAATGTTGGACAAACATTATGAAGTAATGTATTCATATGTCAAAAACAATGTTCGTTTGAATAAGAAATATTAATCCAAAGTCATTGACTTGAAAATCTTGTAAATTTGACTATTTGACTATATTTAAAAAAAGTAAATATCCCATATAAAAGGGTTATTAAACCTTAGCTATGTCCTCTTGTGTTTATATATAGTGAATTAGTAAAAAGGTTATAAAACCTTATCAATATACTATGGTATAGTAGTAGAAAGATATAACCAATTAAAATACATATATTAAACCGAATTAAATCAAACCAAGTTTGATATGATACTCGGGTTTGGAATTGGGACTGGATTCAATATTTGTTCTAGATTATTGACCAAACTGAAATCAGTGACTGAAAGAATCATTTATATCTTTTCATTAATAGCAAAGAAACGTTTTCTGACTTCGATAGTCATGGATCCAAATTGATTATGTTAATTAGTGCCAAAACGTTTTCTTTCTTGTTATTGCTTTTGAAGAAGTTTATATAATTCAAGTCTCCATATTGTAAATTAAAAAGACTAAAAACAGATTCATACGAACATGAATTTGAAACAACAAAAGATTCTCCAATAATGAATAGTATTTTTTATGTCTTAAGTGAGAGTACAACACAAAAATTAAGTTTGACAGGTTCTGTTCTTTGGTGATTGAAGACAAAATTATATGCAGTTGAACACCATGTAAACCATCACACTGTGGGAAGTTTACAAAATTAAAGAAAGAATGTCTTGCTTCTACAAACACGCTTTTTCAAATTCTTGTATGGTGATGAAAAATCTATTCATTCAGTTAGATTATTGTTGGTTATAAATTTTATTGGGATAAAAATCGTTATTGCTTTGAATTGGTTCAGAAAGGCTAGGCAAACCTAACCCCGAGAGAACCAAATTGTTTACATGGGAAAATTCAGAAGTTTTCGTTCGACCTCCTTTCGCAAAGAGGTCGCAAAGAGGTCAGCTCTAGCATTAAACTCATGAGGAATAAAAGACAAAAGTATAAAAACCGTAAACAAAGAACAGATATGAAATAATTTTTCCCATTCTGAAGATCTTCAGACAGCTTTACCATTTGAAGGCGATATGATTCGAAATGCATAGTATATAGCCTCATGTGTAGAGAGACACGCATTGTCCATTGGTTAATGGTGATGATTTTCTTTAATTATCAATAATGGAGTGTGTATAACGTTTTTGATTTATTGTTTCAGATTTTTTTTTCTTTTTGGAGAAAAAGATTCAAGTTTCAAATATGGTAAAATATGCTATTGATAATGTAATTTTAGTCCGTCTTAGTTTGTATATATGAAAACAAACTCAATTTATATAGACAAATTGTTAAGTTTTCTTGTCTTTATTTATAATGTAATTTTAGTCCGTTAGTATATATGAAAACAAACTCAAATTATGGTAAAGATGAATTGTTAAGTTTTCCTGAATACGGCTACATAAGCAACAAACCGTAAGCTTATTATAAAACTATTATAAAACTAAATGGGATCCACAAAATTATCTACAATGCTAAGTCCTTAGGTAAAATCCTTGAAGAAAAACTATTATAAAACTAAATGGGATCCACAAAATATAGGTTTATGTGCGAGCTTTGTCTCTTTTTTTGTCACGCAGTGCGAGCTTTGTCTCTAAAATTACTTAGCTAAGGACTGAAATTGGTGAGTTTGTTAACTATTTGCGGGCCCCACTAATATGTGGTGGCCCACAATTGGTTAGTTTTTTTTTTTAATTCGAAAAAACAAGAGTTAAAAAAATAAAAAAAAATCATTTTTTAAGGATCTCAATGGAATACAGGGTTGTGGATGCTCTTAATGACATACACATATAGAATGATACACATTACAAACGTACAAATAAAATGCCCCAATGGGATACGTAAATAGGAAGGCTAGACAAAAAAATCATAATCCGAAGAACCGACCGAATCTGACACAAAAAGTACTACCATACCGGAACTAGTTGAATATTCGAATATATGTTCAAAAATCTGGTATCTAGAGAATAGAACTGAATCCGACAAATCGAAATATTTTGGATATTCAAAAAGATCCGAATCAGATTTATATAATTATATATTATTTATTTTTAGATTTAATGTTCAAATAATATCCAAAATATATAAGATATTTTGAAGTTTTCCAAAATACTTGAAAATATACTAATAGACAAAATTAAATATCTAAAATTACTACAAAATATTCAAAACACTAAAAATGCTTAAAATATATAATGATTTGTCATCAAAATATTCAAGGTAAACCAGTTTTTATATGAAATTTTATTGTTTTGACATACATTGTTCAAATTTAAATGTTACACTTTTTATGGTTTTAAGAATTTTAAAGTATTTATGGATTTTAAAAATTTAAAATAGATTAAACGGGTTATCCGAATCCAACCCGAACCGAACTCATAAAGATCTAAACTGGACAGAACAAAAATTTATAAATATTCGAATGAGGTTTAAATCTTTAAACCCAAAAATTCGAATAGATTCAAACCAAAGCCAAATAACATCCAAATGCCTACCCCTAATAAATAGTAACTAGGTGATACCCGCGCCTTGTGCGGAGTGAATGAACTAAATAGAGATTAAAATTTTTAATCTATAGATATTAGAATGGTAAATGTTTTAGTCACAAATATTACATACATGTTATATAATAAAAGATTGAAGGACATTGTGCATATTATAGAAAGTTAGCTTCGACTTTTTTAAAAAAACTTGTGTAATTGGTAATATGTAATTGAAGTAAATTTTGTGAAAGTAAATTTATAAGAACAATTTACAACTTGTGTAATTGGTTATATTTTTGTTTAATTATTTAAAAAAACTTGTTTAATAATGTTTCTCAATTAAATCCCAAAATATTTGTATGTGATTTTTAATTAGTTATGAGAATTTAAATAAGTTTATAGTAATTTTTTTATAATAACCGAAACCAAAATGCGTTATGATGATTGTGTATATCGGTTTTCTATTTTTCAATATTGCATAAATTACAGTCAAATTTAAATTTCCTTAATATCTATCTTTTTTTAGAATAATATTATTTAAATTTGCATATGAAATTTAAATTTAATATTTAATTGAATTTGGTTAAATACGGTCATAACCTATCTTTTTGATTCATATGCAAATTGATGAATAATAACATTATTAATCTATTAACATTTATTGAGATTTCTTAATCTCAAGGTCTGGTTGCTTAAGTGAAAGGATTTCAATTTATTATAAATTTTCATTTTGAATTTTATGTACTTCGTAATATCAATTCATAATATTAAAAATATTAATGACATGATTGATATTGTGAATCGCCTAAACACAGAAAATTGAATTAATATAGGTACAATTAATAACGTGATTATGATTTATAGGGATCATGGCAATTATCATGGCAATTAATGACATGATTATGATTTGCAATGTATTATAAGAAATAATAAGCGTATTTATTTCGGTCAATAGAATTGCATACCAAGTTTAGTCAGAAAGAGATTGAGATGGAGTAAAAAACACGTAGAACATGTAATGTATATGTCACTAACTTTTTATGATAACATATATATTGATATTCACATTTTTAATATTTTTTAAAAGAATTGTAACTAATACTTTTAAAAATATTAGTTGGTTTCTAGAATTATTTTTTATTTTAAATCTAAATTAAAATAAATAAATTAAAAAAATTATCCACCAAGTAAATTATTATTTTCAATATAATTTAGAATATTTGTAAAATGATATTAATTGGTTCTAGATTTAGTTTTTATTTCCTTAATAAACCTTAACTCAATAACAGATAATAACTGAGAGGGTTAATTTCACCTCGATAATTTGAAAGAAAACGAATATTATATCGCCAAACAATCCGAATAATACCTAACTTTTAGTTTATAATTTATTTTTATTTTAAAATATTATAACTAAAAATCAACAAATATGAAACAATATTAACTATGAGATCTGACCATATTAAAGAATCTAATATTTTATATGGTCAAAATTATTTATTTATTAGCATTTATGTTGATTGCTTAGTTAAAAAATCTTGGGCTTAAATTAAGGGATTGTCTATATATATATATATATATATATATATATATATATATATATATATATATATATATATATATATTTATAAATATAGTATTCTCTTATTTAGTTTATTCGAATATAAAAATTCCGAGAGTTTAATTTTGAAGTAAATAAAATATCACAAAATTAATAATAACTCATAGAAAACTAATGTAAAAAAATTAGTATATTGTTTTATTTTAAAATAAATTTACAAAAGAACAACATGTCTATGTATGAATATTACAACTACATCAAATTGCATCAAGTTATAGTTTTAATATAATATTTTGTGCAAATAAAAATATTATTATCAAACATCTATATTATAAAATAATATATTCTAATATATATGTAAATTACAAAACATAAAAATATACATGAGTTTTTCTTATAAAACCAGCAGTTTATGAGTTTACGTTGAGCATAAATTAAATCAAACATCCACGCAGAGGCGTATAAAATTCTAGTTTCTATTATACTTTGGACACTTTCGAAATTTATGTATAAAGTATAATATTGAAATTTATGTTTCCATAATATTATACGGCGTTTTATAAGTATAAAATATAAAACGATCGACACTTTGGAAATTTATGTTTCCACAATATCATACATATCTTGACTACATATAGATTTTGTTTTTACCCACATATAGAATGAACGATTACATGTCTGATTTCTTGTTATCTAATGCAAATCTTGATTTCACCTTGATTTGAAAGAAAACGAATATTCTATCACTAAATTTTTCATTCGAATAATACGAGACTTTAGCATATAATTTAAATTTTTTAAAAAGTATTATAACTAAAAATCAACAAATATGAAACAATATTAACTATGAGATTTGACCATATCAAAGAATCTAATAATTTATATAGTCAAAATTATTTGTATATTAGCATTTATGTTGATTGCTTAGTTAAAAAATCTTAGGCTAAAATTAAGGGATTTTCTATATATATATATATTTTAAAATAGTATTCCTTTATTTAGTTTAGTCGAATATAAAAAATTTGAGAGTTTAATTTTGAATTAAATAAAATATCATAAAACTAATAATAACTCATAGAAAACTAATGCAAAAAAAAATTAGTATATTGTTTCATTTTAAAATAAATTTACAAAAGAACAACATGTCAATATATGAATAGTACAGTTACATCAAATTGCATCAAGTTATAGATTTTAAATATAATATTTTGTGCAAACAAAAATATTATTATCAAACATCTATATTATAAAATAATATATTCTACTATATATGTAAATTACAAAACATAAAAATATATATAACAATATTGATCTTTTCCTTATCTAGTAACTCATTAAATTCCATTGTTTATCTTTAGCGTATATGCACAAATGAAACATATACTATTTATTAAATGTAATGGCATGTTATGTAATTAGTCTAGGTTAAAAAGAGTTTTTCCAAAAAAGTTGTGATGTGAATTGTGGTTGTGACACCTAAAAAATGATACACTTGTAAATCTCACATAAAATAAAGGTTTATTTTTAAATGGTCTACTCAAAATAATAAGAAGGGGATAGTGCTAGTCTTATGCTGACAAAATTGATACATATGGGACTGATTAAGGTAAGATGATAGCTGTCCAATAAAATAAAAATGTAAGGTAGTAATAAATTAGTGATTGACTAACCTGAAGAACAAAAGAAAAAATTGAAGTAGTTAAATCAGTATTTATAAAAATCAATTCAATGTTCTGTATTTGATCCCTTGCTTAATTCGCCTTTAGTCAAGACCTCACGAATTAAGAGACTACGCGCATACATACATACAAGGTTGATTAAAAAGTTTTTTCTTTTTACAAACAACTGTTCGTTTGTTGGTAAATGAGTGTCTAGGCAATTTAGTCACTCAGATTCAAAAGAGCTATTTCTATAGTTTGAGTTTCCGGCATAAAAGTAACTCATAATCATAAGTATTTTCAAACCAAACTTAATCTAGTGAACTGAAAGTACCGAATGAGTCCAGGAGTTCCCCCAAACACTTCAGTAGAATACATTTCGTTTTGATAGAAATGTTATATCCAGTGAAGTGCTCAGAGGAACTCTAGGAAACATCCGACCAAAACAATATGTTTCGTTCTAAACTACATGATCAATGTATTTTCTGTATTTCGGTGGAATATGTTACTTTACGAGAGCACTATGGTTTGAAATCTTGGAGGGATTGGCGTTTCTATATATACACTTGGAGGCATTGTGAATTTAGACGTCATTTCGGGATTAAGTACAGGAATCAAATATTTCAAGAAAACTGCATAAATTCCTTTTCCTTTCAGCTTTTTACATGATAAGAAAGATCACATTGATTATATACAGGCATTACGCGTAGATGCCAGTAACGATACATATACATTCGCATACATGCAAAAGTACTCATTAGGTTAGTGTTTGGTGCTATGTTACATGAAATTGGAAGCATGTACACGGAATCCAAATCGTATGAAAATGCAGTTGCGAGATCTTTTAGAAATATATTGGAAGCGTATATCCATATACATATATATATATATATAAGAAAATTTTATAAAATTAAAAATAAAGATTATTTGATTCAAATTAAAAATAAATCTTTTATTGATAATGATTTTAAATGATTTTGAATTAAACTGTGAAAATACACATAAATTAAGTTTACAGGAAATTATTATATTAATTATTTTTAATATTTCATAAATAATTAACACAATATATTTGAATATACATGCTATATCTCTAATAAAAACCTCAATGCACAAAGATAATTTATAGTATTAGATTTAATACTTATATATTTCTATTCTCTCTATTTCATGACTATTAAATATTAGAACTATATAAAAACAAAAAACATGATTTTATATTTTTTATTTATTTATGACATTGTATTTTTGAAACATAAACGTAATTCCAAATCAGAATTTTAAGGTTCCAGCGTGTTTACAATATGATATTTTATAAACAATTTAGAACCAAGATTTCGTAAGTTTAGACAAAGTTTCATTTCAATTTCCCGAAACAAGAAGCATAAATCCGATGAAAATTTCGTCCAACCTAAATTTGACGCCAATTATTGGATATATTACACTACATCATAACATGACGTATTGTATTTAGTTTGTTACAAAAATGTAGTGTAACTAAAATTATATATATTGAACCAAACAATCCGATGATAGAACGTTGATCAATTACGTACACGTTTTAAACCGATTTTGCTATATATAAACATGACCCTATGGTGTTTCAATATATATATACATGCCCCCTATAAGTTGCTAAATTAGTTATGTAATCGAAAAAGTTGCTAAAATAGTTAACGATAAAAGAGTAAACTTGATTGTCTTTTTCCCTACTATGATCTTTTTCAAAGGTTAATCTGATAGAGTTCCATTGTTACAAAGTTTTTTTTCTTCATCAAACGACTATTCTATTAATCAAATTTGAGATGATCTATGAAACTAAACCAAAACAAAATAACCAATATAGTACAAATCTCTATGAAAAGATCTTTCTATTTTAGTTAATGGATTAGACTATATATTTTCAGAACGAGGAATAAAAATAATCGAAAATGCTGTAAATCTATTCTTAAGCTTCATCATCTCTTTTAGTTCAGTGGAAAAATCAGGTCATGTTCCTCGATCTTGAATCGTCAATGTTAAATCTTTACTATATGTGCCAAAAACCTGACATATCTTTATTTGTAGGATCTACTCCATTGCCTATTAGAGAGCTTTAAAATCCGAAGGAAATGGTGAGATTCTTCTAAATTAGTTTCATGCTCCCAATAACCAAAGTAACAAAAAATTTAATTTTCATTTTTGATTTTTGTATATCCATAATAATAATAACAATAAGTTTTCAAATGTTAATACACCTAATATTCTGAATAAGTTTTTTATTAAGAATATGTTACAGTCAGTAGTTAAATCGAAAGTAAAATAAGTTTTCAAATGTTAATACAACTAATCCATTGTTTGTTTGTTTTTGGTTAAACAACGAAGCTAATCCATCCCCTACTTATTAATAGAGAAATATTTTAGGAGAATAACCTTTGTTTAATATTATATTCACAAGTTTGTCATTATTGATGAAGTGTCATCACCATATGCTTCCTAATGTTTCTTTTTTAATAGACCAACATTTACTAGAACAATTACAATATATGTCATTAGCAGATTTATAATATGTTATGGATTAATGAAATGACTACTAGAAATGACTATAGATTTATAATAAACAATATATGCCATTGGTAGATTTATAATAAGTTATAAACATAGATTTATATATGCATTTGGTCAAACATTTAATGTCGTATTTGAAATGGAAAATCAGATTTACAAGTTACCAATAATAATTTAATGATTATGTTTACAATTTTTTTTTTTAAATTTGTAACTCTGTTTACTATTGGAAATTAATATGATCATACAATTAATATTATTCCCATAATATTAATACATTAAATATACGATTTTGTACTATGTTTTTCTTTGCAAAATTGAATCTTAGGTACTTCGAGTTCAAACATAAAAAAAAATCTAAAGAATGTAATAATTAGATATAAGAATGAAAAAATTACAAAATTAGTATAAAATTCATCTATGTAGAAACCATTTTTTCTGAAAAATTTAGATCAGAAATCTGGGATCGACGAATACCTATTTCTCTTTTTTATTTATAATATTTAATATTTTTGCATTTTAAACTAAAAGGGTTATATACTGCCTTATATAATATACTGAAAAACTAATGGTTCACTATCGTCAACTTTTGTTATAGTTTTTTATATATTTCCCGATATAGTTTTGAGTCTATAGTTTTCATATAGGTGTTTGATTCTATACATATACAAGGGAAGTTGTTATAACTCAAATATTTGTAATAGGTGGAGTAACTATTTTTGTGTGTTTAGTCACATAATTAATAAAACTGTTTTACAACCATTTAAAATGTGTATTTTCTAACTCTATTTATGTATTTTTATTATAATTTTCTTTTAAAAATACAAATTAAAAACATATTTTTCCATATATGATTACACAATTTTTAGATTATGTCATATACAATATATATATTTAATATTTCAATTAAACATTAAATATATTTGTTTATCCCGTGCAAAGCACTGATTTTGATCTAGTTGTTTTATTAAAGCAAAGTAAAATTATAGAAAAATTATTTTTTGTCATGATTCATCGCTTTAGTCTGACAAACCATTGAGCCTGCGGCATTGGCAGATCTTGCCACCATCAAATGTTTTTTTTTAAGCTGTATACATTTTAAAATGTTTGCTAATTAAAATTTGATGGAAACTTTAGTATTTGAGGATTGGCTTTACACAAAACTTGGTATGAACCACACATTAACATTGCAGTTACATGAAGGAAAAAAAGTTAGAATAAGATCTACCACAAGAAAGATCCTGTGAAATCTGCTTTTGTAGCAACTGATGGAGATACTTTTAATCTCTAAGTTCCTTATTACCCAAATTTCGTCTTGGTTCATCTTCAAATTTCCCGCATGTTTTATATGTAGTGCAGAATATATAATATATATTCCCTTTCTAAGAAATTCCTTTACAAAAAAGAAGAGAAAAACATACAATGGAGAAGTAGATATAAATATGTAATTTGGGTTGTGAGTACTGTCATTGAGTAAGAAAAGAAGCATTAGCGAAAGACATTGCGAGTAAAGAGTCAAATGCCACCTTGAGTTCCCTTTAACGCTTCATTGTTCAAAACTGAGTTGTATCATATCTACAAGATAAATCAATCAAATGAACACTGAAGTGTTTGGGGGGACTCTAGGTGGCATATTGGCACGTAAGGTTAGATGTGTTATCGAGATGTGACCATCCTGGTGATTTATATGTAAGCACCTTCATGTAAAAAAGCAACGGATTAATTTATGGTGCTCTCATGAATGAGTAATTTCTTTTTATAGTGTAGCACTCTGTTTCGTTAAAGTTTTGACTCATTTACTATCTTTTTTTTTTGTCACATGACTCATTTACTATCTAAATTATGTTTTTAGAACATTTTCAGATCCATTCTGCTATCGTGTTGATCTGTTTGTCTACTTAGAGAAAGTAACGATGATCTTGAAACAGAACATACATCATTATCTTTTGCATTGCAGGAGTTAACACAAACATGGCAGCCAGATCAAAGGCTGGACGATGGTGGACCAAATTGCGTTCTTTGATTGGTTGTCTGGTTTATTTCAGAAAGTCTCATACTCTTTATTTTACTTTTGTAAATAAAAGTGTACAAGACGTTAATACTTGAAAATTGGCTGACAAGTTTCGATATTAAACACGACAACTTTGAGAATTTCAACGAAGAAAGAACTAGACGAAAAAAAAAAAGAACAAGAAAGACCAAAATCCATAGAAGACCAAAAAGCTGAGAAAAAAAGATATCATCATCGGTTAAGCATTTCTTTAACCGAGAAGCCTAGACAGTTCTCAAAGTAGTTGGGAGGTTCTGACACGAAACAAGAGATCACATCCCTCAGTGTAATAACTCCATAAAGCTCATTCTCATCTCCATCCCCAACATAAACTCGATGCACCGACCTCGAAGCCAAACTGTTTATAACACTGCCCAAAGTCGAATCAGGCCTACATGTTATCGCAGGAATAGCCAAACCGTATTCCTCTCCCGCCGTAGCAATCTTTGTAGTGAAATTCCTCACCGTAAGATGCCTGAAATTGGAGAAGACTTCAGGTTGAAGTAACAGATATCTGATGTCTCTCATGCTTATGTTTCCAACTATCTTCTTGTTTGTCCCTTCAACAACGGGAAGACCACCAATGTTGTTGTCTCTCATTCGCTTGAATGCTTCAAGTATATGTTCTTCGCTGTCAATGCTAATAACCTGAATCCAAGAAACTTGATTTCACCGGTTTGCATCTAATGTCCGTGAAGATATCTAACTCTTACCTCGTTAGGTGTCATGAACGGAAGGCCTAGATCAGAAATTGGGAGAGCTGAAATGTGGTCGAACCAGTCTCTGCCTTTGCAGTCTTCAAGACCATAAACAACTGCAGATTGAGTAATGTAGTTCTTGATATCTGGTTCACCTGGTTTAATCACCGGAACGTTTCTTAACCGGTACTTTGAGAGTAGTAACAAAACACTCAACATGGAACTCTCTGTAGACACCGGAACAAAGGGAGCATATCTAAAGGACTTTAGTATCGTTCTAACCTGAAAGAAAAAAAACACAACCATATCATAATCAGTCATTGTCATGAAGATAAACATTTTGCTTTTATAAATATTGTGAACAATCACGAGTTACCAAGAAAACCTCGATTGAGGTAAAATTTAGTTTAATGGTTGTATATGGGTTGTGTGAATTAATAGTAATTTATAACTCACTACATCCATATTCAACTATTTTTAAAATTT
The DNA here is from genome assembly GCF_000801105.2 of Raphanus sativus. Lineage (NCBI taxonomy): Eukaryota > Viridiplantae > Streptophyta > Magnoliopsida > Brassicales > Brassicaceae > Raphanus > Raphanus sativus. The sequence continues at coordinate 5,332,614 of NC_079512.1, read as the reverse complement.
TAATATTTATTTTTCTTAGGAAATTTTATACCTAATAAAAATGGTTTTCTTAATAATCCAATGGAAGTGACATAACACTAAAACTTACGGTGGTTGATTTGAAAGGCTCTTCACGTAGAATGACTTGATAGAAATCTTTTCCCAACCTATCAACAGCCGTTGGAGCATCTTTCCCGATACCACGGTCAGCTGCAACACCACCAGCAACGGCAGCTCCAACAGCAGCAGCCGCTAGCCCCGCTGCAGCAACAGGACCGGTTGCACCGAGCGCTGCAACACCTAAAGCTCCCACGGCTCCTGCGCCAACACCAGCAGCGGTTGCTGACGTGGCGGATAATGCGATTGCAGCGAGTTCTGCACTCTCAAGAACCCATAGGATGATGGAGGAGTAGTCGATGATTCCTAGGTATCTCTCGCTCCAGTCTAGGGAGCTCTCGTGATCTTTGTTTATTACAGGAGCTGAGAGAATCTTACTGTCTGAAAGAATCTTTACTGCTTCGGACACAGATGTTTCCGATGGAATCTCTATCACTATTGATCCATACACACAACAACAACAACAAAAACAGAACGTAAGCGAGTGTACTATGATTTTTAAGACAGAGATTATAATTTAGTTTTAATTACCTCTGCCGCCGGGAACTCGAGGGAAGGAGGAGACGGGGATTCCGGCGAAGGCAGAGTTTAAGGTTTCTTGAAGAGACTTGGGAAGGTTCTTCCTCGACTGAACTTTTTCGAAATACGCCTCGCAGCTAGAAACCGCCGAGCTTATCTCTTTATCTAAACTCTCACTTCCCGCCATATCTTGATACCACCTTGTGAAACGCAAAATGATTCGACTTGAAAGTAATCTATGTTGATTCCAGATTCAAGAACGAGAAAACGTAAATCTTGTTTAAGTTTTTGTTTTTTTTTTTAAAACAGGGGCGTGCTTCAGTGATCGGATATGCGACGTGTCGGAGAGGAACCTTTGGTTTTGCTTAACTGGCGGTTACGCAGCTTCTTTGCGGTGACACGTGTCGCTCTATCAAAGAGTGAATAACAGCGCTTCAATCGGAGCCTTCTGACTCGGGTGGGCCAGACTTTAGCACATAGTTTCAGAAAAGAAACAATTTGCTACAACTACAAGTATCGCCTGTTTTTCAAATGTTTATTTGAGAAATATAGAATAGTTGGAGTTTAGCAAATTAGTTTAGAATATTATGCTAGCTTCTTTATATTTTTATTTGGTTTTCATTAGTTATGCAAATCTCTTTGGTTAATGGTTGGTTATAAGATTGATGATCGATAAAGATATTGACGATGTTTTCAAATCTGACATACTGAGATCAGTATTTCAGATTTTATTCAAAAAACTCACCAGGATATATAGTTGTAGAAAATTGTTTTGTGTAGCAAAATATAATTACAAAAGCTTCAACACCATTAACTAAATAAATTTAATATCTACAACTGTATATGACACGCACATAATTCAAAACCAGATTGAAGAAACTGTTAGAAGATCTCACAAAAAGATAATTTTAGTATTGTGTACAAATGACAAGGATTTCTCCACTCAGTGCTATTTGTTTCGAGTTGGAAGTCCGTGATGCCTAAAACAATTTAAAACATGACCAAAAAACATGTATCTAAACCAATATACAAAGTCACTGCTGTCCAGAAAGTCTGGTTTTATGTGATAAATTTGAATATGTATTAAAGGGAGCTTGTGATTTCAAACCACTGAAGCTCAATGTGTGACTTTTCGAGGAAGATGGACGAGCAGAGGAGGAGAAGCTGAGAGAGGAAGAAGAAAGAGGGTAGTTTGGTAATTGATTGGGATCATAGTTTGGTTGTGTGAGGTCAAGTGTTACAGTGGGGTGGGAATTGGTGGTGGAGACAGAGAAGTGGTGAAAAGGAAAGAAATGGCTTAAGCTCGAGGAAGAGGAGGAGCCAGTTTGTAGTAAGGAGGCGGCAGCAGAAGTTCCAGCAGCCATATGAGTTGCTTCTATGGGAAGAGGATGGTCGTGGTTTCCTTCGTATGTCGTCATATAAGCAGATGTATCATCTTCCCCGCATCTCTGCACCTACATATATACATTCTTATTCACATTAATATTCAGGATATAACTCCTGGTCATTTAAACCAATTACAGTGACAAACCATGATCAAAATCGCAGTGGGAGGACTCTCCAGTCCTTAACATTTAGGGTGAACACTCCAACCACTGGATCACCATCAAATGGTCTACATAATCAGATTCACAAAATTTGTATGACTAATACCAATGTTCTTTGTCTATGGCTCTACGTCAACCAGTTAGTAAAGTTTTTTTTTTCTTTAGTAGTCCAAAAACACATTTCTCTTCATATCAATCCAATAATTTATCAAGTCTATTGAATTTGTAAAAAAGTGGTTACAATAGGTTTGATGGGTTCAAGATTCTGAATTTTATTAAGAAGTTCGAATTCGAATTTTCGGATTGTGAATATTAGTTGTAGAATGTTTTATACCTGTTTTCTGACTGGACAGTTTGAGGACATGGAGCACCGGTAATAGGATCGTGGAAGAGGATTCGTTTTTGCAGTCTTTTGACCATATTTCCTCCATTGGCAACCGTCGTTTATCTATACATTCATGTACATCAGTAGCAATATGTTACATGTTGCATATAGAATAAAAGAATGTATATGTGATGTATCATCATATAGTTTGGTACGTACTGATGGGTCGTCACATGGGGCTTTCACACAAACCCTAGTTTTCTTTAGACCTGGTTGCTCATGTCCTTCCAAAACCTCATGATGATCTTCATTTCTGGCTGTCTTGAAATCTTTCCTGGAAGATAAACATGTATTTTCCACGTCTTTATTCTTAACCTCTCTAAAAAGATAATCTAACTTCATGGTATTCGGATCTTCAAAATTTTGAATCCGGAATCCTAAACCAGATGCCGATCTTTTCTTTTCCGACCCTTTCTTTTTCTCAATAGAAATATTTTCCGCAATAATTTTCTTTACTTCTTCCTCTTTCTTGGATATTTTCTGCTCTGATCTTCCAAGCCTAAGAGATATATCTACATCCAAATCCTCGTGACCATTATTACCGTCTAGCTTCATAGAAGCTTCATGTTGCTGTCGGATAACATTGGAGACATGCATTTGAAGAGAGCTGTATTCTGCAAGGACCGTAGAGAGTAAGAGCTTTAACTTCTCGTTTTCTTCTTTTACTTTATCCAGCTTTGCTTTTGTTGCTCCAAGCTCCACTTCCTTAAGTGTAAATTTCAAAACACATTATACTTACAATATATACACCTTCATTACATTTTTATTTTCATCCACATTTTATAAGCATTATACGAGAATCAGTTCTTCATAAATCAAGACACGAGCTGACCAGAGATCGAATACCAAGAAATCAAGAATTTGTACCTATATTAAACTGGATTGTAATACGTGTATTCCATCAGAATAACGGACCCGAATCAATTCATACAGCTAAAAAGAAACATGTATTAGTTCTTTTATGGATAACTTATATTTATGCGAAAACATGAAAGTTTAATGGAATATTTATTTTATTTCTCAACAGTAAGAAACTTCGTTGACTTTTATAAGATGCAGTAAAAATGTAATAATTCCAGGCTTAAAAAAGCGTAGGAGCTATACATGTAGATATGCAAATACAGGTATTATATGAACATACGTATCTAAAATTTTGAAACTCTCACCGATCAAAAGAATACCAGAGCTAGTGAGACTCAAAACAAATATAACCAAACAAATTAGAGAATATTGTGGTTTAGAATCAAGAAATAGTTTGTTTGTTTACCTTATCGGATTCTGCCATAACACCATCGGAAGGATGAACACATGAACTGGTCTTCTCTTTGATCATGCTATATATTATGATTCGGATGCGATCTTGAGAACAATTGGATCTGTTATTTTGGGTATTTCTTCTCTGCTAGAAAAATTGTATTATATTCTCTTTATTTATATGTAAAGTATTGTAGCTTCCTTTTAAGAGCCCCGGTGCCTACATACATTGACTTTGCCTTTTAATAAGATGAAAGACAAACTAAAATATTGGATTTTAATATTGGTGATCATCAGATTCATCACCATGTTACCAGCTCTGTTTAGAATAATAATTAACAGCACCTCGATTCTTGAATAATCCTGAACCGACGACTCAGCACTAATAATAAGATAATGTCTACTCTCATATTATAAATTGTTATCAAAATAACGAAAATGGTTAAAATTTCCTTGCAATTCAAATCATGAATCATGTATGATAATACTTCTACTATTCATTAATAATTTTTCTACATTTGCTTCATAACCAGAAGTGTTTGGGTCTACAAATTTTGGATCTAAACAGTATATCTGAAACTTTATAATTTCTATTTATGTTTATATATATCTCAAAGTCAAATCGATAAAACCTTTGTTTATTGTATATTTTAAATTTAAACAAGAAAAATAGTTGTTTTCTTTAAGAAAAACAAGAAAATACTGCTATTTTCCTTAGTTGTCTTGTTTTTCATTTTCAACAATTGTTTCGGTAAAACATTTTATAATATTTTTACCCTGAATATTTCTACAAAGCAACAATATGAGTCATTTTTTGGATGCAAGTTTCGAAAATAACATTAGATGTTTGTTTCATAAACACAGAGTTTAGGGGCCGCGGCAAAAAAATATATTACAACCGAGACCAAAATAGCAGAACCAGAAGTTGCGGTAGACACTACTGAAGTGTCTGAGACCAAAAAATGAGACGCTTGTGTCGCACACATAATTTCAGCGTCCCTTCTTCTTGATGTTTGTTGCCGGTACAACTGAAAATAGGTCAGCGATATCTCACCGGTGGTTCGTATTGCCGTGATAAAGGTTGAATTTAGGCCTGCGACTTTAAACCGGAACCATTTACCTGAACCGGATCCGATCCGAAATAGACCGGACCGGTTCAGTATGGTTTCGGTATTCATCAAATTACCCATTGGATAATTTTATAAATAACCGTGGAGATCGGGTCGGGTTCGGTTTTTATCCGGAACCGAATGGATACCCAATTTAAAACAGAATCTATGTAAAAATACACAGATTCGCATCTTGTGGGCATCAAACCCGGGTTGTAAGGGGACACAACACTTGAAATACTACTGGGATGCTTCAACTTTGTTGTAATTACCCACATAGTACTACTATATATTCGATTTCAGTTTATTGTTTCTTTTAAAAAATAAAATACAAAATAAAAAATAGATAGATAAATAAATAAATAAAATATTATTTCGGGTATTAAATTCTATATCCGAACCGACCTGAAACCGGGTGGAACCGAACCGAACCCGAACAGTAAGTCAACAAAGTACTTATTGGATACAGTTTCTAAATAACCGATTACCCGGAACCGAACGGTTCTTACCAGAAACCGAACCGAAAACCCGAAGTCCCAACCCTAGTTGAATTTTTGGATGCTGCCGCTAGAAATGGCGGTTATGAAACGAACATGACTATTATGTATTATTCACTTTTAAATATGTACTGCTCATTTTCAAAATACTATTTTGTTTGCTTCTTTATACATGCTATAAATTTATATTTTTATAAACACCCTTATAAAACTTCTACGATATTATAGAAACTATAAAGTTTAAATCTTGGAGACATTATATAATATTTTCATATAAAACTTGATAAAATTTTGTTTTGTATGTCTGTAAGTTCATTTTCTGAATTATTTAATTTTTATTAGTTGTATAAGTAATAATGTTTTTATTTAGAAAATATCTAGAATTTGTTTTTAATTTATGTTCAGAAATTTAAGACAACAATTAAGTAAAAGAGAAGAATATATGATTCAGTTGTTTATCTTAGGAGAAAACATACTGTGGGAGAAAGAAATTTTTTTTTGAATACAATGAGTTAATCAACACCGTAAATGATATTTTTCTGCGAAAACCACAAATCATATTTTCCCATCTAAACTGACAAAATTCATGTTTTTTGTCAAAATTCCAAAATCCCAATTTCCCCGTCAAAAATTGAAAAATTCACGTGTTGAAACCGCCTAATAACGTTTTCCATCAATACCATAAAACTATATTTTCCTCTAAAACTATAAAACCATGTTTTCACTAAGATCACAAAATCATATTTTCTCTTCAAAACCGCAAAATTATGCTTCTATCAAAGCCGGAAAATCAAGACTTTCTGCCAAACCCAAAAATTGAAATTTTGTGGAAAGCATTATTTTCGGTTTCACGGAAATTCATGATTATCTTATCTTGTTTGCGGTTTTGACGGAAAAACATGATTTTGTTATTTTGGTGGATAACTGTTTTTATAGTTTAGCAGGAAACTTGAATTTGCAGGTTTAGTGAAAAAAACCTGATTTTACAGTTTTGATGAAAAACTGATTTGACGGTTTGAAAGGAAAATTCTGGTTTAGCGATTTTAATAAGAAAACTGCATCGTTTTTCAACGATTGGCCAAACTTTTCAATGAACACTACTCTATTTCAAGTTAAAACCAATTTTTTTCAATTCGTTTTTACTGTTTATCGACTAGGATGTTAAATTTCGTGCTGATTAAACTTGTGTGCCAATATATGTGACCTGCATTTTGTATATGGTAACATATTTGTGTTACAAAAAAAGTTGGTAACATATTTGAACCATATGCGTTTGAGTCAAAGCACATATCATAGTCCAGTTTAAAATTGAGATTGGTTTGAAGTTCGTTCGAAACACGTAGATGATGAAGAGTTGATTGAGAATGTCTGAAAGCTTTATTTAATATGAAAAGGTTAAGAAAATTAGTTTACAAAAAAAACGCTAAGAAAATCTAACTAATATCAAGATTGCATTAAAATAGTTTATAAGAAGGAAATATGTAGTTTCTTTGGGAAAACGGTTTTGAGATCAAGGTCGCATTCAAACGATATATTATACCCATATACTTATCCTCTATGATTCAAAAACGATTAAAAAACAACAAACGTAAATGTAACCATAAGTTCTTGTTAGAGACATATTTTTCTTAAATGCAGAAGCACAAATTGTTACATAAATCCCATAACTTTCAGTTAATTAAACATGTTATAGGTGCAATCAGACTCATAAATTAACACATTTGTAGACGCTTGGACTACACAGTATTTCATGAACTCTACTAGCTAGTTGTTCTTTTTATTATGATGAGAAATTGACAATTTCTCTTATCCAAGAGAATTGATACAAATATTATAAGAGTTGGAATTTAAAGTAGTGAAATGTTTGTTTATCCTACATAACACTTGCACATATAATGATTCTTGTAGCCTTGGCATGAACCACCGAGGAAACCAATATCTGTACAGTAACCAAAACACTCCGATTTTATGTCCTTGCCGTTTGGATCTGTGCATATTTTTCCAGTTTGGATTTGTGCTTCTCCAAATTCTACCAATTTGTATGAAAAACAAAAATTAACAATTTCATTTTTATAAGCAAAAAAATGATAATTTTATGAATAGGCGAATACATCAACTTTTGGATGAGTGATGCATATTATAAATAATTCAGAGAAAAACATACATTTCTTTTTACGTCAGAAAAACATACATATAAGATGGATAAATAGTTATACATCATAAATTTATATAAAGGGAGATATATATAGGGTAGATAAATTGTTCACCTGCGGTTGATAGAACACATAAACAAAGAACTAAGAAGAAAACAAATTGGTTTGATGCCATTTTTAACAAAGCTTTTTGTTTTCTTTACAAATTGTTGAAGTCGAGAAACCAGAACTAGATATTAAATGATTATTGTTATATTTCTCAAACACCATTGATATATATATATATATATAAAAGGAAGGAGCAGTTTCCTAAACTATCATATCTATAAAATTAACAAATATATTATTGTTTTCTGAATAATATCTTAAGCTAATTGAATTCACATCCTTTGATTGCTGTAGAGTTATTTCAATACAAAACTAATTATGTGAATTCAACCAAGGAGGATTTTTTTCTGGACCCAAAATAAATGTTTAGAAGATATTTTGGAATATACATTTTTAGAAGATTTTATTGGAGTATACATTCTTAATACACTTTCAATTTATATGGAACCTTATACAGCATATAGAAATATATCTAAAATATCAGTTTTTTGGTCAAATATTATCATAGTTGTTATTATCATGGTTGAGTTCACATAATTTGTTTTGACTTTTGTGTTGAAATCGTTATGATTTCAATCAGCTTAAGATATTATTCCATTATATTAACTGCATAAATGTGGTAATTTAGGAAATCTCATATATATATATATATATATATATATATATATATATATATATATATATATGTGTGTGGTGTATGAGAGCAGTACAAACACAAATCATCTCTTATCTTCTTTTGCTCTCTCGAATCCAACATTTTGTAAGGAAAAGAAAAAAAAAACTTCAAATAAAAATGGCATTTAACAAATTTTCTTTATTCCTGATACTTTGTCTATGCGTTCTATCAACTGCAGGTAACAAATTGCTTTTTGTATAAGTAACATATTCCGCGCAATTATCTACCTTTCGCTGATTTATAGTATACATCATATCCAAACGTTGATGTGTTCGCATGATTCAAAAAATATATTTCTCCTTGGCTTTTATTTTGAAACAATCATTTTTTCTTGGTTTTGCAAATAAAACTTTTAATTTTCTTTTTAATAGAATTTGGAGAAGCACAAATCCCAACCGGAAAAAAATGCTCAGATCCAAACGGCTTCGACGATAAAGCGAAGTGTCAGGGTTACTGTAGAGATCAGGGTTATCTCGGTGGTGGTTGCCAAGGCTACAAAAATCATTATATGTGCGAGTGTTATGAAGGATAAAACAAACATTTCAGTGATTTCACTGCTTTAAATTCCAAAATCTTATAATATTTGTATCAATTATCTTTGTCCTCTACTCCTCTTGGATACATGCAATTGTCAATTTCTCATTATAATAAAAAGAACAACTAGTATGTTTCATGAAAAACTGTGGAGTCAAAGCGTCTACAAATGCGTTGATATGATTTACGAGCTGTTTGCGCCTATAACATGTTTAGTTAACTGATAGTAATGGGACTGGTAACAATTTGTGCTTCCGCATTTAAGAAAAAAACTAAATCTTGATCCGTGCAACCGCGCGAGTGTTTATTTTCAGTTATATATATATATTATTTTATTTTGTTTTTGGATCTTTAGTGGTGTATATTTTTAACGTTAATCATATATTTAATTGCTTATATAACTATTTCAAATACAATAACTTTATAGTTTAAATCTTATAATTAATTATTTGTTTTAAAACGTCACACATATTTATCTCTTTTTATTATATATTTATCTTATTTTATTTGCATTTAGTTATTAAACAAATTTATATATGCATGAAAAATATATTTAAAATTATTTTTGTATTAAATTTATGCTAAATTCTGATCCACCTTCAGAACTGAATTTACCTTTACCAATTTTTTATGCTTATACATTTTAGATAATATATTATTATATATAAAAAAGTCTAAGATATGTTAATGTTTAGATATGTATTATATAATTTTTCTAACATGATTATGATTATAAAGTAGATAAAAATATGATATAATTTTAATTTTTCATTTTATAAACAATAAATTAATATATTAATGTATAATAATATTTTAAATTTCTAATTTAATAAAAAATATTTAAAATATAATTTTGAAAATTAAAATTATATTAAAATCTGTTCAAACAGATTTGTTAAAAAATTTAAATTAATATATTAATATTTAAAGTGAAAAGATATATGATTAAAATAGTTCAAAGATTCTATATATTATTAGTGTTAATAAAATACATTTAATAAAATTTCTAAGTGATAGTCCAAATTAAAAAAAAAACACACATGAAATAAATCATGAATTCTATTTTAATAGATAAGATTGCTTCGTTAAACTAAACCGGTTGAATGTGTAGATAATTCATCTATCTCATTTTAAACTAATTGATGAAAATGGGTTATAAGCCGGAGTTGATTGGTCTAAGAAAATTGTAGTGAAATTTTATATGATCAAATTATGAAGCGAGAGTTGATTAGTATAAGAAAATTATAGTGAAATTTTATAAAATTAATTAGTTACATAAATATTTGCTCAATAGGTCACATTTATAAACCAATTTATGACATTGATATTAATATACACGCATTCAAATTAAATAGTTTACTTTATCTAACCTGGTTAGCTGAAATTGATTGTAAATGGATTCAAAATAATCTAAACTGAATTTAAATAGCTTACACTTATAATATATTACGATTCATAAATAGAGGATAATTAGATTTTCACAGTTAGAATTGGATATCTCCTTATATATTAGACTTGGATATCTCTTCATAAATAGAGAATAATTAGACTAGGACATAAATTATCCCACACTTTTTTTTTTTGGTCAAAGAATTATCCCACACTTATAAAGAGCTTGTACTATTATAATTGGATATCTCTTTATATATTAGACTTTTTTGTATTACATAAATTTGATATCTCACATTATTCTCCTGAAACTAAGGACCACACTCATCTCACAACATTATATGTTTTTTTTCTTTGAAAATGCGCTCACATTCTTCTCATTCCTTTGACTTCTCTCACAACATCACACGTTTTATGATTTTCTGACTTGATCTCTACTATGTCATATACCTCTCATCAACCGCTCCAATACCAATTATTGAAATTTAATGAGCCGATGTCCAACTTTTTTTGTCCAATTAGTACGATATTTGTCTATTTTGGGATTTGGAGACAAAGACCGCATGAATTTACATTTGAGCTATATCCCAGAAAACTTCGTATTATTAGAGTTGGATATCTATTTATATATTAGACTTTCTTTTGTCTAATGTCCAACGTGGACTTTAGATCTGATATCTCACAAGGCAAATATACATTGGGTTGCCGCCATTTAAGCTTTACTCTCGGCCTCAAGCATCCATCGCCACAAATGTTGTCGCACACAAACTCCCGAAGTGCGAGGGCAATTAATCCTTCTCAGCCTTCTCAATCCAGTCTCGAACTTCAGCTGTAACATAACCTGCATCACGTTGAGGATGAAGGAGTCTGACTTGTTTTTGAAAATGAGATTGTTCCTTGATTCCCAAATTTTCCAAAGCATCCAAAACGGTGTGAGCTTCTGTTCCAACGTTAGGGTTGAAGAAGATTGAAGATCAAACAGATGTCTCATATTATTTTCTAAATCATCAGAAAACGTTGAAGAGTAGCCTAAAGTAACTTGATTCAACCTCCATGTTTGAATTGAAAGAGGACACATGAAGAAAAGATGATTCACTTTTTCAGGTGATCCAGAGCAGCGGGGACAGAGATTATCCACACACATACCTCTCGTATTTAACTTTGTATTTGTTCCCAAATCCAAAGATAGAAGTCTCCAGAGAAAATGTTTCAGTTTCGGTAAAATTGGAAGAGTCCAAATATTCTGTTTCAGCATCGGATCATCACCACGAGGAGGAAGCAAGTCTGGTAAGGCGCTACCAAGTTCCACCATTTCTCTTTTATAACCACTTTTGACAGAGTAATTGCCAGAGGGATTATTTGGCCAGACGAGATGATCATCAGTCCTTGTCTGAGGAAGGTATAGAGTGAGCATTAGGTGAAATTGTTCGTCATTTAGTAAGGGTCTTGCAGCTTCAACATTCCAATGTTGAGATGAACTTGTAGAGATGATGATATCTGAAACCATTAAGTGGTGTCCATGCGTCATTCTTGTAGCACATCGAGGAGGATCTGTTGGTAGCCAATTATCACCATAAAGCCTTCTGATACTCCATTTCCAATAATAAAACGTGATCCCTTCCGTAAGATATTTTCAATTTATACTGAAACTTTTACAGCAAATAGAAATATATCTTTCTTTTATCGACAAAAAAATAGAGATATATCTAAAATGTCATTTTTTTGCTATTTAGTACCATAAACGTTGCATAACAGAAATAAGAGCATGAAATTAGTTAAGACAGTCATGTTATGTTTGATTTTATGAAGTATGCATGAATCAGACAATTCGAGTAATAGCATCTTTATTTTCTTAAAGACGGGCATGCAACATTGAATATTTAAATGTAAAGCTGTTTCATATTTTCATTTGACTCTCGAGATAAAACTTTGTTATCCGGGGATAAATTTACAAAGTCCAGCATTAAACCACTTTGAGTCAAAACACATCTTTATCTGAAATTGTTTGAAATTCGTTGGAAATCACACGTAGAGGTCATAGATAAAAAAACAAACGAAAATTAACTATTTGTCATTGTCACTGTTTTCTGATTGTTTTATAAAAGATTACTTCTAAAATATTTTTCTCTCTTTATCACCACATGATTCTACAATAGATAGACTGTCTTAAGTCTTATACACGTAACTCCTTTTACACTTCTTTCTTATATGCTTGGGAATACAAAGTTACATCAATAGATAGTACTGAAGTTAATGGAATGGAACTAACAGTTTAGTTTAGCATGTTCGATATGCTGTCAAGTTATGTCGCAAAGTGATCCTTGAATCAACACATGTATAGGCATTTGTGCTCCACATTATTTAATATATCCCCTAGTTAGTCTTTTAATTATGCCAAGAAATTGGTAAGATACATGTTCAAATATGAGCAAGAACTTAGGACTGTCATGTCATGTTTAACTATCTGAAGAGTCAATCCGAGTCATGGTACATGTATTTTTCTAAAGACAGACATATATAAATATATTTATATATATATATATATATTTTTTTTGTTAAACAAAGACAGACATATATTAAATCACGAGGTTGTCTCATTCGAACTAATCTTACCATTCCAGCAACCCATACATACGAATACTAACATAAGTAGTTCAAAATCGATGCTAATAATAAGTTCAGAGTCCATGCTAACATAACAAGTTAAAAGTCGATCTCAAAATCCTGAAGGGAACCCTCCTTTTCTTGGATCACTTACCGCCACAAGCTCACTCAGTCCACGGGAATTTGCACCTGATTCCTGAACTACGAACTGAGCAATTGTCCCTCCAGAGATAGGTTTTAGAACATGGCCTTTCTTCTCCAACACAGCTCTTGTTTCCTTACGGATCTCGAAATGATCACTGAACACCGTCGTCCAATTTTCATACGAAACTACGTTTGGTATCAGCTGAAAATGAAATTACAAAATGCCATGAGTAGTGAACAAAAAAAGTCTTTCTAGGTTAGGCAGAAGAAACAAATAAAAGTAACAAACCTGATGGTAGATTCTTGGAGACAAAACGGCAGAAAGAGGATCCATCTTAAGGAAAAAATAATTTAAATAAACTTCGACTGTTCCAGCAATGATATTCACCCCTCCGCTTGCACCCACTGCGGCCTTCACTTTACCATCCTGCATAAACCGGGTGCATAAAAACCGGCCATTTCGAACCAGTTTTAGATTATTTTATTTTGTGTATTATACTTATCTAACCTTGAGTACAATAGTGGGTGTCATAGAAGACAACGGACGTTTTCCTGGTCTGATGAAGTTAGCCGGTGCTGGTGGCGGTACAGATTCACTACCGTCATGTTTCATTGGGATTGAGAAATCATCCATTTCGTTGTTCAGTACAATTCCGGTGCTCGGAGACAGAATTAATGCCCCAAAATAGGAGTTGATTGTGGTAGTCATCGAAACGGCATTCCTCTCGCTGTCTATTATCGATATATGGCTTGTCCCGTGATCCTTAATCTGATTCCACCTATACGATTTGAATAGATAGAAATACTAAAGCCAACAACTGAAGAATAAGTCCACGGGTTCTAACAACTAGGAAAACTAACCTGCCACCATAGTACTTTGGATCAAAAGTTGTATTGTCGTTTATCTTCTTCTTCAACGATTCTGCAAACTCTATGGAGAGCATGTCTGAAACGACTTTGGTAACGTCCACGAAATCTGGATCTCCAAGGTTCATTCTGACAGCAAAGGCGTGTTTCAGAGCCTCAACTAGTCTATGAACCCCGAGAGATCCCGAAACACCTGATGGAATCCCATACCGAGAAAGCATGTTCAAAACCTGCAACACAAGAAACCTTTTTAGTAAATTATAATATCTTCAACTATAAAAAGAAGCTTACCAGCATCATTGCAGGACCACCGGATGATGGAGGAGGCATGCCAAGCACTCTGTACCCAAGAATCTCTGTTGACAAAGGACGTTTGACTTTAACTCTGTATCTTCGCAAGTCTTCCAACGTTAGTATCCCTCCCAGGTTACTAACGTCTTTGACGATGTCAAACGCAACAGTTCCGTTGTAAAACGCTTTTGGACCGTACTCGGCGATTTTCCTTAGCGTCGAAGCCAGTATAGGGTTGTGGCAAATCATCCCTGGTGTCTTCAGCTCTCCATTCGAAACGAAAAGCTCGGAGAGACCTTTGTCTTGTAAGATGCCTCCTCGAGTAGCATTCATCTGCATGTGGAGATATTTCGTTATCTTGAATCCCTTAGCGAGGTTCTCAGCAGGATAGACGAGTTGCTTCCAGGGCAGCTTTCCGTGCTGTTTCCAAGCGGTGAAGAGACCCGCTAGTTCCCCGGGAACGCCTACAGACAAGGCTCCTTTCCTCTTCAGATCAACGTGGCCACCATACATATTCTACCGAAAAAAAGCCAACAAAAGAATGTTAATGATTTCGAAAAGCCTTAATTCATCACAGGTAGGGGTTTCTTGACGCCATATTACCTCCAAATATTTTCAAGGTCTATCTAAAACGCTAAGAAACACATTTAAAGTTCAATATGTTTATTTAAAAGGAAGAAGATTTGGCTCAAAACCACATTTAAAACAGCTACTAAGCTCGGAACGTTAAGAAAAGCTAATTAATCTCAGCATTGTATTCAAAATGCTTTTCAAAGAGGGGATAATGTTTAAAAGAGGCTTTTTGGTTAAAGATCATGTTTAGCGTAATAATATTAAGATTATGCATCAAGCAAGAACAAAGATTCTCTACGGTTCAAAACCACAATCAAAATAGCTACTTACCCCCGATAAGGTTTGTGTTACAAAAAAAAAAAAATAGCTACTTACCCCCAAAACGTTAAGGAAATCTAATTAATCTCAACATTGTGTTCAAAGCAGGGGATTGTGCTTAAAAGAACACTTTTTAGTTCAAGATTATGTTAAAAAAATGATATTACATCAAGATTGTCTAGGGTTTAATCAAATTAAAGTTTGCAAAAAAAAAAAAAATCAAGAATGTCTAGGGTTCTGCCAAGATGGTCTATGGTTGAAACAAATAGGTTTATTTAAAAACGCATATTTCGTTACCTCGGTTGCGCGAAGGGGAGCGACTTCTCTAGAGTCATAAGCGATCTCATCTCCATCGGCCAACTTCACAACCATAAACGCTCCACCTCCTAAACCGCTTGAAGCCGGACTCACAACTCCTAAACACAAAGCAGCAGCCACTGAGGCATCAACTGCGTTACCTCCCTGCCGAAGAACGCGCATCCCTATTTCAGAGCAGCGTTCATCGTCCGTCGCAACGACGCCGTTGTGCTTGACAATTCTTGGCTGTCTTTTCTCGGCCGTCGCATTTCCCACAGCGGCGACGACTAGAAGAAGCAGAACCACCGTCGCTTTTGGCATCATTGGTGCTTCCTCTTCGGAGAGTGTGAAACCCTAAGTCTTCTCTTTACTTCTTCGCTATCTCTCCTCAGGCTTTCAATGCTCTCTTCGTAGGCTGTTGGCCATGAATGACAGTTAAACCAGCTAACTATAGTTAAAGTTATGGTTCTGTCTTAACTATAGACTTCCTTTTCGTTTACTAGGACCTAGGATACATGAGTATTAAAAAGACTAATGTATTAGAGAATCGAGATTGGCAATGATTGTTAGTATTGTTTTGTATTTTCTATTTTATTTATAAAAAAAAAAACAGAAACAAGATTTTGAAGGATTGAAATTATGTACAAACATTTTACCAATTAAAAGATAAGAATTACAGTTTAGTATTATTATTTTACACTAATTATTATAGAAATTTATATCAAGTGAGATTACTAGAGTATAAACAAAAAGTGTGTGTGTTTCAAGAAGAAGACGAAAGTGTATATTAAAGGATTAAAAAGACGAAAGTGTACATTTTTTCAAATGTTAAAATAAATCGAAAAAGAGTGGTCCAAAGCACAGTAGAAGATGTTGAAATGTCACTTGTCTACTGCCATTAAACTCTAACTCTCTGTTTTCTTTTACTTTTCCTTATAAATAATAATTGTATTGATTGTGACATCAAATGCACTTGCAGCTCCACTAGTTGCGTCAATCCAGTCAACAATCCTTTAACGATGTGCGTCTTGATTGTAGTTCATTTCTCCATCCGTGTAACTTAGGGAAACCCACACCAACTTTAAAGTCGGCTTTGCTGGCATCCATATAGTCTTGTGAGCGATCTATATATGTTTGGAGCAGCATGGATAATATCTCTACTGCTCTTGTTTTCTCTACCCTGAAATCAATCAATTACATTGATCATTAGCCTGAAAATAATTATATGAAAAAAATATCAAACAAAGAATAATAATAATAGTTATATGAAATATTTAGATTCTTCGTTGGCAATATTTCATCACATCTTATGAGAATATAATAAAAGGAAAAAAAGAAAAACTAATGAGAGATGTGTTTTTTGGTTACTATGCAAGAAGTGTTTTGGTGAATTTTGTATTCATTAAATAAAATATTTGTGTACTTTAATTAATATGTTTGTTTCTTTTTATGTTTTTCATTTCTATGTTTCATTTTTTTTTCATAATAAGTTGAAATTGTATATTGGGTATCTTTTTATTTTCAAATAAAATTTAGTATTAATTTTTTATGTTTTCAATTTAAAAATTATTTTTAATGTTTTAAAAATTATTATATGTTTTAACATTATTAAATTATATAATTATTAAGATACAAGTTTTATATCCTCCCACTTATCCTACTACTAATTATTACTAAACTTCAACTTTTATATTATTTTATTAATTTTTCACATCTAAGCTATATCCCCTCACTTATTCCATTAAGGATGCTCTGAAAGTGATCTTTAGCTACCTACATTAAAAATGAATAATAAAGTGTATAGTGTCAATAATAAAATGTATAGTGTCACTATTAGCAAAAAAAAAATGTATAGTGTCACTAAGAGCATATTTATTGCAGTCTTCTCAAGGGGTTTTCAGAGTAAAAGTAGGTGGTAGGCCCCCACAAAAATGAAGAGATCTGTTACAAAAGTTGCCAGAGAAGAAACGTGTGTTGGTGGTGTGTTGCACTGTTTGCGGGCCCCACTGACACGTGGAGGCCCGCGATTGGTGGGTTTTAATTTTTCTTTTTTTAAAAGACAAAAAGTAAAAAAAAAAAAAAAAATTGAAAAACCCCTTTTGTTGGGTCTATGCGATAATCATGGTCTAAGCAGGCATGTACTAGCTGCCAGATGTTTGGACTGTTGTAATTGCCAGAATTTTTTCAAAGCTAAACATTAAAAATCTTTCCAAAGTACATACTTCTACACTTACCTGTAAACGAGTGCGTAATGCCCTGTTTCAACCGATCCAATGTTCTTAGATGTTTCAGGGCATGTACTTGCAGTGACACTGACTAAGTTATCATCGGCAGCATGTTTATTACTTGGCATCAATGGTAACGGTGGACTTTGCAGAAGAAGGAAGAAGAACAGGATAGTTTGAAACGAAGAGCCGTTAGAATATAGTTTTTGTTGTTATTAGAGAAAATTGATATTATCAACTACTGAAGAAGATAGCTTTATTGAGAGAGATTCAAGTAAAACGCCAGACTAATAAGACACTTCACAAAACAGAAAACGAAAGACAAAAACGAAGTAGAAACACAAACAGCTAAAACCCTGAAGAAAGTTTTGTACTTTGACATCTTCTTACTCAGCAGCTTTCCCCTGAAGTAAACCATCCCTGATCTGTGAAGCAATGTCCTTAACAGCGCCTGGACCGTGCGGTATGAACACGGAGTTTGACTTGGAAGACGCCCCAATATCCTTAAGTGTGTCAAAGTACTGAGTGATCAGAACCATGTCCATGACGTCTTTGGAAGAAGTCCCTGGAACAGACTCAGAGAATGCAAGCACGCTGTTTCTCAGACCATCCACAATGGCTTGTCTCTGACGTGCTATACCAAGACCTGAAAGGTATTTCGATTCAGCTTCTCCCTCGGCTCTCTTGATCTGCAGTATCTTCTCTGCTTCAGCTTTCTCACTCGCTGCCTCTCTCATTCTCGAAGCTGCAGAAACAGAACAGAAACATGTCAAGTCCCAAGACTTGTATGTATATATAAAATAATGAGCATACCGGCATTGATCTCATTCATTGCCTTCTTTACATGCACATCTGGCTCAATGTCCACAATAAGCGTCTGGACTATCTCATACCCGTAATGAGACATAGCCTGTTGTTATACACAAGAACAGACATATTCTTATGTTTCTGTAAAGCTTACAAAATTTTGCTTGAGAGTGGTTTGGTTTACCTTTTCAAGCTCACTCTCAACGGTTTTGGCAATGTCATTCTTCTGCTCAAAG
The DNA here is from genome assembly GCF_000801105.2 of Raphanus sativus. Classification (NCBI taxonomy): domain Eukaryota; kingdom Viridiplantae; phylum Streptophyta; class Magnoliopsida; order Brassicales; family Brassicaceae; genus Raphanus; species Raphanus sativus. The sequence goes on along the minus strand of NC_079512.1, from coordinate 5,313,985 downwards.
GTTGAGTCTAGGTCCAGCTTAGGAACACTTGCTCGGATCACTATGCAAAAGAAAAACAAATCAATGTTTGTTTAAGTAACGCAAACAGAACAATGTTCAGGATATTGAGAAACAAACCATCAAACACATAAGCCTGAATCTGGTTCCTGGTGTTGCTGAGCTTGTAAAAAGCATCTTGAGCACTTTCAGCTAAGGCACGGTATTGTATGGATGCAACAACGGTTACAAACACATTATCCTAAACCAAACAAAAAAAAACACAAAAACCATTAACAATGTCTCAAAAACATTAGAGACTATGAAGAGACATGCAAGAAGAGTAGAGACCTTGGTTTTGGTCTCGCAGCGAACATCGAGCTGCTGAACACGCAACGAAAGGTGACCAGCGACTTGACTACCTAAGCACCATGGCATACAGTGACAACCTGGCTGGAGAACATTGTCGAACTTCCCAAAAGTCTCTTTGATTGCTACAGTCGACTGATCAACTTGCACACATCCTAAAACTTGACCCATTGTTTTTGTTTACTGAATCAATAAAAATTGTGAACAGAGCATCAGATAAAACACAAAAATGCTGCAAGAAGCTAGCTACAACTTTAGAAAATGAGATCACCAAATCAAAAAGAACAATAAAGTAAGGAACAAGACAAGAAAGATTCTGAACCGTACAAAGAAAGTCAAAAGGATATTAAAAACTTTTTTTTAGACATTAAAAACTTGTCAGATATTTTTTTACAACAATAAAAATTAATTTATTTGTACGATAAGTAGACTCAGAGTCACCTAATGATTGAACAACCGCAAAACCCCTTCATCTTCCTAAACACCAACGAAAAAAAAACAAACAAACGAAACCCTAAAAGAACACAAAATGAATCGTAAAAAAGAAAAGAAAAATAGATTACCGAGAAAGAAAAGAGATCCTATAGAATCAAGGAAACTACAAAAAATGTTATATAGGAACCAGAGACGCGTATTGTTGAAATGGAAGAGGAAGGGAGAGTGGGAGGAGATTACAAGGGAAGGACGAAGGAAGGTACAGCGAAACAACTCTCTTCTTCTTTTTTTCGGACAGCGGCGGCGAAACTACTTGAAGAGGATGTGTAGTCAAATTTTGCATTCATTGGCGAATTTAATGTGTTGTCACAACGAAACAGAGTTTTTTTTTGTGTGGAAGTGGGTATGTCTGATGCTGTCTGATTTTGCACCACTAATATAATTTCCTCAGACTTTCTAAGATAAGTAGATCATGACCTGTCCTTTTGTGTAAAAAATTTCTGCAAATTTTAATTTTTATAATTTTTTTTTTGTAATCATATATATGTTTAATATTAATAGAATAGACATAATAATCCATTAAATAAATGAAATATATAATTAGACATAACATTTATCAATATATCAGGTTGTTATTTTAATAGAATATATTTTTCTCAAAAAAGAAACTTTTAACGAAGATATGTAGATCATTTTGCTGTTTTAGTAGAATAGATTTTCTGTTTAAAAGAGATTTTTGCTTTTCTTTTAATGAATAAATTTTAAACCGAAACTCATAATCTTTATAGGCTAACGTAAAACTAGTTTAAATAATTTCTGCATCAGTGCTAAGATTATATTAGTTGAGATTTGAGAAAGTTTTTAAGTCTACTAATTAAATTTATTTATAATCATTTAATTATTTTATTTCATGAGAAAAAGCTTGCGAGAAAGAAATAATTTTAAAAAATTTAAAATAAAATTATTTATTATTTTTTTACCAAAAAAGTAAAATAATTATTTGAAAACTAAGGTGATGATTTTTGAATGGTTTTTAGTTTTATATTTTAGATTCTGGTTTTAGTTTATTTTTTTGATTTTGCAGTAGATTTTAAACATGAATGGTTATTTTAGATTTCGGTTCTTGATTTTTGTTTTTTTAATTAATAAAATGAAAATATTATTAAAGAACAAAACATTATTGTATGTATTTCTTATTAAAAAGAACAAACAAATTTTAAATATGTTTTAACAATATGATTTTTTAATTTATGTAATTTATATATTAATAGCTAAATATAAAATTAATAAAATTAATATATAGTACAATAAATATATAGTAAATATAAATATATAAAAATAATTAACTTTACTAGAATTAAGTCTATAGTAAACATTAGTTAAAACATTATTAAATAATCTATCTAAACAATATTCAATAAAAATAAATATATTTTTTCTATTAGGTTTTAGATGTCAAATAAATTATTTTATTAAATTATAATGATTTAGAATAATTATTATTCAATTATAATTATTATTTAGAATAATTATAATTATTATATAAAGTTTATGGTTGCTATATTAATGCATTAATCTAGGAATATTTTAACCCGAAAAGAATAAAAAAACAAACGTATGTTCAAAAAAAAAAACAAAAAAAACAAAAAAACAAAAAAACAAACGTATGATAAAGCTTTGATCTTCTAGGTTGAGGACAGTACACGTAAAATATATAAAAACAAGAAGCATTTGTAATCTATGGATGATATACAATGATCATGCAAGCCTATTAGAAAAAAATATTCAGTTACATGTCTAGCATGTGACAACTATAATATAAATTTTTAACCACAATACAAATTTTTTTATACTTCGTTAATATTATTTTGATCATCAACCCAATCTGAAAAATAACAGATTATGCAAATACGATTATGAACATTGTTCAAACTAATTATATATAAACAGAAAATACATCAACTGAGACCGAGGATGAGGAGAAAAAAATTGCTACCCGAATCTGGATCCGTAAAATTGGTATCCGAATCCGGATTCGGACCTTCCGGATATCTGGAGTTCGGATATCCGAACTAAAATTCGAGTACCCCCGGATACTTGGATCTGAACGTTTAAAAAAATAAAAATTATAAATTAAATTAAAAACTAACTAATTAACCATTTATTTAGTCTATTTAAAATATATATTTTTTAAAAAATTGAAAATTATTGAAATTTAATAAAACTAAAATTTTAGTTATTTTATATATAAACTATATATGATATACATATATATATAATTATATTTTAAATATTTTAAATATATAATAGGTCTTGATCCGGATCACGATACCCGGACCTAAAATTTCACTACCCAGATCCGTAAAATCACTACCTGGATCTGGATCTGGACTTTACGGATATCTGTTTTTCGGATCAGATCAGAGCAGATACCGAATCGGATCGCAGATCCGGATTTTAAATCCCAGACCTACTTCTTATGAAAATAGGAAATGGCATTATTTTTCTCATCTCTTTTTCTGATAAAAAGATGTTTAATTTCTTTGTTTTACGGTACTGCGGTTGATATTATTTCCAAGAATTTTTAAAGCTAACAATATAGGGGTGGAATCTATATATACTATACTAAAAGGCAAATATAATCAAAGGATAGCTATGCCACGTCGGCAAATTAATTAAGACCAATCATAGTACTGTATTGTGCCATATTATCTATTCTTCAACACGTGAAAATTTGATCGATTACATTTAGCCACTTTAAAATAATTTTTGTCCAAGCCCACACTTTTGGTCCAAATTTTCTGTCAACTTTATACTTTCATCGCGACTGATCGAGTTCATCTTCCTTCTTCTCCTACGAGAAACCCAGCCGTTTTCACGTCCTTATCTTTCTCTGCTGTAACGTTAACGAACCATAGTTGTGACTCATTAAGCTTTATTATTTAGTGCAGTCACTATATAATTTATGTCTTCACCTCCAATTTTTCTGAGAAAAAGACTAAATATGACGTATAATCTATCTGCTTGCCGGTCTTGCCAAAGTCAGCAACACTGAATCAAGGTGGCTCTCATTTCCCCCCTCTCTAATTTTGTTTTATAATCTATATGCAAGCTCTCTGTGTATTTGGATATTGGGTTTTTGGTCAATAGATTAGAGATCTTGGTCATATGTGAAAAGAAAACAGTTTACGATAGTTTGGAGACATCGATAGATCAACTCGCTAAAGGTGGCTACTCATTATTCTAAACCTGAAGATAATAACAGTTACTCTTGGTTCACCAAAAGAGCAATTCAAAGGTTTTATACCAATAGAAGTTGTCTTAAAATTGGAGTTTTGGGTTGGACAATGGATACCATGATCGAAACTGAGACATTTTCTTCGCCTTTGTTATCATTATGTTTGTTTGATTTGTGAGCACTCCGGGTGTCCTAGAACGTGTTATCAACTGATAGATCAACTTTGAGGAGGCATTAACTACTGTAAGTTAACTTTGATTTATATATATTCTTTTTTGGTTAATTCACCATTTTAACGTTAGATTTTATACTATAATGATTCAGTGTTTTTTACATGCCAATATCTAAGATTTTGTTTGCTTCTTGGCCCTTGATCTTACAGTTTAACCAATATTTGAGGATGCTTAATCAGGCAGTAGGAAGGCATCGCTACAGCTCAACAAGGAGAAAGCCATTGTCCTTTATGAGGTTACATAGAATCGGAAATAGTTTCTATAATTAAAAGGATTTTCTTCTCATACTTTTATCGCTTGAGAAAACAATTAATTCCGTCTTCTTCTATCTTTTGACAGCCTGATCCACACCTGTAGCAAACAAATTGTTCTACCGCATCTCATGAAAAGTATACCCGTTTGCATGAAAGATATTTATTTTCTGTTTGTTTAAGAAACAGATGAATTAAGTATCTAATGTGTAACTGTTTATCAGGGTTCAAGTCATGATAGTTCTGGAGACAAGGACTACGGTGTTTCAGAAAGAACAAGAGAAAAGACACAAATCTTGATACTTTCAGAATGAAACATAGCGTGAAGATGCTATAAGGTAATTTCTTATCTAATCTCTTCATGCTTCTACCTTAAAAGTGATTGTTATGCGTTATGAATATTCTTTTGAATCAAAAGACAGCGAAACACAAGAAAAACCACTAATGGCTATTCGTCTTGCCTTTTTCATAAGAAATGAACACAGATTATTCTTAAGTAAATCCTACAAACAAGAGTTGTACTGTCACTTTTAAAGGTTGATTGCAGGTGCTTCAATCACGAACCGTCGAGCCACATGCCTTAAGTTCGTCGTCCCGTTCTGTTATGCGCATATGTGTCTACTTTTGAGGTTTGTTTTCTTTTTAATTAAGAAAAGTAGGATTTGCCAAAGCAGAGACGATAGAGCTGTTTATTTGAATTAGAAAAATGATTGGCACAACCTGTTATCCATTGACTTATTTTTTTCCTTTGCTTAATCGCATCTAGCTCTATTTTCTCTCTCTTTTGCTTAATCACATCGTACCATATTCAGTTTTGCTGCTCTCTGTTGTTGTTCGGTTAATATTATTGATACTTGACTTCATCACTGAAGTTGAGAGAGCTTTAAACTCAATTACTTAGGCAGGTAACTGAGGAGATATGAGCCCCTAGAATCTACAGAAAATGGAGACCCACCCTCACATGTCGTTTTAGACAGCCAACTGGTCATGATAGTTCAGGTAAATTTTGTTTTCTCCTCTGTATCCTCTGAAAAACTTTATAGTGATTCTCTAAGGATTAGTTAGCCGACCTAGCGGAAGCCAAGATCTCAGTTTTAAAGTCATGGTTCACCAAGAGCTTTCATGCATCTTGATCTCCACGTCTCGGGTCACCCACGAGTCCTATTTTGATTGATACTCCTGCAGTTTCCAAGTTTGGAGAGATTGAAATGAACATAAGATTCAAAATTAGAGGTTAAAGAAAGCTGGTACTTTTTACAATGTTTGTTCATGGTGGAACTCCATCCATGGCGTTCGCCCACATGGCTGAGACCTCTACTTACAAAAAAAGAACACTGGGCCATACGCTCTTGGTTCTTTTTGTTCATTATACTTGAGTCTTGAGTTAATATGATTGTTTAGAAGAAAAAAAATGATTGTTTAGAGGGACATCGGTGGATCAAGAGCTTCAGAAGATACAATAGGATATACACACTATGAGTACAAGAAACATGCGGTGTCGTGATAGAGCTTAGGGTTGCACAAGTTGTCACATGTATCCATTGGGAGAAGAAATATCTCTTAGGAACCCAACATATAGAAGCTATATCAGGTCAGAGAAACAGCGAAGAAGCAAGAGAGGAGAGATGCACATAAATAGCCAAGAAGATGCCAGAACTTAACAAAGAAGCAGAGGAGCAAAAGTCATTTGCTTTAACTGCTCCAGAGAAGCTCAGAAAAGCGAAGGAAGAGTCAGGTGAAGCTAAGACAGGAGTCTATACGATAGAAAGTTAGTTAGTTGAGGTGGAACGGGAAATGAGTGCCGTGATCGACCATAGACCATAGTCTCGACAATGTGGCCATTGAAGCCTTCAGGAGAGAAAGAGTCTTGAAACAAATGGTGCCTTCAGTGGAGTTTCCTCTTGCCTCTTTATTGTGCTCCTCTTGCCTCTCTAATGTATCAAGCTTGGTCTGAAAATCTCTTATGGAGTTTCCTCTAAGTCTTCACCGCTTTCTATATAATAGAAAGTTAGTTTTTTTTTTGAAACACAGAAAGTTAGTTATACAATTGTTTTTCTTACCATCGATGTCTTAGAATATATATAAAGAAATCTATATAGATTTTCTAATAAACATATAATGAAAGGAAAGCAGGCAAGAAAAAGAAATACAATTTATAAAACCACAAATAAAAATAGAAACTCAATATTGATACTAAACCATAAACATAATATAAATCATTACAAAATCAAACAATTTCTAGAACTCAAATAGGTAAAGAGAGGAATTAAAACTAAGACTTGATTAGTTTTTTTTATATTTCTGTTTGACATATATTTTAGATATTAAAAACAATAATTTTTTAGTTTTAGATAGTTTCAAAGTCAAAAATTATTTTATTTTTAATGCTGTAAAAATATAAATGTGTATATACTCGAAAAACATATGAATTTATATTCTATGGAAAAAAAACCCGGGCAAAATTCTAGTAAAGAGTAATCAGTCATGTTTGTTTTAAATGCAAGTTGATTTTAAATGGGGCTTGCTATACCAAATGACCCATATCTAAAATTGGTTTGGTCTTTTATTCTCCACTAGTTAAAGATAAAAATGATGGAATTTGAAAGGAATCAAACTGCCCACTTAATGATCTAGAATAAAATTAGTAAAAATAATTTTGTTGAATAGAAACAAAATGAAATAGAACATTCACTTAGGGTGTATTCAATTAAGAGTTTAAGTGATTTGTATTAAAATGACAAATCCTCTGTTATTCAAACGTGGATTTTAAAAAATACTTTAAAATACAGTGTTATTGAACTTGACATTTTATAAAATACTCTGAAATCCAATGTTATTGAACAAAATTTAAGTTGTAGATTTTAGAGTACTTTAAGCGTTTCTAGAGTGTTTGAGAGGAATTTCTTAGTCATAAAAATAAAAATCCAAATCCAGTGTTTTAGATGAGATTTTAGAATGTTTTAACAAAAGTCACACCAAATTCTCTAATTCTCCTGCAATCATCTCAAAACTCATTAAAAACAAAATCACTTCAAATTTCAGATTCAATACACCCCCTAGTTTTGGCTTTGTAAAACAGCCAATCAAAAATCGTTCTTAGTTGCCCGTTTGCAATTTTGATTTGTCTGTAGATAGAATCATAGGTGAACTATTAAATTTTTATTCGTGATTTCAAAACACGAGACTTTCAGTAGATAATTTTGATAAAATATGCATATATTTTAAAAAATTACTAGAAATATATAATTTTTTAAAAAATTATATTGTATTGTTTGGGTTTTTAAACAGTTTTTCCATATTCGATCCAAAAATGTAGTCTTAAAAATAAACCTAGTGATCCATATATAGCATATGTTAACATATATAATTTATTATTATTTTTAATTTCCTAAATTTATCTAAAGTTCTATTTAAATATACATATATGAGAATCAAATTACTATAATTTGTATATTTAGACATGTCTTTCATTATTTTAAAATATTTTGTTATGTTTTAAGCTGGATATATTTTTAATGTTAAAAACTATTTTTGACTATTTTCGGAGGAATAAATTTTGTTTTGACAAGTTCCCAAAAATAGCTATTGATATATTAAGTTAAATTATTTATACCCATTAATAGATTGTTTATTAATATATTTGTTTACATATTTTGATATTTCTGAAATATTTATAATATAAATTTTAAGTACTCAATTTTAATTTTTAATCATTTTAAACTTAATATTTTTCAATATTATTATTATTAGTAAAAATATATTGTTCAGTTTAGTGTTTATCAAAAATTCATAATCTATAAAACAATATATTCTAAAAGAATTTTATATACAAAGTTACAGTGGGTAAGTTTTCCGGAAATTGCTTTTTCGGAAATTGCTCTAATCTGTCTTTAAAATAATAAATATAGTGGTATCTATTGAAAGTAAAATCATAAAGAGAGAAATTATACATGATTTAATTGTTTTTTAGTTTTGTAATATTACCTAAATTAATTTTTCGTTGATATTATTTATTTGATATGCAAAAATATATGAGTGGGATAACATTGTAATTATCTCACAAAACGAGGGATAGAATCTTAGAAAAGATTATATTTTAATAATATAGATAGTATTTTCTCGGCTAATAATAAACTATGTTTATACATGGCGACCAAAACAGTATATATGCATATTTATAAATTATATATGCAATTTTCATAGTTTTATCTCTCTGTGGTTTTATCATCCACTTGTCTTTCTAAATAAGAACGAACTTCTATCTCGAATCTATATTTTAGGTGGTTCATGTAAGGTTCTCTTGAGTTCAGTTGGAGTAATCAAGTGCTCATGAGCTATTGTTCATAGGACTACAAGAGGGTGTTTCCGATGGTGGCTGCAACGGTTGCTGATGCTTTGACAAGTGATAGTTGGCTGGTATCCCGGCCCAGAGCAATCTCCATAGTCGTTTATTGCAGAGTTAATTTGGCTTTGTGTTGGTTTTTGTGCTTATTACCCATCTGGATTTATTTGGTAGGTAATCTTTTAGAGACGAGTTTGGACAAGACTATTTCTGCCGGCTAAAGACTCATATTATCAATGACATCAATATTGAGTATTCACAACACATGGCATACACTATTAGTAGTTTGTTTTGTATTTGCGTCTTTCCCCCTTTTTCAGTTTTGGGTTTAGTAGTTCATATTTTACATGTTGTTATTCGTTGTGGTCATTGTAGATTATTCTGTTGTTGTTTGTTTTTGGTCTAGTACTTGGGCTTTTATGTAATTTGTGTATAAAAACTCGAAAATAATTATTAGGGATAAAATATTCCACATCAAGAATTCTATAAACCGTAAATAATATAGGACCAATAAATTTATCACCAATTAATTTTAAGTTGAAAACCCGTAACTAGTCCGAATCTAACAATAATAGTACAATCCTAATATATTCACCAAAACAAAACTGCAGGGCTGAACATTTATTTATCAAATAGCTTCAATATATGAGAAATAAAAATAGTTAAACTTAAATTTTGTAACTAGATATCGTATGCTTTTTCGTCGTCTGAGTTTTTTTTTCTTTTGAAATTAACATCTGAGAATGTAGAACATGTCTATTGGTATTATCTATAGAATATCTTATCATTTAAAAAAAATATGTATATAAGAGAAATAGGAGCGAGACATGAGAAAGGATTTCTGCTTACATATTATCATATACTCTGTATTATACATGACATTTAGTAAATAGCTAACAGCTTTAAAAATCTTTTTGATAACCAGCGGAGTTAGCCTAATGGTACTTGAGAGAGCTCCGGCCTCAATACGGTTCCGGGTCGATTCTTACTGGCCACACGGGTATGAACTCATTGCTTGGGTCATTTGTGGGCTGTACCTCCACCGGGGATTAGGTCTGTGTTATCATTGACCCGGATTTAACTATTTAAAAAAAAATCTTTTTGATTATTTAAATAAATAAAATGTTATTAGATAATAATTTTATTTTTTTTAGAAAAACTGAGCTGAATATTGTCGATTATACACACAAATTATCTGCTAGTGCTATTCTACTATTTACATATTTGAATATCTTCGATTATTCACGATGCAGCCTTTTTAGCGAAGTACTCCCTCCGTTTCATTTTACTTGTCGTTCTAGATTTCGACACACAGATTAATAAAATATTTAAGTTTATATATTTATTAGATAAAAACATCATTACCAATACATCTAACCAGATTTCAACCAATAGAAAAATAGCTTAAAATAAAAAGTCAATAAATTTTGCATTGAAATCATAAAATGACACTTATTTTGAAACAAAAATTTTGCTTTAAAACGACATCTAATTCGAAATTGAGGAAGTATATAATACTGTTTGGGAGGACCCTATAACAATAAAAATTAATATTTTAATGTGTTTTGTTTGTAAATTTAAATTTAAATGTTTTAAATAATTATTGACTAACGAAGAGAAAACATGTGTCATCAAATTATTTTTGCAGGTTCTTAAAAGGTCGTTCAAAGGACCTCAGCCATTTCTTTCTCCTACTTTTTAATATTTTTTGTTATTTTTGTTTAGTTACATACTCCTGGTCCACATCTTGTCGATAGAGTAGCTAGCTCTTACACTGAAGTGATTTCATGCAACTCTTATCCATGCCATGCAAATATTTTTTTTTTTTTGATAACTCTGGTATCTGGGCAGCCACATTCTCAACTATTCCCTCGAAAGGGGTTCAGTGCCCCAACGGAAAGGATGTTAAATCCGTTGTGGACAAGGCTCGAACCCGAGTGACGGGCAGTACAGATGTACCTCCTTTATCACCAAGCTACGAGCTCTTGGTTGCCATGCAAATATTTATTTTGTTTTCTTGAATTCTCTCCGTTTAGAAATGCTGTGGTTATTGGTAAATCGGGTTGAGTCTTTATTATAATTTTTTTCTTCAGAATTTATTGGTGTGGAAATTAAAAAAAATTATACATAATCAAACAAAAAAAAAATTCCTTATCTGGAATTAAGGTTTATGTTGAACCAAAATTCAAACTATATTATTTAAATTCAAACTATTTTTATAGAAAGTCTCAGAAATGTTTACCATTTAAAACATATACTCTTCTCAAACTAGAGCATTTCCCATCTCTGATGTATTATTCTAATTTTTACTTTAAAGTGGTACAACACCAAAATTGAATTGGTTTTGCTCCAATGTATTATTCTAGTTTTTATCCAAAAAGAATTATTCTAAATTGATTCTATTTTATTTAATTAATAATTATATATTTATAAAATTATCAATTAATTCCAACTATTTTACGTTTATAAACTATTCATAAAAATATAATTTATTTAGATTAAATATTTAACATTGAAAATATAATAAATAAAATCTATATATATAAAGTAGGCTTTTTTATTTCCATAGAGGGAAAAATTTGCCACCTGTCCCTTTTTAGTTAAACGGTTCGTTTTGATTTTGATGCAGGCATGATTTCTGTTTTCTTCGTTTCTTATTAATCAATGGGCTTATAATTTTAATAACATGGCCCATAGTAAACCTACGTTTCCTTTCTCTCTACTCCTTTGCTGCGTCCCCTTCTTTGGATTCATATGTTCAAGCTTTCTGGTTGTCTATGGCTTTTTGATTCCTCTCAGTAACTGCTCATTGATACCTCTACTACACTGCATTGAATCGGCCTAATCAATTCCCAGAGAAATCGTCGGAAGCTCTCACTATAAAATCCCCTCTTTCAGTCCTGGACAGCACAGACTAGACGAAATCGAAACAAATACTCTGTTCTGCTTGCCAACTTCTGCGATGGAGAACTCCTTCATCCACCTTTCCGATGAGGTTTTGTGAGGCTGAAGCCTCCACCTCCTCAGATGAATTTCATGTAACGCCTTTTTCTCCATTGATTTTCCCCTTAAATCCGTTCATTTACTAGCTTCATCCGACACCTCCCACTCTATATCATATAATTGACCTCACCATCTTCATACGTATCCGGCCATCATTACCAGGACAAATTTCAGAGAGATGATAATCTTCAGAAAAGCAAACCTAGCTTCTGGGCCCAATGGCGAGCTCCAACAACAAGGTCTCTGCTTCTTCTTCTTTTCCAATTGTTAGCGTCTCTTTCTGACTATATTCGTACAGGTTTCACAAGCAAATGATTTTGAAGATATCAGTAGATTATTAAAGCACTTGACATCTTGAAGGACGACCCTACTCTGGAAAATCAACTTGCTTCTGGCTCTCGCAGATAAAGTTTAAGGTTAATTAACCCATAAAATTACTTACTATGCTCTGATATGTCATATGAATCGTATGTTTGATATCTCTTTTGTTTTTAATATAATGGTCACATGTGTATTAACATGTTTTATATTTCAGATGAAATTATACTTTTGATTTTTACATAAAACATTTGTGAGAAGTGAGAATCTTCTATATAAAGTTTCTTGATTCAACTGGAGTTGTGCTTCTGTCTTAGTGAGAAGTGGAGAAGATGTCTGAGATTTAAAGGATCTTAGTTACTCCAAAAAACCAGACAGAGGATCTTAGCAAACCTTTGTCCTATGCAGTACTGAACATATTTTCCGACTCTCTGAACCAAAAATTGTCCCTCCTGTTTGAACCGAAATCGGTGCTTCGTAGGGGGTATACTGATTTCGATGGTGGGATTAGGAGAAGTCTTCATAATGAGTTTGAACTGGATAGATGGAGAGTAAAAGAGGTGTAAAATGTTATAGCTGGACCCGGTGAAGGGTTGCCTACGTACCCCGAAAGGGGATCAAGCCAATCGTAGTTCTACAATGAAATGTCACAAGTGCTTAGAAGAAAGCATGTGATTTGGTGTTTCTCTCTAGAAAATGAGAAGTGAGGCAAGAGATCAAAAAGAGGATCCTTCTCAAGGAGGAGATGCCTCCTTATTTATAGAAGGATGAGGTCTAGGGCTTCCTAGTGACCTTCTCACAAATGGGCTGAGCCCATTATCTTATAAGCCTTGTTAAAGGGTAAAACCCATGTCCAACAGTAAGTCCCCCCAGTTCGTTGAGAGTGATGAAATGATCTCTACGAATTTCATGAAGAGGTTTATAAGACAATGGACTCAGCGCTTTTATACTTGACTGGCCTAGGCGAGTAGTACTTTTCTAGGCGAGTTGGCCGGTGAACTCATGCCTAGGACGCGAGTTGTACTCTTGCTAAGGGAGTTTATTTTAAAACGTCCCTAGAAGAAGTAACTCGGCCAGTAACTCGTACCCGAGCGAAAATGAGTAGATGTACTCTTGTTAGGCGAGTTGTGATGTGCCCTGAATCAGCAGTAGAAACAAATCAAGATAGTTTGGCTTATGTGTTTGGATCAAACGAGATGGGTTTGATGATTTATGAAAAATATGTTTATATAAACATATTTCAGCCCAAAGAAAGAAGGGTCCAATAAAAAATGCAAGCCATGGTCGAATAATATATCAATCTGACGGCAATTCAGAGACCGTCGATCATGCAAAAGAGTGCGACCAGCTGATGAGTTTCGCGAGCACAATTTCCCAAGTTCAGTCAAAAGTCTTTGGTCTTTGGTCTTTGGTCTTTGGTCTTTGGTCTTTGGTCTTTAGTCAAGTCTACAATATTTATTAGTTTACAAGTTTTTAGGTTTTGACTAAACCTTTTGTATGCTTTGCCTATTATATAAAGGTTATTTGATCAATGAAATAAAATAAGTTTTGAGTGTTTATTTTTGGAACCTTGAGAGGGTATCTCACTTTTCTTGTTCTTGGTGTGGTTAGCTCCAAGTAACACTCTCTTTCTCGTTGGACCGGTGCGTCACATCCGGCAACAGATCGAGTTTGCTTCTTTGTCGGACCTGTGAGTCATATCAGGCGACAATCAAGCACCTCTGGTAGTATCATTGGGTCATTCCGCAACCCTTTGTGTCACCGTTCAATCCATCAGTTATCTTCGGAGTTCACCTCTGGTAGTATCATCGGGCCTTCCGCAACCCTTTGTGTCACCGTTCATCCCATCAGTTCTCCCTTTTGGCGAGTTCATATCCCTAAGTCCGTTTGAGTGATCCTGTCCCGACCCAGGACGTATCAAGTGGTATCAGAGCCACTCAACCGGTACTTGTCTGTTCATTTTTTTTCTCATCTTTCCATCTTCTTCATCCATCTTCTACTTTTCATCTTCTTTTCTAAAAAAAAAAAAAGAGTTCTATGAAAAGCCAAGAGATCATTCTATCTGAAGCTAAAGAAAGACAGATTTGAGGGCAAATCTTTTTAAAGAAGGAGGGAATGATGTGCCCTGAATCAGCAGTAGAAACAAATCAAGATAGTTTGGCTTATGTGTTTGGATCAAACGAGATGGGTTTGATGATTTATGAAAATATGTTTATATAAACATATTTCAGCCCAAAGAAAGAAGGGCCCAATAAAAAATGCAAGCCATGGTCGAATAATATATCAATCTGACGGCAATTCAGAGACCGTCGATCATGCAAAAGAGTGCGACCAGCTGATGAGTTTCGCGAGCACAATTTCCCAAGTTCAGTCAAAAGTCTTTGGTCTTTGGTCTTTGGTCTTTGGTCTTTGGTCTTTGGTCTTTGGTCTTTGGTCTTTGTTCTTTAGTCAAGTCTACAATATTTATTAGTTTACAAGTTTTTAGGTTTTGACTAAACCTTTTGTATGCTTTGCCTATTATATAAAGGCTATTTGATCAATGAAATAAAATAAGTTTTGAGTGTTTATTTTTGGAACCTTGAGAGGGTATCTCACTTTTCTTGTTCTTGGTGTGGTTAGCTCTAAGTAACACTCTCTTTCTCGTTGGACCGGTGCGTCACATCCGGCAACAGATCGAGTTTGCTTCTTTGTCGGACCTGTGAGTCATATCAGGCGACAATCAAGCACCTCTGGTAGTATCATTGGGTCATTCCGCAACCCTTTGTGTCACCGTTCAATCCATCAGTTCTCTTCGGAGTTCACCTCTGGTAGTATCATCGGGCCTTCCGCAACCCTTTGTGTCACCGTTCATCCCACCAGTTCTCAATCCTCTTGGATCTGAGTTCATATCATCCGTACCGGTAGAGTGATCCGTATTTTGGTTCTATCAAGTTGAGTGTAAACTCGTGCTTTGAGAAAAGCAAGTTTACTAAACTCGTGCCTAGACAAAGGCGAGTAGTACTTTTCTAGGCGAGTTGATCGGTGAACTCGTGCCTAGGACGCGAGTTGAACTCTTGCTAGGGGAGTTTACTAAGAAATTGTCCCTAGAAGAGGTAACTCGGCCAGTAACTCGTGCCTGAGTGAAGATGAGTAGATGTACTCTTGTTAGGCGAGTTGAGTGTAAACTCGTGCCTTGAGAAAAGCAAGTTTACTAAATCCGTGCCTAGACAAAGGCGAGTAGTACTTTTCTAGGCGAGTTGACCGGTGAACTCGTGCCTAGGACGCGAGTTGAACTTTTGCTAGGGGAGTTTACTAAGAAATCATCCCTAGAAGAGGTAACTCGGCCAGTAACTCGTGCCTAAGTGAAGATGAGTAGATGTATTCTTGTTAGGCGAGTTGAGTGTAAACTCGTGCCTTGAGAAAAGCAAATTTACTAAACTCGTGCCTAGACAAAGGCGAGTAGTACTTTTCTAGGCGAGTTGACCGGTGAACTCGTGCCTAGGACGCGAGTTGAACTTTTGCTAGGGAAATTTACTTAAGAAATCGTCCCTAAAAGAGGTAACTCGGCCAGTAACTCGTGCCTTGTCGTTTACTCGCGAGGAGTAAGAATGACGAGCAACGGATGCAAGCGTCATTTTACTCTAGCTCGTTTGACTATTTGCCTTGATGGGCTTGTACCACCAAATGAAGCAGATCCTTTGACCGACCAATTAAAGCTTCTTTTTTCTTTACGTTGCGATGCTCGACATGGCGACGAGCAGCTTGGCGAGACAAGTGACTTTTACTCGGCAAGACCATGAAGGCTTTTACTCGGCACCGCGTCTCGTCTCCGAGCAAGTGAATTTAGGAGCGTGAATGAGCTTAAGATAGGCACCGAGAAAACAACACATGAGCAAGAGTGTCTTGATCGAGTAAGATAAGATGAGCTCTTGGAGCACAAGCTTTTGGTCGGCCTAAGCTTTTAGTCGTCGTTGGTATGTTACTCGGCAGCAGTGACGTCTTGTTGGTGATGGCGTCTCGCGTAAGGCGAGCAAAAGAGCTGGTCGGTGGTGATCTTTTACTCGGGCCTCAGGAGACTATGGAAATCTTGAAGTTGGTTACCACAAGATTTTGTCGACGAGATCAAACGGCGAGCAACCGAGACGACCGTAATGAGAGTAATGGAGCTTGGAGTTGAAGCGAGCTTTGAACAAGGCCTTGTCTTGTAAACACACGGAGATTAACTTTAAACGGAGGCATACGAGACTTTAAGTTGCGGAGGACTTTATGTGGGCAAGACCGTGACGACGAGCATCAGAGATCAAGCCCTTAGTCACCGAGCGAGTGCACAAGATGATGTGGTCCGAGCAAGCCCTCAGTCACCGAGCAAGCGCATAAGGTTTCTGTCGAGCTGAAGAAGCAAGACCTTGTTGGAGAGCTTTAGGTCGGCTCCGAATAAAGCGCATGACGGAGGTGACGTGGCTAGGCTGTTGCTTTGCATTGAACTGCATGAGGCCGAGCTTTGTTTCGACCGTGACGAGCAACAGAGCGTATCGTTGATGCTCGTTCATAAGGTTAAGCCTCTTGATCACCGAGAAGGTGAACCTAAGAACGTGCACGAGCTTAGGCTCCATACTGCCGAGCAGGATTTGATGAGTGAAAGAGCTTGAACTCGGTTGATGATCTTTGCGCTACGAGTGATGGAGCTTGAAGTCGGCAGCGAGAGACAGAGCTGGTGTAGTCGAGGAGAGTTTTGACGATGACACATCTTTGTAGTCGAGGAAAACATGGTGAGCGTGTATCGTCATTACTCGGAGCCGAGTAACCGAGCACATTCTCCTTTAGCCATGACGAGTAATGGAGGTTGGAGCCGACAAGAAGCTTCCCTTGATGGAGCTGGAGATGGAGATCACATGATGAGAACGAGCTTTTACTCGGATTTTTTTTTTTTTATTGTTGTCCCGAGTAAAGGACTCAAGTGGGCCTGAAATGATGTATGCTTGGGCTCTTCCAATTCTTGGCTTGATGATTATACTGACACGTCCCAATTTTTTATTGCCGAGTGGAAATAAAATAAATGGTAGATCCACTTTTATAACTGTGTCGAGTAAAAGAAAAATATTCTTCATTGGGCTTCTGCTCTGTTTCTTTGAGCCCAATGAGATCAAAGTCTTTGACCAATACTCGGTCCCTTGCCCCCCTTTTCTTTCTACTCGGCAAGTGATGATTATACCGACTGGAACCAATTTTGTTTGGTCGAGTAAAAATCATGAGGGAAGATGTGCTCGTCTTTTACTCGTTTGAGTAAAATGCATTTACTCGTTTTTTTTTTTTTTTTCTGAAACGAGTAAAGAATGCAATTTGTCATTTACTCGTTTTTGACGAATAAAAGTGACAAGAAACTATATTTACTCGTTTTTTTTTTAAACGAGCAAACGGTCGAGTGACGAGTAAACGGTCGAGTGACGAGTAGACGACCAGGTGACGAGTAGTCGACCAGAGTAGACGGTCAGGTGACTAGTAGACGACCAGGTGACGAGTGGACGGTCAGATGACGAGAGTGAACGGTCAGTTGACGGACAGTGACGACCAAAGGGTCAGGTGAAGACTAAATGGCAACGACCAGACGGTGACGGACGGTGACGACCAAAGGGTCAGGTGAAGACTAAATAGCAACGACCAGACGGTGACGACCAAATGGCGACGACCAAACGATCAAGTGATGACCAGACGGCGACGACCAAACGGGTGACGACTAAATGGCGATCGACGACCAAACGATCAAGTGATGACCAGACGACGATGAGCAGATGGTCACGTGACGAGCAGACGGCGACGAGCAAACGACGACGGACAAACAGACTTTGAGTTCAATTTTCTTCGAAGATACTTCTCCATGCCCCACGGTGGGCGCCAATTGTTTGAACCGAAATCGGTGCTTCGTAGGGGGTATACTGATTTCGATGGTGGGATTAGGAGAAGTCTTCATAATGAGCTTGAACTGGATAGATGGAGAGTAAAAGAGGTGTAAAATGTTATAGCTGGACCCGGTGAAGGGTTGCCTACGTACCCCGAAAGGGGATCAAGCCAATCGTAGTTCTACAATGAAATGTCACAAGTGCTTAGAAGAAAGCATGTGATTTGGTGTTTCTCTCTAGAAAATGAGAAGTGAGGCAAGAGATCAAAAAGAGGATCCTTCTCAAGGAGGGGATGCCTCCTTATTTATAGAAGGATGAGGTCTAGGGCTTCCTAGTGACCTTCTCACAAATGGGCTGAGCCCATTATCTTATAAGCCTTGTTAAAGGGTAAAACCCATGTCCAACACCTCCCAGTTGCCACCAGCATCAGTCCAAAGATAGTTGGAGGTTATAAATTTTTCTATGTGCAGTTTATGCATTTTAATATAGCTTTGGAGTAATGCATTGCTTTAGAATTTTTTTTCACCGGGCATATCTTCACATAAGCTTGATGTATTCTTTGAAGGCCGGCTGTTTATGAACTCAAAATCTGGAACACATATTTTCTTTGACACTGAGACAGCTGTAGGAAGAGAGAAATTTGACAAGTAAGTACTACTCATTTTAAACACCATTTCGTCAACTTAGATTGTATTGGCATCTGATTTCCTCTTTCTTTGACTGTCTTCTCCCACTTAACCCCTACCCGACTGAGCTGATGGCACAGAGCAGACGGCAGCGTCGTCAAAGGTAGTTCATGCCAAGAAAATTGAGCCACTCACCATCTCTGAGCTTAATGAATATGTGATCACGACTGCCGAGCCTCAGGTGACAGGTTCACTTAGTAAATTGAAATCCTTTGGAAGTTACACTACTCATTCTACATGTTCTTTGACGTTCCACAGATAGTAGAGCTTCTCTGCATTCAAACTCAAGCTAACCGAGGTTAATTAACAAGTCATTCTCTCAATGATGGTTCTCTATGTTACATGATTAAAAGGTGTTAATGTGGTTTTGATCATCTTTTTGTTCCACAGTTTAAAGGACATTAAGGCGTTCTCAGAAGCAATAGATTTGGTTAGAGACAAAGGTGTTGCTGTGGTTGTGGCGTCCGCTGAAGACACTGATGCGGCGAACGGTGCACGTCCCAACTTTTTCGAGGTTAAGAAAGCCCTCTAAGTTGATAACTTTTACTGTAATAAGATTAAGAATATCTTTTGGATTTGTTCTCTGCTGCGAGGGAGTATCTTGGCAAAGCTAAATAGTATAATATTTGCCCAACCGAATGGCCCTTTTCACAATAAATGAAGCATTTTGATCAATTTCATTTCATTTAGTGGAAATATTAATATCAGAAACTTTATAAAAATGAATATGTGCGTAAAAAACTTTGTCAAATAGCACTGAGAATTTTTTGTTGTTGGAATTTTACTTGAAAGGTTACCAAAACAACTATTTGATGCAATAACTCTGTAATACTAAATACATTTTTAAAATAATTCTGGACGAAAATTTTCTAAAAAATCTACATTTAAATCTAAATAACTTAACCTAATAATTATACCAAAAATTAACATATTCAGATATCTTTAATTAGTATAGATATCTGTAATTTCAGGCCTGTTTATTAATTTAGATTTTGTTTTGTAACTTAATTTTTTCCTTTAGTGTGTCCTATATAATAATTTTTAATATCATTTTTCAAGTGATTATTATCCCTTAAACAGTACCTTGCTTAGGGTTTGAGGACTTAAAGAAATGTTTGAAAATATAGTATTAAAATTATTATATAAAATGTAAGTTTTAAGATTTTAACAAACTGTGTTTTTATCAAAATTTATTATTGTTGTTATAAAATATAATAGATACTGAAAATAAATTTATATCAAATATTAAAATAATAAATACAATATTAAAAATTGCCTATAAATATGATAAATAAAATTTTATATTACATAAATTTTATAATTATAGCTTTATGTACTGATAAAAGGTTGCAATTCAAATGAACAGGTCTAATCTGTTCTATTAAGTTAGATTTATATTCAAAACATATTTCATTAAAAGTAAATATAAGTCACTCTATTGATTTAGAGTATTATCATGTATCTTTTAATTGATGTGTTTAATATATGAACATGTATTGTCAAATGGTGTACATGTAAATTTAAAAAATTCACTACGTTTGCAAACCTACAGAACATGTTGATTTCTTCTACACATAAACCATCACTCCAGTGCACACATTGCCAACATTTACAAATTCTTCGATCAAGCAACCAAAATAAATTTTCATATATTCCACATTTCACTTAAGTGCTTTCAACAACTTCATCACTTCTTTTTTTTTTAAAGAAAATCTCCTTCATCACCTACGAACTGAAAATATAGCAATACATTTCCACAAAAACTATGTACAAAAAAATACACCAAATAAATATCACAAAACATTTGTTCTCCAACTAGCATCAAAAGCTAAATACACTTGAAAAATAAATTTTAGATATCACGGTTCATTACATCACACAGAACTCCCAAATAAATAAAACAGATATATGAAAAATTGTTATGTAAGCTCTCATCCTCAGCTGGGGACAAAATGAAGACCATAGTATTTTACGAATCAAGTTGCACCAGATTTTACAAAAATAAAAATGCAAAGTCATGATCCCGCCCGTAGGGCGGACCAAACCCTAGTATATATATATAATAGCATATTTTGGTTCAGTAATGAGCATTGTTTTTAAACCGGACCGACCCGGATTACATAAACGGGTTGGGACTAATAAATGTTTCAACCATAAACCAATCATGTAGCTGGATTTGATCTGAGAGTTATAAACTGATAAATGCTATTAAAACTATAAAAAATCTATAAAGTATCCATATAAACTTAAAACTAGTTTCTATCTATAATGTTTTATGTTTTAATTCATTTATATTTAGATTATGTATCATATTTACTACATTACTTTTACATTTATGCACTAAAAATATATTAAACCAGAATATTGAATTATGTTTGATCCAATCAAACCATATTAAACCATGTTCCAAAAATTATATGGTTCAGCTTCCGGTCCAGTTTTAAAAACACTATAATGAGTATCAGAATATTTTTCTCACAAATACTCAATTCATGTTTTTCATAATGTATAATTAGCTTCTTTATCCATGAATTTCTTAAATTGAGAAAGAAAATTTTAAAACCGGACATTTTCTTTGTTTGGACAATACTTCACTGATCAAAGTGGTTCTAAAAGTTATTTACTTGATTATTAAATCACTTATTTTATGTTACTTATTTTATATTCTTATATTTAATTTGGTATTTTCTATTAATTTATGATATTAAATAATCTCTTGTAGAATATCATTTTTATTGTATTATTTAAAAATATTTTTGAAGTATGAAATAAAGAAATTCAAAAATTTGAAGGACAGTTTTATAAATAAAAAGTTCAAATCTAAATTGCAATACAGTATAATCTCTTTAAATTAATAATCTATAAATTAATATACACTAAAAATCTCTATAAAATAATATAATTTTATAGTCCCAAATTAAATTTTTGGTTCAATTAATATCTCGATAAATTAATATCTCTATAAATTAATAAAAAATTACGTTATTAATTTATAGAGGTTTCATTGTACAGTATAAACTCTATAAATTAATACTCTATAAATTAATATACACTAAAATTTCTATAAAATAATACTCCCTTCGTTTCTTAATATAAGTCGTTTTAGAGAAATTCATTTGTTCCAAATTATAAGTCGTTTTCGGTTTTCTATGCAAAATTTATTTACACTAATACAGTATAACCAATGATAAAATATTTTCTATTTTTGTATTGATTGAATTGTATTAGATAAACAATTAATGATGTTTTTGTCTAGAAAATCTAAGAAATTAATGATTTTCTTAATCCATGTGTATAGTTCTAAAATGACTTATAATAGAAAACGGAGGGAGTATAAATTTATAGTCCTAAATTGAATTTTTAATTCAATTAGTATATCGATAAATTAATATTTCTATAAATTAATAAAAAAATTATAGATTTGGTGTAGTCCCAGTATTATTAATTTATAGAGGTTTAATTGTAATTGGTAAGATCCATAAATGGAATAACCCTAGTTATTACTCATTTATAGAGTTGAATCCCAACTAAAAGCTTTTAGCTTCCTCTGAAAGTAATTTTTTTTTTCTAAAGCCCAGCTGAAGGTAGCCCCATTTCTCTTCTGATTTGTCGCTTGTTCATCAAGCAAGATACGACTAGTGCAACAAATCTAAAATCAATTGTCGGCAGCTAAAATAATCTCCCATCCAATCAAATATCGATTCAATAACTTCTTGTCCATTTCTGAATAAATTGTTTTCAGGTTAAATAATGAAACCAAAATCAATCCTCAATTCTAGCAAAACACAAAACTAAAAGACTTTATTTTATCCAAGACATACGATAATTCATACACTTGGTTGGTCAAATTAACCAAGAAACACAACCACATGATAAACGATTTAATCAACGAAGTTTTTAAATCTTAATTTATTGGAAAACACTAACTAAGAAAGAAAAAGAGAATTATAAAATCCCAACTTAGAAGTTGAAGGAACTAGAGTTCTTCCTGCACTCGAAGAGCGAATCCATGAATACGTGACATTTGCTTAGTTTATTCCCTTCCACGTTCAAGCACTGCGAATCATAAATAAACAATATTCACGAAGAAAAAAAATCACAGAATTTTGCAAATGATTTTTGAATTTAAGAACAATCATCATCAAAAATGTAGGTCTTACTTCTTGAAATGCATTATAGCTTATGCTACATGATTCATTGTAGTCCTTGTATTTATCGTTATCATCAATGGCAGAGACAGCAGCTACTTCAACTCTCTCTGGTAAAACAACTTCTGTTTTAATGGTTCTAGGACCAAAAATGGATTCAACGAATCTGTGTCCCATCGCATTTCCAGCTCCCCAATTAAACCCTAGTTTCCTCAAAGATGTTAAAATAAATAGAAATGCAAAGATAAAAAAAAAATTATTTCTTTTAATTAAGTTTATTATACCATCAGCTATGGATGAAAAAAAACTTCCGCGACTAGATTCACAATGAACCGTCTCAACTTTAGGGGAAACTTTAGCAGGAGGAGGCGCTTTTTCATCTTTCTCATCTTTGGCTGGACATAAATTAACATTACAGATAAACAATAATATAGACTGTAAAATTGATTAAAACAAAAAGGGATTTATATTCAAGTCAAAAATATTTTTTTTGTTTACCAGGCTTAGCTTTCTTATGAAAAAATGATGTAGATCGAACTTTAGGCCGAGTTGAGTATGATCTGCGTCCTCCTGCATAAAGAATGTTATTCGGATTTACATATGACGAATAATTAGGGTTAAGTCTGAAATATATATATGTGCCTTATCAACTCAATCAAAATAGAGCGAAACTAATTAGAAATCAGGCGTAAAATCAACTCGATTAAAACCCTAGATTGAACAATTGAACGAAGAAGAAGCAAAAGTAATCTGGGATTTACCACCACCGTATCCGCGGCGACCCATTCTCGAATCTGAATATCTGATCGAATGATATGCCTTTTATTTTGGATACGAGGGCTTTGGTTTTATAAGTGTCTTATGCGTGACCCCCAAGCCTAAAGAACCGGAGGTGCTGGTTTATCAAGTGATGAAATTAAACCGGGCTTCGTAGCCTGGTGGTAATGGAACCTCGGCTGAGGTGCCCGCCACCCAGCTTCGAAACCCGGCCACAGCGATTTAACATCCTTACTGCTGGGGCGCTGGACCCCTTCGGGGATATTTGGGAAAGTGGCTGCCCAGACACCAGAGATATCAAAAAAAAAAAAAAAAAAAAAGTGATGAAATTATCAAAACAAAATTAAAACAACTCACTCATATCGTTTTACGAAAAAAAAAAAACACTCATATCCACAACCCGGACAATCATTATCGTTTATTATCTTTTAAACCAAACTTATGAAAAAAAAATTTAACCAACTGACTCATATCCACACAACCAACGCCCAACGGCCCAAAGACATTTTCTTGAACGCTAGATCCATCATTGGCGTTGTAAGGC
Source organism: Raphanus sativus (assembly GCF_000801105.2). Lineage (NCBI taxonomy): Eukaryota > Viridiplantae > Streptophyta > Magnoliopsida > Brassicales > Brassicaceae > Raphanus > Raphanus sativus. The sequence goes on along the minus strand of NC_079512.1, from coordinate 5,289,789 downwards.
ATCCAATTCTGAATTCAAAATTCAACCGCTATTTGATTTCATGTAAACTTCGTTTCATCTAGTTTGTCATTGGATTTGACAGGGTGGGATCTCTAAAGCTGTGATCTCTGTCTGAAAATTGTAGCCTATCGGTAATTCACAATTGAATCAGCTTCAGTTGTGGGTATATCGAAACTACCTTAGTTTTTACTTACTTGATTCGTGTCTATTCCATGTTGCATGTCATTTTCAACATGCATGCTACGTTTTTGATAAAATGCCTCACAGAAACTCAATATTCTTACTTTCCAGTAGCTTTATGCTCGAAGATTGTTTTTTTTTAATAAAAACTAACCAATTTTTACCTAACGTTATAAATTTGCAGGTTATCAGCTTGACTTATGTATTTGATTGGAGAATCTTGAAGTATCCACAGTTTGGCTGTAGCTCCACTCTAGCTCCAAACCAAGAGTAAGTAACATCTATTTTTAAAATTTTACATCATTTAAAACATCTAGATCATATTATCAAATCCCCACGAGAGTATCTGCGTTCCAAGAGTCGAGTTTTACATGTTAAACAGCTCTGAATCCTCCAGTGCCATCTGGCGAGAGACCAGAGAAACCTTCGGGGTAAGCTTTTAACTGTACTACACCCATGTGAAGTAATTGTTAGCATCTTATCCCTAGAGCCTAATTATGGCATTGTTCATTCTACCTCATACACACAAAAGAATTCTGAAGCAAATTTTGTGTTCCAAACAATCAAAGAAATTGTTTGAATAATTTTTATCAATGTAAATAATAATGAAAAATAGACGCTATTAAAAAAAATAATTGCATATATAAAAATGCTATAATATATAATCAAAAGATAGCAGTATAAAAAGACCGTTATCTAAAATGTATGATCTACTATAATGGACGATGATAGAGTGTTTCATAAACCGTTATCGTATTGATAGATAGCGTTTTTTGGCCGCTAACAAAAACTATTTTTCTTGTAGTGTTGGGTATGATTCTCACAGAACCTGCAATCCCGTGGCTTTGGATGAACTGATGAAGGAGGAAGAGAGGAAGAAGGAAATCAATCAAATGATCAATCACAACCTTACTGGCTGTTCCAACTGATAATAGTGAAGGTTGATATGTCAAGTACGGGTAGAGACTAGGAAAGGGTATTATGTATAAGCAGAAAGGAGAGGAGAAGTGAGGAAAGTGATTGATAATTGTGTACTTGAGTTAACAATTTATATATTTCTATACATTTCATTCCTACTGGTACAACAATTTTATTTGTGAATTTTTTATCTTTTTGTAGACCAAATTATTTGTAAATAACAAAAGGATTTTAGTGACTTCGATAATGGGGAGAAATAAAAATTGGTTGTTGTGTTAATAATGAATTTGTCGACCAAAATATTTGTAAATAATAAAAGGATTTTAGTGACTTCGATAATGGGGAGAAATAAAAATTGATTGTTGTGTTAATAGTGAACTAGGTAATAATCCGCAACTTGCGCAGCAAAATGAAATTATTAATTTTATTATTTATTAAAAGAAGAAGATATTATGTATGTTTAATTTAGATATCGTTTCGGTTTAAGGTTAGTTTTTTGGTTTTTAATCTATTAAAATATAACACCATTCTAAATCAATATTTATGTTGTTTATTTGGTTTAAATGATTGTGATTTTAAGATTTTTAATGATAACCAAAAACTATTATTATTTATTTGGTTTCATGTAATATGAATTTTAGATAGTCCTGATGTCAAACCAATGGTTTCATATTATAATTTCTAAATGCATAGAAAATCAAATCAAATTTAGATATTAATTGAAGAAAAATAAAACAAAAGTACTAAGACAAATCATTTCATTAAAATTTTGTCGATGGTGAATAGAAACACTCAAAAATAATATTTCAGCTTCCAAGAGAATTGGAATCATCATTTGTAGTGAATATTTAGTTATATAAGTGCTCACGTCAATGTGCACGTGTATGTAGGGTTGGGAAAAAAATATCCGTAAATTTTTATTTGATTCGTTTTCCTTTTTTATTTGAACAAAAAATTTGGATATCTGTAACTTTACGAAGAAAAACAAATATTAATATGCAATATCCGTAAAAAACGAAACAAATCACAAGTACTAATATTAAAAAAAGATATTTGATCTAATCCGTTATATGCTTATATATATACATATATCTAATGAACTATATTTTTAAGTTATATAAATAATATATTCTATATATTTTTTTACAAAAAATATTTACTAAATTTATTAAATTAGGTATTAGTATTCAAAAGAGTAAATAAGTTTTTTAATTTTTGTAATAAAATTTTATTATTTTGTATTTTTAAGATTTTTATTTATTTTAATTTATTTATTTATTTTTACGGATCGAATCCAGTTAAAATCTAATTTTACGGATATCCGGGACACTGTATATCTTGATGGCTACGAATCGAATTGAATAGGATAATTGATTATTCGGACAAAAAGATTGGATCATGAATACCTTTAAAATCTCGAATATCCAATTCGTGCCCACCCTTACATGTATGTGTATGTAGAAAATATATAAAGGTGGTTAATAAATATATAAAGATACCGTAATTAACATAAGACATAACACATGAAAGATAATATTTTGTTAAAATAAATTAAGTAAAAATAAAACAAGGCTAGACAATAGTGAATTCTTTTTTTGTAAATTATCTTTTTAAGCAAAATTTTGTATAACTCGTAGAACCGTGTAGGGAAGCTTTATATTGAAAAAAAATCGTAAAATAGTACTATATACTGTGAAAACATTTATGTAGAGGTTGCTTGAGAAACTTTCTGTATGTGACATATCAGCTTATCTATCTTATTAAAACAGAAACATTCTATTGGACCTAACATTTATTTTGTAAGTTTTTAAATTAAATACACCTTTATACTTTATAGTTAAACTTACATTAAATCATTAATATTTCTTTCTTATACTACTATCTATGTTTCCAAACAATATATTTATTTCTTTATACTACTATCAATGTTTCCAAACAATATATTTTTTATACTACTATCAATGTTTCCAAACAATACAATAATTAATCTTAGTTATGTTATATCTATCATTTTCTTTTTAAAATTTTGTAGAAACGTCATAATTTCATAAAATGTAAAATAATGAACTTTAAAATTTGGAGTATAAGATTACAAATTATGAAATTATTCCAATTGAAATCAAATTAGATTACATATCGGTCATCCAACAGTTCAATCGGTTAGTCTCGGGTTTTAGTAATTTTTTAATATGAATATTTTGAAAACCTAAATTGAATTGTCAGATCTCCGAATTAACCGGTATAATCACAATCTGGTTGAATTTAAAAACACTGATTTAAATGCAAAAATATTTTAAATACACACTTTTAAAAATTACCAAAATATTTGTTAAGTTATTAGTGAAATTTTTCATCGTAAAATATCCCGCGCTTTCAAAGCGCGGATCAAGATCTAGTTCGTTCTTAAATCGCTATAAGACTATCACGTGTCAAACATTTTGTGGACACATTAAATGACATTGTTTCAATCTTTATAGACTTTTTGTCTAATTTTCAATGTGAAAATTTGTTTGATATTTCATATTATCCCCCTCAAATTAAGGATCACATTCATCTTGTGTCCACAACTGAATTTTCAGGATCTTTTTGACTTGATCCCTATAACATATCTCTAAGTCATATCTCGAAAGCTATCATTCATATTTCAAAATGTATTTTTACTCATAATCTTTGTAATTAGTTCTGCATATACGACTTCTGAAAAGGGTTCAGAATTTTAATCTAAATCTGCAGGTCCTGCCCTATTGATCAGTTGTGGAACAGATGTGAATCGACCAATTTACAAAATTTGAGTTGAGGATGCGGATTGAACTTATTTAAGGGTGCATTTGGCCAATTTTTTTAAAAATTTATAATTTAATATTTCATAAATATATAAAGTATTACAAGTATTTATATTATTTTAATTATAAATATATAAATTTATTTTATTCTAAAATAATTAATATATATTTTATTATATTTCATATATTTGTGGATTACTCGAAAATTTTAACATAATGTATGCATGTAAAAATCTTTTTTTGGAGTTAAACGGTTCAGATTTTAAAGAAAACTAGATTTTGACCCCCTCGACCGAGCGGATGTCATTTTTCATTTTTTTAGTTTTTATTTGTACTAAATGTTATACATGATTTGCGATGTCTGTACTAATATAATATTTTGAGAAATAACAATGTGTTTAGTTATATCAAGCATTTTTGCATTTTATATGACCGGTAATTATTAGACATCATATAAGCTAATCTAAAATTTGTATAATTAGATTTATGTATAAAATATCTAAAATAAAATTTCTGAATTAAAAATAAGAAAAATAGATAAATATGAGTTAGTATGGTATTAAAAATTGATATATTAATTATAAAATTTGTAAGAAAACAAAAGTATTGTAGGAAATTTATTCCATAGAATACTAAATTTGTATAGTTGTATCCATAATTTTTTAAATAGAGAAGGTGTATAGAATAACTGCTTTGGCCGATTGTACATGTGTCAACTTAATTGATTTATGATTATAATGTTTATTTTAATTGCTTATTGGTTAACTTTCTAAATACTATTGTTATACTACAGATTATGAAGATACTGAATATATGAATTTAAACTTGGTTAGCAAGATTTTCAAAAAGTAGCTTTTGAAAAAATTAGCTAAAAATAGCTAAGAATGCGATCTAAATTTGTAATAAGTATTTATTTGTATAAGTGATAATATATATTTTTAAAATTTACCCGATTAAATAATTGTTTTTTTTTTTTTGACAACAATAAACTACTCTATCGTGATTCCACCGATTCGGAAAGCCAAACCGGAGGAATCGAGTCGAAATATAACATAGATGATGGTGAACTCCTTGCTCCATGAGCAAGCTTGTCCGCCAATGTGTTTTGCGCCCTTGGAATATGTCGGATCTTGAAATTAGGGAAAAAAGTCTTACTTCGGCGAAATTCCTCCATATGCGTAGTAAACGCTGGTCATTCTTCGGGTGACAACACCATCTTCACCAACTGAGAACAATCCGTTGCAAACACCACCTCTGAGAACTGCAGGGTCTTCATGCACTCCATTGCCCAAATCAGCGCTTCACATTCTGCGTGTAAAGGAGATAGGCTACGTCGGAGATTCATTGCCCCCATCATCTTGTCCTCTGAATCTATTTTTCGGCAATACCATCTCTGTCCAGTAAAAACATCTTGTTCCTTCCAAGATCCATCGACATAACATACCCTGTTTGATCCCAAAGTTTGCCAATCGGTGGGTGCCTGAACATTTCCATGAGGATTCGGTATTGTTAAATGAGCCTCTGTCCAAAGAGTTTCCTCTTGATCTGCTATCCGCAGTATCTCCTGGGGATTCCCATTCCTATTTGTGTAGATCTTATTATTCCTATTCTTCCAAATATACCACATGATCCAAGGAAAATAGCTTGAATCCACTTCTTTCGGTAACCTCCACAATAAGTAATCCAAACTTGTGAAAACTGATGTTGAGGGAAAAACTCCCGGAGCTGACGGAATCCTTGATAAGGCCCATGTTTGTAGAGCTGGTGGACACTCAAAAAAAACATGATGCACTGTTTCCTCCTCAGCTCCACAGATGCTGCATCTAAGGTCACAATCAATGCCACGTGTCCTTAAATTTTTAAACACTGGTAATGTTCCAGATAATACTTGCCAAATAAAATGCCGCAACTTTGGTGAGCAATTTAGTTTCCAAGAGAAGGCCAATAAAGGTTTTATATTTGGTCCGAAAGGTGTTATCCTTGCCTCCCTGTCCGGGTATATGGTTTCCGTTCAAAATCCTGATTTTACCGTATATTTCCCAGAATCTGTAAACGCCCAGCCATATGTATCAGGCCATTGATTGCGGCTAAGTGCCATACCTCTGATGGTCTTAACATCGTCCGGATGTATGTATGCGTTGAGCAGGTTTACATTCCAAGACTTGTCGAGTGGATTGATGAGATCCTCCACCGTTAAAGATGGATTTAAATATTGAACCGGGTTTTTTTGTTGTGCTGATCTCGGGCGAGGAGCTGGGATCCAGGGATCATTCCAAACAGAAATCGATTGCCCTGTTCCAACTCTTTTGATTAGCCCTTTTTTAACCAGAGATCTAGCTGAACAGATACTTCTCCACCCATAGGATGAAGAATAGGATCTGTGATCATCCAGTGGATGAGAGTTTCGGAAATACCTTCCTTTAAACACCTTTGAGAATAAACAATCTGGCTTATCTATTAGTCGCCATAGTTGTTTTGCCAATAAAGCCGTATTGAAATCTTGGAAATCTCTAAAGCTCAAACCTCCCTCTTCTTTGTGTGTGCACATTTTATCCCATGAAAACCAGTGAATACCTTTTTAATTACCGCTGCCCCCCCCCCCCACCAGAAATGTGCTGTGGTGCTCGTTAATTTTTTTTAACCCCCTTTGAAGTCTGAAGCAGGACATAACGTGTGTTTGCATAGCCGAGGACACTGATTTAATTAAAACCTCCTTACCACCTCGTGTAAGGAACCGAATTGTCCAACTATTAACCTTCTTATTAACATTTTCATTTAGGAAACCAAAGATCTGAATTTTTGACCCGCCAAGACTCTCGGGGATACCCAGATAATTCCCCATACCTCCTAAAGTGGAGATTCCTAATAAATCATGAATAACAACTCTGGTTTCTTCTGTAACCTTGTGACCAAACTGGATCGATGATTTCATAAAATTAATTTTCTGTCCTGATGCCCTCTCATATTCTTTAAGTAACTTAAGGATTACTCCACACTCATGCGTTGTCGCCTTGAAAAAAAATAGACTATCATCCGCAAAAAGTAAATGTGAAATTGCCTGGCTAGCCCGAGCAACCTTTGAACCTGTTAACCGCTTTTCCCTCTCTTCCTTTTTAATATTCGCAATAAGCGCTTCAGTGCATAAAATAAATAAATATGGTGATAAAGGATCTCCTTGTCGTAACCTCCGTTCTGGGATTATATGTCCCTTAGGCTGTCCATTTAGTAAGACCTTGTAACTGACCGAGGAAATACATTGCATCATCAACGCAACCCAGTCTGCCGCGAACCCCATTTTTAATAGAATTCGTTGGAGGAAACTCCATTCAACTCGATCATATGCCTTACTCATATCCGTCTTAATTCCTAGATACTTCCCCTGACACGACTTATTAGTTCGCAACCCATGAAACATTTCCTGCGCTATGAGAATATTATCCGATATCAACCTCCCAGAGACAAAAGCCGATTGTGTTTCCGAAATCAAATTGGGTAGTATTACTTTGAGTCGCTGGCATAACACCTTAGATATGATCTTATATCCAACGTTACACAAACTGATGGGTCTAAGTTCTGTCATTCTGTTCGGTCTTGCCGTTTTTGGAATTAGACAGATATTTGTCAAATTCAACCTCCCATCAAATACCCTGGTTCTCAAAAACTCATTAACCATACGAACCACATCTCCTTTAATTACTGACCAGGATTGTTGGTAAAACAAAGCTGTCATTCCATCTGGTCCCGGAGCCTTCTCCGGATGCATCATAAAAAGTGCTGCTCTTACTTCTTCTTCAGTTGCCTTAGCTAATAATCTATTATTCTGATCCTCCGTAACCGTAGTCGGCACCTCTTCCAGAAAGTTCATGATGGTGAAGAGGTTCGAAATAAATCGTTAAAGTAATTAACGGCCACTTTCTCAATCTCCTCGTCCGAATTAACCCACGTTCCATCCTCTTTATGTAAACCAATTATCCTATTTTGGACTTGCCTTTGTTTTGTTAAAGCATGATAAAACTCTGTATTTCTATCCCCGCAAGTGCGCCATTTGACTCTACTTTTTTGTTCCCAATATTCCTCTTCGTCTTTATAAGCTTCTTTTAACTTCCGAGAGACCTCCAATACCTCTTCATTAGACTTCGTGAAGTCGTTTTGGATTTCCTCAAGTGCTTTTTGGAGATTATTTATTTTGTCATTTCCATATGGAGGATTGTTCTTTCGCCATACTGAAATCTCATGTCTACACCAATGTACTCTATCCACAATTCCCACCTTGTCATTTACCCGCCTCGATTGCCATCCCCGAGATATTGATTCCATTAGTCCATCTTCTCCTATCCATCTCTTGTCAAACCGAAATGAGCCCCTAAACTTGATAACTTTATCCTCAATCGAGGCCACAATCGGTCTATGATCCGATCCAAACATACCCAAATATTCTACTTGGGAATATGGAAACATATTATGCCAGTCATTATTACCCAGAGCTCGGTCCAACCGGCACTTCACATTATGTCCTTTCCTCCTCCCACTCCATGACAAAGTATTCCCAAGACTAGGAAATTCCATTAAGCCACAATTGTCAATCATATTATTAAAGTCCAGAAATGTATCTGCGTGTCGTAGAGTACCACCTTCTTTCTCATGATTACCTCTAATCTCATTTAGGTCTCCAATAATAAACCATGGATCGGTTCTTGAGATCCCAATCCTCGTTAATCTTTCCCAAACCGGTTGCCTTATATTCTGATTAGGCTTCCCATAAACAAAAGATAAAAAAATTTGCTTGCCTTTGTGTTCTGTTTCCACATCAATGATCCGGTTACTAGATGATATAATGTTCACTTTATAGCTAGAATCATAGAATAATGCTAAACCACCACTCCTACCGTGAGGATCAACCTTATGAAGATGAGTAAAACCAAAATGGAACTGAAAGGATTGAACAAAATCAAAATTTTGTTTTGTTTCCGACAAAAACATAAACACTGGTTTATGTTTATAATATATTTCCCGCAAATAACTAATAGTCCAGCGACTACCCATACCTTGGCAATTCCAACTTAATATTTTCATTTCTAAATTAAAACCCAATACTCCAAACACATAAGAAAACCAAGTAAAACCAAATAAAACTATATTTTATCCATTAAGTTTAGCCACATTAATAATAGATTATTACGAAAGTTCCAGTCGACACCAATAAAGGAGGACCAGTATTTTTGGCCAGGCCCAAAATAAATCTCTGCTACCAATTTCATCCCTCGAAACCCAAGCTTGTTAATATGTGACAATTTCCAGCACCCATGTGTCCACCATCTTGCCGACACCCATAAGAGATACCCCAACATTAAGCAAGCGCTTATCCATTTAATAATAGTCCCCCGTATCCACCGTATTACCAACCACCATATGACGTACAAGCTTGTATAAAAAACCACAGAAACAATGAGCCAATCACAGAACCACCCACCTTTTAACTTCATCTCATCTCTTATCCAGCACAAACAACACCAACCAAGAAAAAACCATTGCAAGTCATTATAACACAGTGATCTCATTAGGAAACTAAGCACATTATGAGCATTACATCCTACTGTATCCTCAATACCAACCAAGAAGTAATCAAGCCAGACAAAAATAATATAAGACCAAACTCTGATCTTCTTATTCATAAGCATGAAACAAAACAAGACCTTACATATCCGGCCAAACAAAAGCCACTCCTGACCATCAGTCAGTTGTAACCAAACTCCAAAAACAAGAAAAAGAAACTGATACCTCACGGATTTTATAACATAATCCTTCATTATTGTGACAAAAAAATTATAGCAAGTTCCAACGTTTAAGGCTTGTTAGTTGCCTTCTTACCATTCTCTCCCCCATTGCCTTTCTCTCCATTCTTAAGTAGACCCTTGGCAATCTTTGGCTAACGAGGAGAGAGGAGATTATTCTTCAACCTCTTCTTGGAAGCTCCTCCAAAAACACCATGCTTCAAACCTTTCTTCTTAGTATTTTTCTCTTCATTATCCTCTGCCTCCATTTCATTGGCTTTGATGATCCCGGTTTGACTTTGCTCCATATTTCCCTCAAAAGGAAACCCCTCCAGTTCCTCTGTAAACTCCGGAAGCTCACCTTCCTCCCATTCTTCATCCAGCAGCTCTGAATCCGATAGGAGCACACCTTCCATCATGAAGTTGGCGTCATCTAAAGCCGAATGTGGTTCTTCCAGCATGAGTTCAAGCTCATTCCTCATAACTAAATCTGTTTCCAAACTACCATCCTCCAAACCACTCTGCTTCACCTGTTCCGAGCCACGCGGCTCCAACGACACCGGATCTGCCGCCATCAGCTCCTTCTCGGATCCCTCAAATTGTAGTGATTTCCTCACCCATGTAGCAGCACCATCAATCATAGCCTCCGCATCCTCCCTAGGAACCTGAGTGATCCCTTTAAAAGCATCCATCATTAGCTTTTGAGGGTCACTAAGATTCTCTTCCCCTTTAGATGGCTGTTGTAATCCCCTCGGGTTAATGGCAAAGCGCTGGTTCTGCTCTCTAGAAGTCCCATGTCCATAGTGCCTTCCCCCCCGAGACGAGCCCTCTCCATAACCTCTATAGAACCTCCCTTGAGATCCCCGGTAAGCACTTTCCCTCTTGTAGTTCCCTTGCATCTCACGAGCAACACTTTTGCCTTTGTCACCTCCCCTTGCCCTTCGATCTTGTACAAACTCCTCCTCTCTGGACACCTCAGTAGAATCTCTACCCTGAGCAACCGCCGATTTGTAGCTCATAGCTTTAAGCCCCTGCTCAGTATTTTGAGCCGGTACCTCCACCTTTTCGTCCTCCTTCTTCACTTGAGAAGGGCATTTAGATTGATCATGTGTCATACAATTGCAGGTTCTGCAAAAACCAACCAGTTTCTCATATCTCAGACGAACTTCAAGCTCCACTCCTTCCGCAAAGTCCACTTCCATAGAGAACACCAAAGGTTTAAACCCATCCAGCTCCACACGCACTCTGCCTTCCATCAAATCTATCTCCCCATGAACCTGGCCAGGAGCCTCCCCCACGCTTCTGAAGGTAGAAGCTGCCCAAAACTGCATCGGTACATCGATGACACGAACCCAGAAAGTGATCTTTGATGGATAGTTTGGCTCAAGAACCGGCTTCCAACGCACCAAAGAGACCATCCAGTGATCAAAGTGAAAGGGCTCCATCCTTAGCACCGCAATGATGTCCTCCTCCCGCTCAAAGTCAAAGCGAAAACGTCCCAGCCCCAGATCAGCACCATTGACCCGCGCTTCCATCTGCCAAATCCTTGGGAGCATGAAGAGGAGGTCCTTCATCTCTTGCTTGGGAGGATTCATACACCTGCCAATCACAGTGTTCGCATACTGCGCAATCAATTCCGAGTTATCAAACCGTGGCACCGAGATCTTCAACTTTGGCTTAGCCACCTCCACCATTTTTCCACCCGATTTCACCATCCATTGAGACTGTGTCATTGTAACCGGAAACAGAGCAAAAAATAGCAAAGGAAAATTAAGAACCAGAATATGAGGAAACTTGAGAGAATATGATAAATGATACCCCTTAGCTACCACTCTTATATAGCCTAATCCCATGAATCTCATAATTACGCTACCCTGGAAATTATGGAAAGAACCAATCACCGCAAAGACTACAATCAAATTTTGAAAGCTGCAATCTTGCCATCTTAATATCCTACACAAGTTTATTTCCAACAAGACCCGAAACAAAAAATCCCACTCTTTACGCCTCTGATATCTCCATCCATAATTACCGTAATCACAATTCAATTCAATCACCAAAACCCAATCGAAATCCCAATCACCATTTACAACCAAAAGCAATGAATCTGTCCAGGATATGGAAAGAAGATAACCAATAAAGAAGTAAATTGACCACCTGAGAAACCGAGGAGGAGCCCCGACAAATCTCGCAACAATCCCAGGAGCCCCAAACGACCATTGAATAGCGATGGAGTCCCACCAGTTTCGCCGTCGGACGATCTCCCCCTTTCCAGAAAAAACAATCCTTTGCGAAGAATTGGAAAAAATCCAACCAGAAACCCTATCGATCCCCGTATCAGCATAGAATACAGGACAGATCCAAATCGGATCTAAGAGAATCACCCAGGAATCCCTCATTAGATTAGACTCTAGGACCTCGCCGTAACCGTCGCCATTCGAGAGTTTCACCGAGAGAGAAAAAAGAGACTAGTAATTGTTAAAAAAAAACATATTTCTTTTTATCATGACTTCCACTTTAAAATAATTGTTTAATATGACATTTCTAAATACAATAACTTATAGTTTATATTGAGTAATTTTATTTTATTTTGTAAACATCAATTATATCATTCATACTTTTTTGATCCCTATCACATATCACAATAGTTTAATATTCAAGTCATATAGATTACCACTCAAACTCCTACTCGAGTATTTATCATTTTTTATTTTTTCAACATGTCACAGCTATACATGTTTATGTCAAAATTTTAATTTAACTTTTATCAATCCAAAGTTCTAAACCAGTTTTTTTAAAACTAAAATAGACCGATTGAACATACCAGACTCGCTCTTTTAGCCAGTTTTGGGTTATGTTAAATTCTACATATATAAATCATCGAGTTAACAAACAAATTGTGAGTGTTGGAAAGTAGAACTACTAACTAGGAAATGTTGAGATTGTGAAAGTCCATATCCAACTCTTTAATGTCTGATTAGTATGATATTTCCACTTTGATTTTAATGTTGGTTCGGTATAGATTTATTTTTGATTCCTTTTCAAAATACATTGTACTAATTAGAATTAGACATCTTTTTATAGAGTTTTTATCTAATTTCAATATGAGAATTTGTTTGATATCTTGCATTATCTCCCTCAAACTAAGGATCACATTCATTTTGTATTCTACAACTGAATTTTCAGGATTTTTTTGACTTGATCCCTATCACATATCTCTAATTCATATTTCGAGGACTATCATTCATATTTTAAAATGTACTTTGGTTTTCCTGCAATTTTTTTTTTTTTGACAAACTTTTTCCTGCAAATTTCTTATCAACCAATTTGATACCAACAGTTGGGATTGTGAGAACCTATATTCACTTCTTTAATATCCGATTAGTACGATACTGTCTATTTTTTACTTTAAAAACGGTTCTGTATAAATTTATTTTTGGGTTTCTTTTCAAAAAATCACGTACTAATTAAAATTGATCATTTTTTTATATATTAGATTTTCATTTGTCTAATTTTTAGTATAAGATTTTGTTTTATATCTCAAGTTAATATTAGAAAAAGTAGTATCGGTTTGTCAGATAGATGTGAAAATATAGCTGAACAAGAAAAAGTGAAAATAGAATTTTCTCAAATGTTACGTGTTCTTTTTTGGTAAAATGTCGCACGTTCTTCCCAGCTCTTATGATAATATCAGCATGAAAGGACCCACGAAAAGGAACAAAATCAAATAGTAGCCGTTAAATTTTATAATTAATGCGTTTAAATTTATTTAAGCAATAACAATTCAAAACCAGCGGAAAATGCCATTTTGAAATTAATATGATGTAATTAGTCTATTTAATGCATACTTTGAAAAAAATAAGAATGCAAATATGAATGCAGATACAGGGCTCCACCGATCCATATCATGGTCTTGTACACACTTGAAAACAGAATACAAGTTAATGAGGTGTATCTTCATTGACAAAAGAAAAGTCAACGAAGGTGTCTTCCTCATTGCTCTTTGGCTTATTCTAGCTTTGCATCCCGAACACAGGGTGGGCCCTGAGATTTAGGAAACTATGAACAATTTATTCAAGATTTCAGCTAAATTTCTTTTTACGAACTTAAAGAATAAAAAATTTGAGAACTTCTATTTACATAATTTTCTTCGAAAAAAAACAAGGTTAAACCGGTTCTTGTTACAGAATATTCTCCCTCTCATAAAATTTTCAATTTTCAATGTTTCATAATTTTGTTTTCGTAACGTGTTGTCACTAGGCCTAAATAAATTTATCATATACTTGAAATGTTAAAGTCTTCTGATAAAACCAGAGCCGGTCCTGGCATCAAAGCGAATGAAGAAATTGCTTGCGGCCGTTAATTCAATCAGTAAATTCCGGCCACACAATTCGTAAATTCTCTTTAATCTAGTGGTGACGCTGTCATATCTCAATTACTTCATCTCGTGGGTTTGAACATCCCTGGTTACAATTCCAGCCACATTTATTTTATTTTTTGCTTCCAGTCTTAAATATTTTAGGACCGGCTCTTGATAAAACTCTATATGTAGATTTTCTATGACTCTCAATCAAATCTTCAGGTCTGACTTTCAACTCGAACACATATTGAAACAAAAATTATCTACAATTTACCACTGAGTTATCCGAAAGAATACTTAGTCTCAAGCCACCAGCAAAATCTAATCACACGCTTTCGAAGATTAATTATGATGGCTTATCAACAAAAACAAACACTTTCTAGATTAACCACTAATAATAAAATTTTAAAAGTTCAAAACTCTTTATAAATGATCCAACATAACTCTCCCTATAGTCAGTGGTGAATCTAGAAAATAAATACAATATGAGCAAAATATAATATGGATTTTGGGTAATATAATTCAATGGATTTTGAGGGCAGCTCCTTGCCCAGGTGGATCTGCCTCTACTAGTTGATGCCATTTGTTATTTTCTGAACATATTTTAGTTGATATTAAATTTAGATTTATCATGGATTTTTATCTTAAAATCAAATGGTGATATATAGATTGAACTTAACTATTTATATATTATTTATGTCTCATTTGAGTTTATATTTTTAACTCTTCTTACACCCTTCTTCAAGATGGTAGTTTTTAACCCTCGATCTCAACAATATCTCAGTTTAAGATTTAGTTTGATCAGATCATCAAACTATTCGGGTAATGTCGGTTTAAGATTGATCGGGTTTTTTTCGATAGATCGGATCGATTTCAGTTCAGATGGACATAACGTATTCAGACTCTGATATTATATTAAATTTAGATTTATTATGGATTTTTGATTTAAAATCAATTGTTGGTGATAAATTGGTTGACTCTGATCATTATGTATTACTCATGTCTCAGTTAAACTCCTAGCGTGAGAATTTATATACTTGCAGTTGATGACTTTTAAGAATGTAACAACTTTATATATTTCAACCATAACCGATTAATAATTTGTTGTGATCGCCCTTACACAAAAGCCTTTTCAACAAAACTATAGAAGCTAACAATCCATTTAGACTATTACATCGAAACTACCAGCTACGGTTTAACTTCATTTATACGAAAATCGACCCGTTTCTTTTTTTTTTTTTTGTGAAACAAGACTTGCATTTAATTAAATCTGATACAAGAAAAGGGCCTGTTTGGCAACAGAGTCCGCTCTGGAATTATCCTTTCTAGGGATAGACTTAAAACTTGACTAAACTAAAACAGGAAGAAAGCAAATAGATATCGTTTAGGAGAGAAGCGATTTCAAGATGTCGATCCTTCGAATTCACAAGGTTGATGAGATTCTGTGAGTCTAAGAAGATCTGAAAATTGCTTATCCCACGATGTAGAGCAGAGGTCATGGCGCTTCTCAGTGCCAACGTTTCCGCCATTAGTCGACCCGTTTCTTAACCTACCAATACACATATATATTTCTAAGATAAACAAAACCTTACGTAGCCCAATAACCAGAGCATAAAATCCGAATTCCGCATACGGCATTTGTATCCATGTACTAGAAATGACAACAGTTGCGTTTCTCCCAACAGGGTCCGAATTATTCACATATTTAACATGCTTTGTTTCTAAATTATGGTAGACTTTACAAGAAATGATCATATCAAATATCTCTCCCTCCTACCAATTAAAGTCGATAAATATGGTCATATCATGTACACAATAGAAAAAGCATGCTTTCTAGGAGTTGGAGTTATCTATCGACCTCCATATACATTTTTGTTATTCGATTGTGACCCGCAACACCCAGCTGCGTCTTTGGATCATCCGGCCTATTGAGACAGATTATTATAAGTGGTCCAAAGCTTTGCGGTTCAAATCATTTGACCATGTAGAACGGTGAAGGACGCGCATAAGATGAGATGATCGTACGGTGTAGAATATCTAACATAAAATCGAACGGTGATAATGGGACACACTTGGTCGAAAACAAAAATTTGACAAAGGAGAAACGACAAAACGGGTTTGCCTAGAAACCGTATGGCTTGCGCGTGCGACAGTGTTAGGCACTTGCATTTGCCTAAAAGGCAAAAAGTTAACCTCATCTTTTCGAACTACTCTATCAGTTCTGTCTGGACTCACCGACTCAGGTTTGTGTCCAATTTGAGTTTTACAAGTTTAGTCTAATTCTTTCAGCCTAATTCTTGTCTAGCTCTATCTAACAAAGTTCACAGATTAAAATTATAACTTCCATAATATGTATATATTTTACTGATTTTTGTTTTCTTTTTTTTTTCAACAATGTAAACAAATATTTGGGATTTTGCATAGATAAGAATTTATATAACACTCAACATGATAAATAATGTGGGGGGAAGTTTTTTTTACTTTTAAAAATGACAATATTGTTTCTAATGTTGAATAACTAGAATTTGGTTGATTTGTTTTTATTGAGGTTTGGTCAATCCCACGATATTGGGTTGGGTTTGCACAAGTTTAGGCGGATAATCTATGGGCTTAGTCGACGAAGCCCATTAGATTGAAGATAAATATAACATGTGTTTTAGGTCAACTGTAGACTACGGTTCTTCTTTTACAGCCACCAGAGATCAAGTAAGAGAAAAAATCTAGCGACACAAGAGAGACATAGATATTGGTATAAGCATAGAGAACATTATTGAACTCATATTGTTCTAGCTTAAAGGTCTTGAAACTAATTGTGTTTTCTTGGTGTTTCAAACCATCACAGTCCTATAAGTGATTGGTTTTTGTACACTTTATTGATCTAGTAGAGTTTGAGAGCAAGAGTTTTTCCACAAGACGTACCGATTAGAGGTTGAGAACTCGTTAAAGTTGCTTGTATCATTTAAGCTTAACATACAAATAACAAATTGATCACTTAAATTAAGAATCATACGAGGCTGAAAACACAACATTTCTGAATTAAAGGAATTGAGTTTATTCATTTTATTATGAAGTGTTATGAAAAGTTAACGGTAAACTGTTCCAATGTATAAATCAGAACCACCCTATAACTTAGAGATTACAGAGAATAAAACTTTTGTCTAAGAAAATGTAGACGACTAATCTTCGGGAGAAGATTGATACTTCTCTTCCAGTGGTTGTGGTGTTGTAGCCTCAAATGCTATATCGATGGTTCTTGAAACACAACAATGGGTTCATTGTATTGTTTGGACTTATTTGAGAATTATGAGATGATATCTTTTGTGGACGCTAAAGGTTTGCGAAATATTTTTTTTTTTCATCTTTACTATGAAATGGAAGCTTTGGTTTGGACCATGACATGCATATAGCTAAACTCTTAACAACAGTTCCAATGGTCTAAGACTGAGAGTTTCTAAAAAATATATTAATATTATAATTATTTATTTATATTTCATTTTTTTAAATTAAATAAATCATTTGTTTTCTCTCGAGGGATGACATGTGTTCTTTGAGTATGTATGCAATTTCACAAACCCTATTAGTTAAGAACTTTTCATTTTTCTCTTTCCTAAATTAACTATTTTTTCTTTTCTCTAAAATGCTAAAAATTCCTTTAGATATTGCTGTTGGAGTTGCTTTTATGCTCTTTCAAACATTGTAACATTTTAGAGAATTTCGATGACCAGTCCAATCAAATATTTATTTAAGAAAGTGAAAAAGAATCCTTAATAATATTATCTACCACATTATCATATTACTTTTAAGAAAAGTATATTCATACCCAGGGCCGGCCCTGGGCTAAAGCCCATAAAACAAGGGCTTTAGGCGCCAAAATATCAATATATTTCAGGGGCGCCAAAATCTTGCAAAGGATCCTTTACTGTGGTGGTTTGTCGACTGTTTCTTTTAATCTGTACAGGAAGGTTCGAATCTTACCTTAACCATATCCTCTCTTTTTCTTTTTTGTTAATGGCAATAAATGAAAAGAAGATTTAATCCTTAAATATTTTCATTACCTTTTCTAACAATTTAGATTTCCTTATATAAACGAATTAGAGTAAATGACATTAAGTTTTCCTAAAGTAAATTATATTACGTTATAAATAAAACAAAATCCAATTAATTTTGTTTCCTTTTTGATAATAATAATAACAAAAATGATTTGATTGTAGATATTTTGATTACATTTTCCTAACAAATTTAGTTTCATTTATCTACGGAATAAAATATTTGATATAACTTATAAGTTATAAAATAAACAAATTAAACAAAAACTAAATTTTGATTAAAAAAAGCTATATTTTTTTATCATAACGATTTTGGTTACTTTTTGATAATTTTAGTTTCCTTTTAATTTATAACATAAACAAGGAAGCTAAACAAAGGTTAATGATTTTCGTTTCTTTTAAAAGTTTCTAAATCTCAAAATATGAATTTATCATTAATTAAGAGACACTATAAAAACTTAATAAATTCTTACAAACTAAAACTGGTGCTATTATAATATTTGTCTATTCTTTTGTGTTAAGATATGCGTTCTCTTCTCAAATTTATATTCTTCATTTAATGTTTCTTGTTCTATGATTATGAATGCTATCTAGTTATGGTATATTGACCAAAAAAAATCATGATAATAAAATTGTGTATTTTTGGATTTTCAGAATAAAGAAAAAATATTAAAATTGTGGGACAGTATTTTTTTGGTTCGCTTTAGGCGCCGTGTCAATCCGGACCGGCACTGTTCATACCCCATATATATCATACCATATATGATTAACAGCATACATAAAATGACTAAGAAGTATTACTATCCAGACGGCGAACGTAAAATGTAACGTAAAAACGTTTCAGTAAAACAAAATTGTAACTTTATATTGCACCGTAACAAATGTATGAAACACGGAAAGTTCGCAATACGTGGGACAATGTTATTACGTACGATGTAAGAAAATAAAAAATATAGCACAAAAATAACGTTCTTTTTAGCTTCCAATTTCTCATGTGAGGCTACTAGTGGCGAACGTCATTCAAATTTACCCACACCCACCATATAATATCTACTCATTCCCTTATATATACATAGGTACATACACTTCCCCATTACACCCAAAAAAGCTTCTAACAGAGAGAAAGTGCACGCGTGATGTGCCCACTCTCTACATTTATCAATCATTCCATGTGTTTACCTTGATTTATCTATGTCACTTGCATAAAAGTAAGATTCCAATCTCGCAACATCAGTTCCACCCTAAGTTCGAAGTGCGAAGAGAAAGACACTTCTTCTTCACACCCTCTAGTAATTACTCCAAATCGCCACTGCCGGCGGAGATGGATGTTGTTGATTCTCACAATCAGAAAAGTTCGCCGCCGCACTCTATCGTGGATGCTGAGAAAGTTGAGAAAAAGCCTGGAGGATGGAGAGCCGTCTCGTTCATTTTAGGTATGTGTTTTTCTTTGGTTCGTGAACGTAATTTATTTCTTGTACAACCTAATCCTTGAACCTTCCTCAACTTACATGTAATTAGTTTCCATATTTGAACATAAAACTTCTAGAAACCAGTGAATACATTATACACTTTTTTTTTACGTTATACACTTATTATCCTTGACAGATGTTTCAATACCACTTTTTGCCTAAATCCTTGAACGTAACAGTCATAGACAGAGAAAGAAAATGGCGTTTGATCTTTTCAACCGATCAAGAATAATATAAATTTTGTTTTCATGTTTTCTTCCGAAGGATCATATTATGATATATTCTTGTAACCGTCGGTCCATCATGTTTGATACTCGTCTATCTGACTACTTATTTATAATTGAAACGGAAAGAAAACTGTTAACATAATCGTCCATTTATTTGACAAAAAAAATCGTCCATTTATCTGCTGACATTTTTTGAATGGATGTAAAAGTTTATTCACTCAAAAAACCTTTTTTTACAATAACTGCTTTTGTTTAAACCCGAAATAAAACTATCGGAAGCTTTGAAATTTGAAAAACAGGAAATGAGACGTTGGAGAGACTTGGAACGATTGGGTTGTTGTCAAACTTCATGGTGTATCTAACCAGAGTGTTCCACTTAGAACAAGTCGACGCTGCAAATGTCATCAACATTTGGTCTGGTTTCAGCAATCTCACTCCTCTAGTGGGCGCGTTTATCTCGGACGCTTACGTCGGCCGTTTCAAGACCATCGCGTTCGCCTCATTCGCCACCCTCCTCGTACGTATTAGTACTCTTCTCTTTACTTTTATTGATATGCTAATCTTAATGTGTCACATATGCACACTTAATAGTAATACACTAATACTGATTCATAACATACACAGTGGGACAAAAAAAAAAGATTCATAACATACTAACGTCCTGGTAGAAAGTTATAATTATTGCTCTATATATTGTGTGGAGATGATACATTGTACGTGCCACATAATTTCATCATGCAAGTGGACATGACAAGGTAATTACGTTAGAACAAACTTTATTCATATATTCAACAAAAACTATAATACTAAAACTTTAAGTTTATATTTTCTTTCCTATTTATTGCATTTGTATTGTATGAAAACGCATGAAATTATAGAGGGACCACCCTTTCTAGGACGATAAGGTCGATCTATTAGAGAACTATTTTCATCTCACAAAAAACAGCTTTCATAACTTGGTTCATTTACCATAAAAGAGCTTATGTAATCAACCAACGTCGAATTTAAAAGGGTCGCGGTTGTAATTACCGTCACATAAATTCAATTCTCACCGCGAATTGACTACTTACAATATTTGGATTTTCGACAAATGGGTAAAACCATCTTTTTTACCAAAAAATCTTCAATAATCAAAACAATAAAGAGGTTCCGTAATCAAACGGATTATATCTTATCTTAATGAGAAGTGCGTAGAAAATAAAGAAAATACACAAGTGGTCTATAAAGATTATTGATAACAATTTGATAACAAGTGTGTCCAATAATTGAAGTTCCAGATTATATATGCAACGTAACGTAACGTATGTGGAGACAGTTTCTTTTCTAATGTCTCTTTCATTCATTATTATAGCATTATTTTAATGAAAGTGGGGTATTATATTTGTTGCATCCCTCTAAATTCCCGTGTTTACACTATTACATTTTTGCATTTTTCATTTTTATTTGAACATTAGTAACTAGGTGGTTTACTGCACAGAAATGCAACTTTTAAAAATAATTTTAATTGTTTATCAAAAAAAAAAATATTAAAAATAGTTTTTAAATTTATTAATATTTAAAAATTGATTCATAAATTACAAAATAAAATATTTGTTTTTGTTTGACTTATGATATTTCCAAAAAACATATTTTCAATGTGTTGTATCACGATTAAATTTAAATAAATGCAACAATTAAAATTGATTAATTTTATATTTATGCTGATTATGGATATAGAAATATCTTTGATATTATTAGAATTTTAAATTTTAATTAAATTTATCTTAATTTTGAATTTATTATGATACATTTACATTTAACTAATTAATTTGATAAAAATACATTTATAAGAATAACAATATTAAACCATATTGTAATTATATTATTTTAAATTTTAAAAATAATATTGATCACTTACATATATGTTATATACCCAATTATTATTATGTTATTTAGGAATTTAATCAAAAAGAAGTTTTATAATTAAGAATATGCATGTCATAATAAAAGAGTGTCATGCCACTTTTTATTACAAAACCATACTCCATATGTTTTAAAAAGATAGATTTTTTAGTGTTTTCACATATATTAAAAAAACTCATTAAATCACTATAATAAACTTGTTGTTTTCGGTAATTTTCAATTTTCAACAATTTTTGGTCAATATTAATCCAATAAAACCAATTATTTTTTTTAAAGTTTGCAATTTTTTCATAAACAATATAAAACAACCATCTTTTAAAAATATTTTTTTCCAGAACAACCATCTTTTAGGAACGGAGAAAATATTATATTTTTGGAATACTAAATACGGGGTTTTCATATAAAAGTTATTTAAAAATTAATTTTCAAATAACGTTTAGGAGATCGACTTAAACTGTTACAATAAACTACTAATTTTACTATATTAGGGTTACAACAACAAAATTAGTATTAGGTACTACGTCATGATCAGTTTATAGTTTATACCAACTGGTACCTAATCAAGGGTAGTAACACATTTTAATCATAGTCGTCAAACCTAATTAAGAACAATGTTTCAGTCAAAACAAAATGTAAACTTAATTAATTATTGTCTGTAGTTGCTGTCATAACTTTTTTTTTTAATGAAGTTGCTGTCATAACTTCATTCTATCCCACAGTAATATTTGACATTCCAAGTACCTAACTAAAGTAATATCACCTTTTAGTCACATGCAATCCAAGATAATTAAGAATACTGATAACTAAATTACTCCACTAGTCCACTTCATTGTTTGCTTTTCCAGTAGTAACTAACAACTATATCCAACTGAATTTCAAGGTTAAATATCATCATAACTATTGCAGAATCGGTTTGAAAACGAATGATAGATAATATTTTAATAAATCAGCTAAAATCTGCAGGGACTAGTGACATTGACACTCACGGCATCGCTTCCTCAACTCCACCCAGAAACATGCAACAGCAAAGATCCCGTTAGTTGCGGCGGTCCGAACAAACTCCAGTTCGGGATTTTGCTATTAGGTCTAGGTTTCCTCTCCATAGGGAGTGGAGGAATACGACCATGTAGCATCCCTTTTGGTGTTGACCAATTCGACCAACGAACAGAGGAAGGGATTAAAGGAGTCGCTAGTTTCTTCAACTGGTATTACATGACTTTCACTGTGGTTCTGCTTATTGCACAGACAATTGTTGTGTATATCCAAGACCAAGTCAGCTGGATCATCGGCTTTAGTGTACCCACTGGACTCATGGCTTGTGCCGTGGTTATGTTTTTCGCCGGAATGAAGCTTTACGTCTATGTTAAACCAGAAGGAAGTATATTCTCTGGTATCGCTCAAGTTTTAGTGGCAGCTCGTAAGAAGCGAAAGATGAAGCTCCCGGCGGACGATGACGGCACTGTGACCTACTATGACCCGCCTGTTAAAGATACCGTGTTATCCAAATTACACCATAGTAACCAATACAGGTACTTTATATATTCCTTTAGATTTTTACGTATAATTGCATAGTGTTTAATTGAGTATATGCACTAGATAACTAAATTTACAAAACAAATACAAACAAATAAATGATAAACTCGTTTATAAAGATGTTCATCAATTGCAGGTCAAATTTTAGTATCATATTTTACAATTTTGCTCAAATATTTTCCTGTCTATATAAAAATTTGAGAACTACACAAATATTAAAAACATATCTAATTCTCTATGATAAATGTACTTTCCTAGTAACTACCAGTTTTCAATAAAATTAAATAAACATTTGTTCAATAAATTCAATTAGGTTTCCTAAATTTTACAATTTTCTATTATTCAATAATAAAATATAAATATACAAAAAAAATTAAAACAATTTTTGTATATAATTTTTATAAAATTTTGATAATTGTGGAGCTGCGGTAGTATATATTTTAATTGGACTTGCGTAAAATTAGGTTTCTAGACAAAGCGGCGGTGATAATAGAAGGCGATTTAACATCTGAGGGAGTTCCCGCGAACAAGTGGCGACTATGCAGCATTCAAGAAGTGGAAGAAGTGAAGTGTTTGATACGAATCATTCCTGTTTGGTCGGCTGGAATAATATCACTCGCGGCTATGACACAGCAAGGAACGTTCACGGTCTCTCAAGCTTTGAAAATGGACCGACATATAGGCCCCAACTTCCAGATACCGGCCGGTTCTCTCTCCGTCATCTCTCTCCTCACCATCGGCGTCTTTCTTCCCTTATATGACCGCGTTTTGGTTCCATTCTTCCGCCGGATCACCGGCCATAAATCCGGAATCACACTCCTCCAACGTATAGGGACAGGGATCGTTTTCGCTATCTTTTCCATGATCGTTGCCGGGTTAGTGGAGCGCATGAGACGCCTGCGCTCCATTAACTACGGAGATCCGACCGGGATGACTCCCATGTCAGTGTTTTGGCTCTCCCCGCAGCTCATTCTGATGGGACTATGTGAAGCATTCAACATCATTGGACAGATTGAGTTCTTCAACAGTCAGTTTCCTGAACATATGAGAAGCATCGCTAACGCTCTCTTCTCTTTATCCTTCGCCGGTTCGAACTACCTTAGTAGTTTGATAGTGACGACTGTTCATAGATTCTCTGGTGGTCATGACCGTCCTGATTGGCTCAACAAGAATCTCAATGCGGGAAAGTTGGATTACTTCTATTATCTGATAGCGGTTTTGGGTGTGTTTAATCTGGTTTATTTTTGGTACTGTGCTCGAGGATACCAGTACAAGACCGGTTTACAGATGGGAGGTTTCGAGGAGGACAAGAGTTTCTCTGATGTTGAGATGAGTTCCAAAAAACAGCTGAAATGATTTAAAGCAACAAGAAGATGATCGATGTTGTTTTAATGATTACTATGACAATGTATCTATGTATAAGGTATAAGAACTAGATTATGTAATAAATTATACCCGTTGTTATAAGAACTGGATCGTATTAGATATTTTATAGTCTAGTTTAATTTTATGGCTTTGTCATGATGCTATAGATGGTATTCTACAATAGAACTCTAACAAGTAAATCGCAGTGTAAGCCATAAATGTAATAGATACACTATGATGATATGACCTGAATATATATATATATATATATATATTTTTTTTTTTTTTTTTTGGGACTGTTCAGATTATGACATTAATGCTTTCCTCTAAATTCATGACAAGTCCTAGGCCAGATTTGGTCTTTTTCCTCTCTTTTATAACTAAACTTTTGAGTTTTTCAATTGGACTTCATCATGGAACTTCTAGCAATCAACCAAAGAAAGCTTTTAAACCTTTTAAATGATACATCATGCTATACGAATTCTGCCGAAAGAAGCAATGAAGAAGTGTATGGTTTCGGATTCCTTACTCTACAAACTACGAACATGATGGAAATACAGCCTCACATGAATACATGAAAAAAATTGTACTGAGAACCCCGCTCCTATATTTATTTCGGTATCTATAAAACCGGTGACACTATGCAGATTCTACAACGCTTACTTTTCTATTATTGCAATCAACCAAACCATTTGCCTACAACCCCCTCACTGCAATACTGTATTTGGTTTATTAATTGTCTTCTATATAAGAGAAACGTTCGCGCGTAAAGATTTGGTATTAATGAATATGGATCTTGTAAAATCTACCTTTTAATGGGAAGTGGGGATTGTTCTGGGGGGGGGGGGGGGGATTGTTCTTTTTGCTTGGGTAATGATTAGGTAAACAAGTTTTTCAGCAAGAACACTTTAGTAGTGAGACTTGCAAAATGCTTGGCAACTTTAACATATTATTAAATAAATCTCTTAACTAAAACATCATTTCTTGATGGTGAATGTTCCACAGGACCACATAGTACATATAAAATGGCTAAACTTAAACTTAAAGAATAAACTTATGTACACCAGATAAAAGATTAAAGCAAACCCACAAAATATTACCTAGTATTCTATAATCAACCAATTTTGTAAATAGCATGACGTTTAAGTAGTCGAGGGAACTAGAACGACGTGCATTGTCCCACTGTTTGGCGGAAGCTGCAAGCGGAGAGGAAACAACTTGCCGTTTAAAGGATTGCGTGTACACACAACAACGTCATCCATGCTAGTCTCTTCCATGAGCGCCTGCGTCAACTGTTCCACGCTATTTCCTTTGAAAGTCAAAGCGTATCCAACGGCTGACTCATCCTCCACGTGTCCTTCTTCGTCTGCGATATGGTAATAGATGATCCTCCCTTCAGATTTTGGCAGCGACTCAGTCAACTAGTCAACACAAAATCAAAAAATATGTTAAGACGACAATCTTGAAAGTAACATTTCCTAGTCTGGTTTTGATCAAAGAAAAAAAACATTTCCTAGTCTGGGTTAGGTAAAGAAATAATTGGACACCAAAGTTATATCTGAAATATTCAGCTTCCCTATTCCTAATCCGATGTTGAGAATAGCCTAGTGAAACATTTATCATAGACCCCCAATTTTTTTTGAATTACTATTTATAATCACAAGTCTAAATTATTTTTAATAAAACTATAATGTATTTACTAAATTGTTTAAAATTTCCAATGTTCTGATCTGAATACCAACCTCTTCCACGTATTTTTCTGAAGAGGTTCGGGACATAGGAGGACTTGACTGCTTCCTATGTGGCGCAAGAGTTGTCGTCGGAGCTAGAGACGGAGGTGCCGTCCCGACCAAGATTTCAATGAGATCAACATCCCACAAGAACGAGTCCGACCTGTGAGGTGAGTCATGCGTGACAGAGTTACGCCAAGGAGGAAGTCCACCATTGGCTCGAAGAAAGTTGCCGTATCTAGTCCTGAGCTTCACTTTCGATCCTTCTCTCACAGGTTCCCACTCTACGGACGAGCCAAGCCGATTAGGTTTCGACAATACCACTTTACGCCCCGTTGCACCGAGCAAGAACCGCTCGTTCGAGGCGGTGAGATAGTTACCGTAACAACTCCTCAAACGGATCACTTCAAAGGAACCACGAACCGGCTCGACGGTCCATCGAGCTCTCTTGTCGGAACCAGTCTTGTCTTGAGTCACCGTCTCTTCGTCCTCATCCGCCATCAGATACTTCTCGTGGACGTTACGCATCCTAACAGCTTTAGCGTTGTGGAAAAACTCCATTTGCTGATACTAGCTATGTTATACTAATTGTGAATTACATGTAGTGTTTGGTGGTGTGTATTTATAAGTGGAGACTAATTCCAAAGCGGCACGCAGTGACGTGAACCTTCTTCACGTGAGCCTTTTTTCTATCGTTTATTTTTGAATTAATTGAAGAATCAATAGCCATGTGATGAAACGATTTTAGCCACCAGGCATGGAAAAGTCGTGTTAATTGACGTGTTTCACCATAGCTATGGTTTCCACGTCAGCATATTTATATATATATAATTTGATGTTATCCTTTTACGTATGTTTCCCCTCTTCCTGGTTACAACCTGTAACCGAGAGAAAAGACTAAAATTAAGTTATTCTATGGTGAAAATGAATCTATTTTGTTTCTATGGTGAATCATTTTTCCTTATATAACTCGGTAACCTGGTCAGTTTGTGTAAATTCGTAAGGTAGCCCACTATGTGGATCTAAATTCAAGATACTATATATAAATCAGCAGGACTTGTAACCTATTTGTCTGTATTTTCTTTGGTCTAACTATTCGTCTGTATTGATATCAGTAATGTGTTATTATCAGAATATGGGTCAACAAATTACCCAAAAATGTATATATATGAAATCAGGAAATTATCCAAAATAATGTATATTTATTGCCCGTAGGTAACAACAAGAGATGAGATTGACGAGTGTGGGACTCTCTTTAAGGCGTAACTCTTAAGCCATGCCCCAATGACAAAGAGAGATCACAAGTAACACCAACTTTTTACGCTTGATCGTGTCTGTGATACGTTACTCTTGTTATTTAAGTATATGGTCGTTATCAATTATCATGGACTGGGCAAACTGGTCGTGTGCCCAATCCGGTTCAGAATCTGATATATTTTTGAGCCATATATCAGTTTTTGGTTTTGTTTTGAACTTTACATCTGATCTTAGTGTTGGTCTCGCTAATCAGGAATCGGTCCGAAACTAACCAAGAAAATACAAAGGAAATCGAGTGAAATGTTTTCAAGATTATTTGCGTGCCTTTACGATTTAAAAAAAAATTGATAATAAAATTTAAATTGTGTTTAAAGTAAACTTATAAACCATTGGTTTTATAAAAAAAATTCATGTATATTTTTATCTTCTGTAATTACATATATAGTAGAATATATTATTTTATAATATAGAATTTGATAATAAAATTTTATTTGTACATCATATTATATTTAAAAAAATTACAATTTGATATAATTTGATGTAATTATACTATTCATATAGTAATATGGCTTTTTGTTAATTTATTTTAAAATGAAATAACATACTAAACATTTAAGTTTTTGTATTAATTTTCTATAGATTATTATTAATTTTATGATATTTTATTTTTTTATAAAAATTGAACTCTCGAGATTTTTATATTTGACTAAACTAAATAAAGTAATACTATATTTAAAATTGTTTTATATAATATATACTATATATTTCAGTTTTTGTTTTTTATTTTCACCACAAAGAAACAACAACCATTGTAATTAATTAATTTAAATTGAACTCAAGTGCAGTGGTAGAATTTATAAATAAAAAATACAAAAAGTACTTAATTTATTATAAATGCAATGGTTAAATATGTAAATAAAAATAAATATTTAATATGTTATCCATGTTTCCAAACAATTTTCATTTATCTTATTTATTTATGTCTCCAAATAATACTAAAATGTATTTCAGTTTTAATAATATATATTCTTATGGTAATATGAAAATAAGGAGACATAATTAAATATCATGCTAAACTACTACCTACGCAAATTCATATAATTAATATTAGTGAAACAAAAGTATCTATTGAATAATTTCTTAGTTAAAATAACCAGTTATATATGCTATGCGAATTCATAAACAGTTTAAAATTGATGAAACAAAATATCCAGTTATACAAATATTTTAGGCAAAATTATCCAGTTATATAACTTTTAGCAAACATAAGAATTTAACTAAACCAGAACATTTTGTAATTTAATTCAGTAATTCAATCACACGGTGTGTGGTTACTGTTATGGGCAGGGTAAGCAGATTTGAAGCCAAGTTGATTATTACAAAACTACTCTTCTTGTCCAGAACTTTAGAAGAGTCATTAACTAACCGGTCCATGGGAACGCTCCATAATCTCGACCACATCAACATCCCAAACCACCCAACTCTGCGTAACAGTCCGGTTCGGCGTATCATGCGTAACCGTATTCCTCCAAGGTGGCACTCCTCCATTGGCTCTCAAATAATTCCCGCCGTTTCTACTCCTCATTTTCACCTTTGACCCTTCTTTAACCGGTTCCCACTCTCCCGCCGGTTCACCGGCACGAATCCTCCTCGACTGAACCACCTTATGCCCCGTCGCTCCCAGCATCAACCGCTCGTTCGACGCCGTCAAATATCCACCGTGGCAGCTCTTTAACCGGATGGTCTTTTCGGATCCGGGTACCATTTCAACTCTCCACCGGGCCTCTTTTGATGACCCGTTTCGTCCCATTATCACACTCTCTTCATCATTATCTGCTACTAGATACTTCTCATGTGCGGTGCTTCGTAATCTCACGGACTTCGCATCGCGAAAGATCTCCATCGCTGATACATTTTTCTTCAAATCTTTCCTCTGTTACAAAATCTGTGTCTCTTAGACATTGTTTGAATATTTTTGGGTTATAGATTTTTGGTTTTTTAGATTTTACAGAGAATTAATATACCCTTTCTATTACATTTGACTAAGCAAATTTTAAGTCTCTGTTTAATAATCCTATTTTTTTCAGAGAATTACATTTTACTAAAATAAGGATTACAAAATATGTATAAATATTATTTCAAAAACTTTTCTAAAAAAATCATATATTTACGGTAGAAAATATTTATGTTACTGTCTGACTAGAAACTTAACTAACCTCGGTCGGTTTTTGAGATAATGTCCCCGACATTGTCGGAGTAAACATAAGCTTCGGAGAAGAAACCGACCCAGGATCCGAACCGATGGAGTTGGACGATCCATAATTAAATGATTTTTTTCCCGTTGACTCGTGGTTTGAGTCATCGGAGACCGAAGAGTTAAAACTCGAAGCCGGCGACGAGAACCTATCCGCGAACGAAACCTTCTCGGGACTCTCAACGTCTTCCACAGACCACAAGATCCATTTCTTCGTCGCTCCCATGTTCGGCTCACGGTCGTGCGTGACGGAGTTTTTCCACGGCGGCGATCCACCGTTCCCGCGCAAATATTTCCCGTTCCACGACATGAGTTTCACCGGCAAGTCGTCTCTGATCGGCTCCCAGTCGCTCTCGTGCTCAGCCTGGCGAAACGGCGGCGTTTGGATGACTCTTTGGCCGGCCACGCCAAGAAGAAACGACGAGTCGGTCGCCGTTAAGTACTTGCCGTAACAGCTTTTGAGACGGATGACATTGGGCTTACGTGGCACCATCTCCACCGTCCATACTGACTGCCTTGAGGATCCGTCGGAGCTTTGACGGACGGTTTTCTCGTCGTCAACGGCGTAGAGGTATTTTTCGTGACAGCTCCGTAGTCTAACGGCGGAACTTTTCGTAAATAGCTCCATTTTTGTAGACACGGCGAAAGTTTTTGTTATGGTCGTATCATTTGTCGATTTATATTGTCCAAGTATTACCATTTCATACTGTTTAACGCGTAGATATGTTAGGACTTAGGAGATCACGATCGAGTTTTCTTAGCTACATACATCACTTTCATTAAATTATTATTCTAATATATAATGAAACTTTCAAATGAATTTCCACGCTGTTTATCATAAGTCTTAGCGACCAGGTCAAATGAATTTTGTCCAAGTATATTACACTGCAATGTACGTTTTGTTCCCTTTTTAATGCTAGTAGTGGTAATTTGTGATGCTTTCTATATCATCAAAAGTCAACCATCTTTCTAATTTAGCTTGTGCGAAAGGTCTGATACTTGATTATTTAACAACAAAAGATTTAGTTATACTTCAACTTGTAGATCTTGATATCACTATATCTATTCTTTAAATATATTTGCCGCGCTATGTGTGTTTTGAGGTCCGTTGAACATCTCAAACAGCCAATTTGAATTGATCCAACCAAATCAATTATAGCTTGGCAAGTATTGGTCGGAGTGCAAGCCCAAAGCACTAACGATAACATTTTAAGTTTAGGATTTTTAACGCTAAAACCCCTCAAGTAAGTTTCATTCGGACATAAACCCCTCAAGTAAGTTTGTAACGTAAAACCCCCCAAGTCTGTTTTCTTTAATGTATTAGCCCTTCCGTCTACAGTGACGTCAAAAGCTGAGTTTTTGTCGTTAAGTTTAACCGCTGCGTTTTAGGGATTTAAAAAAACGTCACGTGTTTCATATGTTCTTCTTTTCAAACCAAAAATCCCTAAATCGAAAAATTAGGGTTCATCCAAGTTCCTTTAGATCTTCCTTCTTCTTCACTTATTCGTTGTTCAGGTAAGTTAAAATACCTATATATATATCTTGATTTTGAATTTTCTGTTTTAAATTTCGTGTGTCATGTGCTAGTTCTGGTTTTTATGTTTGATGTTTCCACTTTCTATTGATTTGTAGAGTGAATGAGTTGATAGAGCTGAATTTGATTTCTTGGCCAACAAGCAATGGTAGAAAAAGAGCATGGAAAAAGACTTGTTTCATATGAAGAAAGACATGTGAGATTATTGGTGTCTAAGAGTATTAAAGCAATTTTTAGAATTTTGGTGTCTTTTGATCATTCAGTTGTCGTTAATTCTTGCTGTCTTTTGATCAAATTATTGTCCTTAGTTGTTGTTGTTATTTGAAAAAATGTTATTGGTGAATTATGCTTCTTGACAGTCATCTGGGGTTGCTTAATTGTTTAGATTATGTCATTTTAAGAGACGAATGTTGTCGGTGCTTTAAAGATAGAAAACAGAGAATCATAATAACATCAAAAGAAATATGGTTTTACTAAGAACCATGTGTTTACATGAATTTTCATAGTAGGGATGTTTTATAAAGACCTGAAAAAAAAAGATACTTTTCTGTGAGTGTTTGTCGTGTCTCATGAGGTCTGGGCTGGAGTTGGGCTGGTTCGTCAAAGCCTAGATAGTGGAAGGCGTCTTTACTAAAGCAGGAACAGGGTTTCAGGTTTATCTGTGAAACGAACGCCAAGGCCTGTTTAGTGAAACGACGTTGTATTGATTAAATGAAGATATTTATTATATCTTCATCTTCCTCATGAAAATAGAGGTTGTTACGAGTTTGTTACGACGAGCAGAGCCAAAGGAGAATCACAGAGAGAAAGAGTCTTATCTTTGAGGTGATCACGACGGAGGAGGTGGAGAAGCTGATCGCACTTCATCTCATCAAGGAATCTGATTACCTGGAGTGTATTTCAGAGGTAGTCTCTATACTATCATCTTGGTGTGATCCTCGTTAGATTGTGGTAGAGATACCAAGATTTTGTATGTGATTCTAAGTGGCTAGTGATTGCTTGAGAGTTTTGATCTCTCCCCAGACAGTAGTAGTCTGGGTAAACAAACCGTGTGTGTTGATTGCGTTTATCTTTTGATTTAATCTGCAAACAAACAAGAACAAACATCGATCAGTATCGTATGATCTTGCCAAGCTAAATCAAGTTTAAAACATTAACAAGTGATATCAGAGCACAAGGTTATTGTGCAGGGAGTGATTGCGAACTATCATGATCTAAGGCGTTAAACGATTCTAGGTGTTTGTGGATCTGTGTGTGTTGTTTGAGCTCGGATCTTGATAGAGTCTGTTACGAGATGTGAGATGGAGAAAGTCGATGGAAATGACGACTTTGGGATGTGGAAGTTCAAGATGCTTATGCAACTTGAATTACAGGGACTCGAGAAGGTTTTGCAAGGTGAATCAGGTGAAGGATCATCTGATAAAGATGATGGCGATTCTAAGTTCCAAGCCAAAGAGGATCCTCATCCTAAAGCTAAAGAAAAGGATACTAGAGCAAGGAATCTGATATGCTGGAGTCTCACTAACATTGTACTGAGGAAAGTGATTGAAAGAACATACTGTAGTGGGAGTCGGGAAAGTATTGGAAGCTGATTATCAAACTAAAAGACGTTGCCAAATAGAATCTATCATAAGCAAAGCTTCGCCAGCTTCAAGATATCTGAGCAGATGACGATAGAAGAGAACTTAGATGCATTTCTAAAGTTGGTTGATGATTTGGCATGTCTTAACATCATGGTGTCTAATGAAGATCAAGCTATTCAAGTGCTATCAAGTTTACCACCTCAGTATGATTCTCTGGTACACACGTTGAAGTATGGAAACAGTAAGGAAACATTGACCCTAAAGGAAATTACAACCTCTGTTTACTCTAAAAAAGCTGAGTTAAGAGAGAAGAGACTTACCAGCAAAACAAAGTTAGAGAACTGAAGGACTTATCTATACTATTATTTGCGAAGTAAAATTTTGGATTCGAGCTCTCACGTTAAAAGTTAGAGTGGTTAATATCGTTTATACCCTTAATGAATAAAATATATAAATTAACTCCAAAATAAAAACGAATTTAAATGATTAATAATAATAATAATAATAATAGTAATAATAATAATAATAAGAATTATCTGAAACCTAATATATATTTTAAAAAATAAAATATGATATACACACATATATATTGTGTTGTTATCTGAAATTATTTTTTAATAATAAATTTAAAACTAAAATAAACAGAAAACACATAACTAAAGATTAATCAAAAAAAATTATATAAATTAACTCCAAAATAAAAACGAATTTAAATGATTAATAATAATAATAATAATAATAATAGTAATAATAATAATAATAATAATAATAATAAGAATTATCTGAAACCTAATATATATTTTAAAAAATAAAATATGATTATACACATATATATTGTGTTGTTATCTGAAATTATTTTTTAATAATAAATTTAAAACTAAAATAAACAGAAAACACATAACTAAAAGATTAATCAAAAAAAATTTATCAATTTTATATAATTGAAAAGAGAACATTTAGTTTATAATACTATA
The DNA here is from genome assembly GCF_000801105.2 of Raphanus sativus. Lineage (NCBI taxonomy): Eukaryota > Viridiplantae > Streptophyta > Magnoliopsida > Brassicales > Brassicaceae > Raphanus > Raphanus sativus. The sequence continues at coordinate 5,255,903 of NC_079512.1, read as the reverse complement.
TTCAAAGCAATTTTCTTTCTCTCACGTTAAAAGTTTATAGCGTTTTAAAATCTTCATTATCCTTAATACATAATTAGATTAGATTTGTTAATATAGAATTACTCACAAATTTTAAATGAATTTCATTAATTTGATTTCAAATATATATTAATCTGAAACCTAATATATATTTTAAAAATAAAATATGATATATACACATATATATTGTGTTGTTATCTGAAATTATTTTTTAATAATAAATTTAAAAACTAAAATAAACAGAAAACACATAACTAAAGATTAATCAAAAAAATTATATAAATTAACTCCAAAATAAAAACGAATTTAAATGATTAATAATATAATAATAATAATAATAGTAATAATAATAATAATTAATAGTATATAATAATAATAATAATATAATAATAATAATAATAATATAATAATAATAATAATAATAATAATAATAATAATAATAATAAGAATTATCTGAAACCTAATATATATTTTAAAAAAATAAAATATGATATATACACATATATATTGTGTTGTTATCTGAAATTATTTTTTAATAATAAATTTAAAACTAAAATAAACAGAAAACACATAACTAAAGATTAATCAATTTTTTTATCCAATTTTATATAATTGAAAATAGAACATTTAGTTTTATACTACTATATTCAAAGCAATTTTCTTTCTCTCACGTTAAAAGTTTATAGCGTTTAAAATCTTCATTCTCCTTAATACATAATTATATTAGATTTGTTAATATAGAATTACTCACAAATTTTAAATGAATTTCATTAATTTGATTCTCATCATTATCTACAAAATTATATATTATGTGATCCAATAATATTTTACAAAAAAATATTTTTAAATAAATATAAATCCATGTATATAGTTTTATGAATGTATGAATATTTTCAAAAATTTACATAATAAATATTTTTTTATTAAAATAAACTTTATTGTATATAAGATTAATATTTAATTAATTATTAAATATAGCAAAGGCATGAAAATAATTTATTATAATGATTCTCGAATTGATAATATATTTATTTAGTAATTTGTAAAACTATTAAGCCCGCAACTGCGGGCAAAACACCTAGTTGTTTCTAAATGAAGAAGTACAAGGTGGAAGTAACCACCACCCTAATATTTTTTTAAAAAGTACATTTATAAATCACTACTTAGAATTTCAATTGACCTACATCACAATGCCACTGAATTAATAATTAATCGTAATTTGTCTTTTCCTAATTTAATACGCAATTACCTAGACTTAATTAATGAAAAATTATGATAAATCTGAAACTTAATTAATATTTTCACAATTCAAAATCCATATATGTAGGATCTTCATAATTAATAAGCCTCAAACAATAAAAAAATTCACCTCATAATTTTTAACAGATGCATTAATAAATCTGTTTTATAATCACTACTTTCCCAAAATTTACTTGTTTTCAAATTTGCTTAAAAATAAATTTCACCAATTAATAAACAAATATATATGAATTACTATAAAATATTAACCCAGAAAAAGGATTCACAACAGGATTCCTGAAATCTGAAAGGACTTGTTAAACCCACAAAACCAAGAGGTCCAAGACCTTTCAAGATCTCAGGCACATGAGGCAACACAACACCACAGAACCATCTCAGGCACATGAGGCAACACAACACCACAGAACCACCACTTCTGTCTTTTTGTCACAGCAGAACATCCAACTTCACCATACGTCCTAATCACACAAGATACACGCACCGAGTCTGTTCAATTGTGTTCACACCCAACTCGCAATTACACTTTACGCTATACTCGATCTCTGTTGGTGAGAAAGGCGGTGGTACAAATCTCTCAATTAGCTCGACTCGAACTGCTTTCACAACAAGAAACACGTCATTTCCGGCATGAGAGAGAGAGAGAGAGAGAGAGAGAGAGATTGACGGCGACATATACGGTGGATACGGCATGGGGAGGAGGCTGTGCGGCATGAGGAGACACCAATAAACGCGGCAGTTCTGGCATGAGAGAGAGACAGTTCGATTGACGGCAACATACAGGCCCGGCCCTGGGCTAAAGCCCGTAAAGGGCGCCAAATTATCATAAGTCTCATTGGCCTAGTGCTTCGTCTCCCTCTATTTACATGTCGCAGGTGATGGTTCGAACCTTGGGTCTTCCAATTTTTATTGGTAATAACGAAAGAGTCTAATCAATTTGGATTCCTTTATTTTGTTTCTGTTTTTATATTTTTTCTAGAATGTCAGTTTTTTTTAACATCTTAAATGGCATCTTCTTTAAGACCATTTAAATGACATAATCATATAAAATAAAATAAATCAACTAATTTCCTTTTCAATCTCACGTCATTTACCACGTACAATTTTTCTTTCCTATTCTTTCATTCTTCGTGGTTACAGATTACAAATTAGTAAACATTTAAGAAACACTATTTCATAAGTATTTTAGATCAGTATATTATGATTCTTGACGAAATGTCTGCATAATAAAAACAATTTTTAATTTGTTTTCTTTAAAAACTAAAGTAAAAATGTTGTTGATAGGGGCATAATTTTTTTGGTTGCTTTAGGCCCCGTAGCAACCCGGACCGGCACTGGCAACTTATACAGTGGTTTCGGCTTGAGGAGGGGACTTATTTCTTCTAGAAAACCTCCGAAGAAAGTGGTGATATGAACAAAGAACAAAATAGCAAACACAATGCTAATGACGTGGAGATACAAATTGTTGTTATTAGTTTTCATATTTTTTCGGTTAATGACATGTTTGTTTCTCAAGATTTTAAAAGTTTGATATGTCAATCTTTGGAGAGTCTCTTATGAAATTATAGTGTTGATTAATTTGTCTTTTTTCTTTTGAATGTTTTCAAAGTCAAATAAATATCAATTGATCAGTAAACTAATAAGTTCTTAAAGATTTTTCATAATTATACATCTAAATTATTATTTAATGTTTTGATTCTTGGCTTTTCCCTTAATATATGAGATAATTAGAGAGTTTTGAAAGACTCTCCAAGAAAATTAACCATTTGATTCATGACTTTTGTGTCCGACTGAGACAGTACGTAGATTTAGTTTATATATGAGGATTGTACCTTTTTAGGTGCCGACTGGTTTTCCCGCTACCACCCGCAAACGCAGCTTTTGCGGTTTATAGCGGTTGTTGGCGTTTCGAAACAATCACAGAAAACGCTACAAATCGCTTCAAACCGCTCCGAACCTCTTAAAATCAAAAGCTGGTTCCAGCTAGCGTTTGCGGTTGCGGGCGGTTGCGGAGGGTAATTTTTTTTTCTTTAAAAACATAATAAATAAAAATAATACTAAAAATATCCAATAAAAATTTTCAATTGAAATAATAGAAATTGTAAAATGTATTCATATTATATTTCAATTTATATTATAAAATTCAAAACTAAAATATTTTCTATAAATTTTAAAATTGAATAATATGATTTTATAAATATAAATTTTATATTTATCATATTATTATGATTTTTAATATTTTTATAATTACATAAAATGTAAATATTGTTAAATTATTATTGACAGATGTTGCGTTTGTAGTTTACCAGTCATAAGAGTCCCGCAAACGCAACAATTTCTAACAGCTATACCAGTCGTACAAATCTCTAAAAAACGCTTAAAACCGCAACCACCCGCATCCGCAAACTCCCGCAACCGCAACCGCAACCGCTGCAGTTACACCAGTCAGGCCCTTAATATAGGAAGATAGGTTTGAATCATTAACTAATAAGGAAGAGAATCATGATATCCACCTATATAGTATATCAAGATATAGAAGAGATCATTTTAATTTTTAAATCTTTTATAAATATAATTGTTGGCTGTATATGTTATTATATATTTTCAAATATTTTCTATGACTGTATTGTTTTAGTCAAATAAAAGGAAGGAAATAAATATATATGTTTTCATTATTACCTTAGAAAATTGATTTTTGTCTATTCCACATTTGTATATAATTGCAATGTAATATAGTTTTAAACCAAAAATATTCTTGTCTACTTTTGTGGGAATTGTTCAAAACCTGTCTGCGTGCTGTGAGGTAAGGCGAAACTATTAGTATAATAAGATTGGTTCGACTGGTTTAGTTGGTTTACTATTAGATGTGGTTATCTCATTCCGGTTAACCTCTGTAACTAACTATATATATCAGTTGTAACGTCTAGTAAAAGAACTAAGATGAATAACAGAATGTTTGTTTCACTCAAAGCTCTCTCTCTCTCGTTTCATTCGTTCTTCATCTGATCTTGTGATATGGTATCAGAGTCCATGGTGAAAGCCCAGCAGATGGTTTCCCATATAAATAGTTGTCTACTATGTAGCCTATAAAAATGGTCCATCTTGCTGTGGTATGTCCGAGATGTTGGGTTTGGGCTGTTTCTGTTGGAGCGTTTCCCACCCACATCTCGAGAGGGGCTATTAGATGTGTCCCACATCGTTTAAACATGAGGTCTTTGGGCAATATATAAGTGTATGGGTAATCCTCCACTCTTGAGCTAGCTTTTGGGTGTGAGTTAGGCCCATCACTAATATGGTATCAGAGCGGTGAATCTACTTCACCGACGTTCGATCTTGCCTCCGTTCCATCTTGCTCACCTCCGTCTCACTCCGATCTCCGGTTAATCCGCCGGAATCAAGCTCCGTTTTGACCATTCCGTCAACAACAATGGTTACTCTTCGTAGATCGACTCGACGACCACGGATTTCAAGTTCGGCGACGAAGTCAGCTAATCCAGCTCGCGCGTCTGCATCGAACACTATTCTGACGTCTCCGATCAACAATCCACCTATTCCGGTGCCGATCTCGACAAATCACGTTCCGTTACAGGCTCCGTCATCTATTCCGATGATTAATGCTCCTGATCCTTTGGTTTTCGATGGAATTCAATTTTCCCCTTACTTCTTGACGAGTGGCGATAATCCGGGAACATCGCTAATCTCAGAGATACTTGATGGCACCAATTACAATACATGGAACATTGCCATTACGATTGCTCTGGATGCTAAGAATAAGCTAGTCTTTGTGGATGGATCTTTACCACGTCCTCTTGAATCTCATCCGCATTATCGAATCTGGTCAAGATGTAATAGTATGGTGAAATCATGGATCTTGAACGCAGTGAGCAAATCAATCTATGGAAGCATCTTACGGTTCAACGACGCGTCAGAGATCTGGAAAGATTTAATGGCGAGGTTTCATATTACAAACCTACCACGATCCTATCAACTTACACAGCAAATCTGGTCTCTCCAGCAAGGCTCCACTGATCTATCAACATACTATACAAAGTTGAAGACAATGTGGGATGATCTTGATGGAGCAGATTGTGGTAAAACATGTCAGACTTGTTCATGCTGCAAAGCGATGAACACCAAAACAGAGCATACTAAGATCATAAAGTTCTTGGCAGGTCTAAATGACTCTTATGCAAATGCTCGAAGTCAAATAATCATGAAGAAACATGTTCCTGATCTATCTGAAGTTTACAACTTGCTTGATCAAGATCACAGTCAAAGAAGTTTTCATCCTGTGGTTAATGCAACTGCGTTTCAGGTTACTTCATCAGAGGAGAATCAGCCATCGATTAATGCTGCTTACACGGCTCCACGCACCTCTCGTCCTATTTGCTCTCATTGTGGTTACAATGGCCACACTGTAGACAAGTGCTATAAGATCCATGGCTACCCTCCGGGTTTTAAACACAAGACGAAACCTAACCAAGAACGCAGCTCTGCAAATAATAACTCTGTCAAGCCTGTAGTAGCTCAGTTGACTATTGATGAGCCATCAATGAATAAAGAACCTCTACTAGAGATGTACAATACGTTATCAAAAGATCAGATACAAGGAGTTATCAACTACTTCAATGCTCAGTTGAAAAGTGATCAACCAGCGATAGCTTCTTCTTCTGGTGGAACCATTACCACTTTACCTGGTATGGCTTTCTCAGACTCTACACTACGATTTGTAGGTGTTTTAAGAGCAACTGATAATGTATTGTCGTCTCAGTCATGGATAATAGACAGTGGTGCTACACACCATGTCTCTCATGACAGGTCCTTATTTGAAACTTTGACAGAAACTATAAATAGATCAGTGACTCTTCCAACAGGTCTGGGTATTAAGATTGCAGGGATTGGAAACATTCGTCTTAATGAATATCTGGTGTTGAATAATGTTTTATACATTCCAGATTTCAGGATGAATCTTCTCAGCATCAGTCAGTTAACCAAAGACTTGAAATGTCGAGTAACATTTGATGATGAATCTTGTGTGATACAGGATCCTATCAGGGGGTTGATGATTGGTCAGGGTGAACAAATAGCCAACCTCTACGTGCTAAGTGAAGCGTCTCTTGCAGCGTCTGCAAATAAAGAGTCTCTGTTTTCTGCAAATATTGTTGTGGATACTTCTCTTTGGCACAATAGGTTAGGCCATCCATCTGTATCTAAGATTGCCTCAATCACAGATGTACTTGGCTTAACTAAAAGAAATAAAACTCCTTTTCATTGTGCCATTTGTCCACAAGCAAAGCAGAAACATCTCCCTTACATCTCGCATAATAATCTTTGTGAAAATGCGTTTGATTTGTTGCATATCGATGTGTGGGGACCTTTCTCTGTTGAGACAGTTGAAGGATATAAATACTTCCTTACCATCGTTGACGATCACACAAGAGTCACCTGGATATATCTGATGAAACTCAAGTCAGATGTTCTGCATATTTTCCCGGACTTCTTGAAGATGATTGAGACTCAGTTTAATAAGAAAGTGAAGGGTGTCAGATCAGATAATGCACCTGAGCTAAGCTTCACTGAGTTATATAAGAAGAAAGGGATTCAGGCATTTCATTCCTGCCCTGAAACTCCAGAGCAGAACTCAGTAGTAGAGAGGAAACACCAGCACATCCTCAATGTTGCAAGGGCTTTAATGTTTCAAGGACACATCCCTTTGGAATATTGGGGAGACTGTGTGTTAACAGCGGTTTTTCTCATCAACCGCTTGCCTACTCCTCTACTAAAGAATCAATCTCCCTTTCAGGTCTTGATGAAGAAAAAGCCAGAATATAATGGTCTTCGAGTTCTTGGATGTCTCTGTTACAGTTCAACCTCTTCGAAGAACCGGCATAAATTTCAACCAAGATCCAAGCCAGGGATTTTCTTGGGCTATCCATCAGGCTACAAAGGTTACAAAGTGTTGGATTTGGAGACTAATACAACACATATAACTCGTAACGTGGTGTTTCATGAGGATATATTCCCCTTTGCCATTGATACTACTCTTTCTACTTCAGATTTGTTCTCTATTCTTGACAATGCAGTTGTGACTGAATCCGAAACAGAGCAGCCAGATATTCCTGTAGTCGAGAATCTTCCTACAGTTGTGAATGAGGCTTCTAATCTAAATGGATCTGTTCCTGCATCTACAGAGAAGGAACCTGATGGGTTGAAAAGAGCTACAAAACAACCTGCGTATCTAAGTGATTACTATTGTAACATCACTGATACAACTATCCCTTATCCACTGGCATCTTATCTCTCGTATGAGAAACTTTCAGAGGGTTATAAAGCATACATATGCTCAGTCAATCTTCATGCTGAACCAACATCCTTTGCCCAAGCCAAGAGATTTGATGAATGGATAAAAGCGATGAATGAAGAATTGATAGCGTTGGAGAGTACAGATACTTGGACAGTCTGTTATTTGCCCTCTGGAAAACGAGCAATCGGTTGCAAATGGGTTTACAAAGTCAAGCTTAATGCTGATGGTACTTTAGAAAGATACAAAGCTCGCCTTGTAGCTAAAGGATACACTCAGCAAGAAGGCATTGACTTTGTAGACACATTCTCACCAGTTGCAAAGATGACCACAGTGAAAACTCTATTTGCAGTCTCTGCAGCGAAGAAATGGAGTCTTAAGCAACTGGATATATCAAACGCGTTTCTTAATGGTGATCTTGAGGAGGAAATATATATGACTCTTCCTCCAGGCTATACACCAAAACCAGGAGTTACTCTTCCTCCTAATGCAGTATGCAAGCTCCAAAAGTCCCTCTACGGTCTAAAGCAAGCTTCTAGACAGTGGTTCTTGAAGTTTAGCAACACTTTGACTTCACTGGGATTCTCTGCTTCACATGCTGATCACACTCTGTTTATCAAGAACGTAAATGGCAAATACATGGCGGTTCTAGTATATGTTGACGACATTATAATTGCGTCTAACAGTGATGAAGAAACAGAGAAGCTCGTTTGTGATCTACAGAGTTTCTTCAAACTTCGTGACCTTGGAGATCCTAAATATTTTCTTGGATTAGAGATTGCACGGTCTTCTTCTGGCATCTCGATATCTCAACGAAAGTATACTTTGGGACTATTGGAAGATGCTGGCTTGTTAGCATGTAAACCATCCAGCATTCCTATGGAACCAAGTGTAAAACTCTGTTCAGATAGTGATGAACCTCTTCTGGATGATCCTCTTGCTTACAGACGTCTTGTTGGGAAGATGATGTATCTGACCATCACTAGGCCAGATATCACTTTCGCCGTCAACAAGCTCTGTCAGTTTACATGTGCTCCGAAGATGTCTCATCTCAAAGCTGCTCACAGAGTTCTACACTATCTCAAAGGAACCATTGGAGTAGGCGTGTTCTACTCAAGTACTTCTAATCTGATCCTTAAAACCTTTACCGATGCAGATTGGAACTCTTGCAGAGACACGAGAAGATCTACTACTGGTTTCTGTATGTTTCTTGGTGATTCACTCATCTCTTGGAAGTCTAAGAAACAAGATACAGTTTCCCATTCATCTGCTGAGTCTGAGTACCGAGCTATGAGTGCTGCGGTTAAAGAGGTCGATTGGTTGGTTAATCTTCTCAAAGAGTTTGAAGTTCCTCAACATCAGCCTGTTGCGTTCTTTTGTGACTCAACTGCAGCAATTCACATTGCAAACAATGCAGTTTTTCATGAAAGAACAAAACACTTGGAGTCTGATTGTCACAAGATTCGAGACAGAGTGAAGGAAGGGAGAATCAAAACTCTACACGTTCGAACTGATAACCAACTTGCAGATGTGTTTACTAAGCCACTTCATCCGGGACAGTTTCATTTTCTGATTGGCAAGATGGCTTTGCTTTCAATATGCTTGCCATCTTGAGGGAGGGTATTAGTATAATAAGATTGGTTCGACTGGTTTAGTTGGTTTACTATTAGATGTGGTTATCTCATTCCGGTTAACCTCTGTAACTAACTATATATATCAGTTGTAACGTCTAGTAAAAGAACTAAGATGAATAACAGAATGTTTGTTTCACTCAAAGCTCTCTCTCTCTCGTTTCATTCGTTCTTCATCTGATCTTGTGATAGAAACCTTTCCCTCTAGATGTTAACTTAGGTCTCGCTTAAGATTTGATAGTTGTATGATGTGGTTCTATAGTTTTCATTTCTCTCATCCTGTGGTAATTGTTCCAACGTTTTTATATTGTAAAATAATATCTGGACTAGGCTCTAGCTAGGTTCAAATTCTCTAGTTTCTGGTCTTAATATTCATTGCAATATTCCCTATGATTGTTCACCGTATCGATTACTAACTGCGCTGCGTGATTGTTTATGTTTGTATTTTGGGATGGAATTCGAACAGGATTATTTGAATATATAGTATATACGTTTTCAAATTAGTTTATTGTGGTTTGAGATTATTCTACATTACTATACTTTGTCTCTAAAAAATTCTAGGTAATTTCAAATCATGGTCAAAAAGAGGCGATCTACAAGGGGGGCTCTACGTGGGTACCTCCAAACTGTGATGAATAGGTTTCCTGATAATCGTGAAATATGTGATGAAATTACTAAGCTCTTGAAGGACTTGAGACTTGGAAGGTACTTTTTATGTGTTAACCATTAATTTTCTTCTTTAATTTGTTAAATTTCTGTCCGCATAATAGTCCACTTATGAGAAGTTGAATAATTTAAGGGTGTTTTAATTGCAGAGTTCGTTCTACTAACAATGATGTCATATCAAAGGTGAGTCAACTCTTTAAGGGACACAAAGACCTGCTTTTGGGTTTGAATAAGTTCTTGCCGCCTGGCTATAAGATAACACTCCCGAAGGATCAAACTCAACGAGGGAATCCTGAGTTTCGGGATGCTATGAAATTTCTCTACAAGGTCGAGGTACACACACTCGCCCATGTTAGTAAATAGGGTTATACAATTCTACTAACGATTAGACTCAGTTTATTTTGTGCAACAAATATTGAAATTTAAAAGAAGTATAACACTGTTTGTATTCTACCCTAGTAATAAATTATCTTCATATTTTCTGTTTTACCATCTCCCGTTAAATATGGTTTATTTGTAGGAAAGGTTGAAAGACGAGCATGCATAAAGTCCTTAACAGAGATATTGTTAATGTTCAAAGAAAACAAGAAAAGTTTTACGGAGGTCCATCATGAGGTATATATATGTGTGTGTGTGTGTGTTTGTTTTTCAGTAACTGTAACCATTATGATAAAAAAACTAACTGTACCTAATATGTGTATAATATAAAACTTGTTTCATCTTTAGTGTTCATGTATTGAGTTTGATGATTTACCTATATTTTGTTAAAGAAATAGTTACCTGTTTTGCAGGTGTTGTATGCCCTCCGAGACCACCAGGATTTGCGTGTGGATTTTGCAGCTTTTCTCCCTGCTCGCTATAGATGAAACTATAGAGAAAGATTGAGATTGCAGTTAAAAATAAGCTGGGATAATAAGTTGTAATCCCAGTTTGTTGTTGATGATAAAACTTATCATTCGTTTCAGTTATTTTTCATCGTTTAAGACAACATTGATAACTCATTTCAGCTATTTTTCATCGTTTAAGTTTCATATTATGGACAATATATCTGGATGAATTTATAAAAGAAAAATTTAATCCTTATCTAGTGTTTCAGCAATTTTGTTTCGTTTGTAATTTATTTGGACAATTCTTTTATCTGGTAGAATTTAATACGCTCATATATCTAATTTACAAAAGCTATATATTGTTTCTACTTTAACTGTAAAACTAGACTTTGACCCGCGCTTTGGAAGCTCGGAATATTTTACGATGAAAAATTTCACTAATAACTTAACAAATATTTTGGTAATTTTTAAAGAGTGTGTATTTAAAATACTTTTGCATTTAAATCAGTGTTTTTAAATTCAACCTGATTGTGATTATACCAGTTAATCCGGAGATCTGACAATTCAATTTAGGTTTCTAAAATATTCATATTAAAAAAAATCAGTTAAACCTGAGACTAACCGATTGAACTGATGGATGACTGATATGTAATCTAATTGGATTTAAATTGTAATAGTTTCATAATTTGTAATCTTATAATCCAAATTTTAAAGTTCATTATTTTGCAATTTATGAAATTATGACATTTGTACAAAATTTTAAAAAGAAAATGATAGATATAAAATAAATAAGATTAATTATTGTATTGTTTGGAAACATTAATAGTAGTATAAAAAATATATTGTTTGGAAACATTGATAGTAGTATAAAAAAATAAGTATATTGTTTGGAAACATGGATAGTAGTATAAAGAAAGAAACATTAGTGATTTAATGTAGGTTTAACTATAAAGTATAAAAGTGTATTTAATTTAAAAATTTACAAAATAAATGTTAGGTCCAACAGAATGTTTCTGTTTTAATAAGATAGATTGTAAATTATGTGGATATATATGTCGAGTAACTTTTTGTATTCATCCGTATAATGTAGTTTACAACTTTATGTTGTTTGTATTAGAGGGGTAATATATACATTGGTGTCTTTTTGTTCAAGTTGAGTTATTCTGACATCAGTTAATAAGTAGTCTATAGTTCAAATTGTTGTTGATCTGCATACACAATTCATGAACTTGATCTAATAATTTTTGAGTCAATCAGTCAACTGAACATAAATGGAAATGCACATTAACAAAATTACCATAAGCTAGTAACGAGCCATCATTAGGTTAACTTCCTAAATGCCTAGTTTTTTTTTTGTTTTTAGTTGCTCTTCTTGTCATAGTTTAATATGCCTTTCTTGCAGGTGGCTATCCTTTTCTGGAACCATCCTATTGTAGGGTAGAAGATGAATGTATTCCTTAGTTTGAGAAAAATAATGTGAGATAATAAATTAAGTCTCATTTTGTAGAATTAGATAGAATGTATCTAATATATAAAGAGTTTCTCTAATTAGTACGAAACATTTTGGAAAATAGTCCAAAACTAAATTTATACGAACCAGCCTCTAAAACCCAAAATAAATAATATCTTACTAACTGAATTAGAAAAATATGAGCTTTCACAATCATAACAAAAAAAACTCGGAATAACAAACATGACAAGAGTTAACCCCATAAATGAAAACAAAGGATAGTTACAAGCCAAAACATAATGTTTTGTTTATTGTATTCGTGTAACTAAATATTATATACTACATGTCTCGCAAATAGAAACTTCCAAACAACATTTTTTTGAAACACACTCTCGCAGAACATAAATCAGAAACAAACATTTGTCTCCACTGCATATATCAATGATTTTCGTTTTCACAACGTCATTCTCACTAAACATTGAACTTCTGTTTGGCAAACTCGACGAACTCAGCAACGGTAGGCATGTAGGATTTCACGGCTTCATGAGCTCTGAATCTCTCGGCCCACTGTACCAGGCCCGGTGTTATATCTGGACTCAAAAACTTCACACCTGAAAACGCCTCGATGACAGAGAGTGGGCCCAATATGGCACCACATGCAATATCGACGTATCCAATGTTTTGGCCTCCGAAGAAGTCTCCGCCTTTGTTGCTCTTCTGAAAACCCTCCTCCAACGCCGCGAGACACTCCATCAAATTTCCCACCGCCGCCATTCTCCCGGCTTGATCTTTCGCTCCAGCTGCCGCATCAATCGATTCAAAGCACTGCACCATGTTCACAACATTCACACATATTCCACAACAGTTACAAAGAAAAAAAGGTATTGGTTAAACTTGATACCTTTCCGTCAACGAAGTGAGCCCAGAAACGAGCAGCGGCGCGATCTTTGGGATCAGAAGGGAGGATGGAAGGCTTGGAGGGCCATGATTCATCGACGTACTGAACAATGTTGAGAGACTCGCAGATTGAGACGTCGCCATGGATAAGGACAGGGACTTTCTTGTGGATTGGGTTAGATTTAAGAAGAAGATCGCTCTTTGAGTTCAGAACATCGGCTTCTTCTATGTACTCGTACTCCACGGACTTGAGGTGTAGAGCGACTCGACCCCTCAAGGCAAATGGACTTGACCATGTTCCAAGCAGTTTCACACTACTGTTCGAACCATTCTGAGCCATCTTAGTTTTGTGTTTTTTTTTTCTTAATGTGAGCTGTGTATCGAGAGATGAAGTTGTCTGTTTTCTTGTTTTTAACATTTGAGTTTTGGGTGAGTATTTATAGAGGAATAATATATGTTTCTTTCTTGAGCTTCTTTTTAAGGACTGGGTGTATTTTTTTTTTTCATTTTCTTTCTTAATTCGAAGGTCGTTCTAGATTTTTTTGTCAAAAGTTTAAGATTTAATTTTTGACTTTAAAAGACGAAACAACACTAACAAATTTTATTTTAAATACTAATTAAAGATTAGTCATGGAAAATAAGGTGGGTTCGATCAGACCGGCATTTGACTACGAAAGTGTCAGGATTGACTGTTGACTAGTTAGGTTTTTTAATCGAATACGATCAATTATCCTCCTAGGTTATGACGGCTTCAAATTCTCCTATGTTTTATCCAACACTCCACCTTAATTAATTCGGTCATTACAATTATTTTTAAATAATGTTTCAGATTTTGAAAGAGCACTAAATTTTTGTCCTCGTTTTTAAAGCACAGAATTTTTTTTTTTAAATTATAATTTTAAACATAATTTATGTTTTTAATATTGTATATTATTTATGTTTAAATTTATGTACATCATCTATTCTAATTCTTAATCGGATTAAAATTTTAGAATTTATGTGATTTTATAATTTAAATATTTTAAAATTAGATGAAATTATTAAAAAATCATTTTCAAGATTATTTTTTATATTTTGATCGTAAATTTTTCTAATAAAATTGAATAGATTGTCAAATATAATTAGTTTATTATTTAGTATAAAAAGTAATTTGTTATACTCCTTTTGTTCTAAATAGATGATGTTTTGAAGAGTTATTGATATTTTAAAATACACGATATTTGTTATTTTTATATTAATTTTAGTTTTATTGAAAATTGACCAACGATGTTTTCATAGTCTTTTTGATGATTAGTTGAATTAGTTTTTTATTTATATTTTTAGTGATTTTTTTTTGGTAAAAATATGTCTTAGTTTTTGTGTATTAGGCAAAAACATCAATTATTTTGAAAAGGAGAATAGTTACAAAGAGACAAATTGTTTAACTCGCACCATATCTACTATATTAATTTAGGATCTGTTTTTTTATCTACCGATTAAGGTTGTTAGACACTTTTGGACCTTTTTTAGAATTAGATAATCCTAACAACCAAACACCTAAAATATTTCGATTATTTGAATTACATCTACTATATTATATTCGATTTTTGTATTATGTTTAGATGAGATTCTTTACTCTAGAATCTAATAATCCTATCATCCAAACACTTTCAATATTACGATCATTTGTATTATTTCCATTTTTTGGACATTCTCTAAACTCTGATAAACCTATCATCCAATCATTTAAAATATCACAATCAAGTTACATACCTTATACTAAATCAACTATATAATTTGCTTCTCTTGCCAGTTTCCACGTTCTGCATCTCCCACCAACTCAGTTTATATTTTGACTGCTACACCAATTCTGGTCATATTGTGACTACTTTCATCACTCAATAAGTTGTCATTGCACTCATAAATATCCACCTGCCACACCAACTCATTTCATATTTATAAAACTTTCATCATTCCAAAATTGACACAACGTATATAATTACATGACTTTTCTGCAATGCACCAATCCATTGAGTAATCAGTATAAAGAAGATTTTTAATCATAAGCCACAACCTCATCTATGTTCACTTCATTTCACGATACTTATATGTATCAATAAAACAAAATCATTTATATTTCTTTTATAAATGATTAAAAATCTTCTAATGTGAAAGTAGAAGATTAATTTTTGAATGATTAATTTAAATATATATAAATATTTTATAAATGATACTTCTTTTATATATATAAATATTTTAAAAATAATGTTCATTTGTACTTTTTGATAATTATACAGTTTTATATCAAATTTTATTAATTTTATACAAACTAATTTAATATATTTTAACCAAAATAAATAGATAAAAATATTTAACATTATGTTTTAAATATATACATATCTGTTTTTAAGTATAATTTAAAATAAATAATTTTTATTTTATCTTAGTTTTATATTTAAAATATTTTAAAATTTAAAATTTTGTTTAGAAAAACACCTTTTTGTCATGGTAGAGGAAAACAACTAATCTAAACTATTAATGCCGAAGTATAAATAGTATTTACCCCTTAGAGTTGCACAAAAATTATATAATCATGCCACTATCATCAAAACGACGTAGTTTTATTTATTTCTTATAAACTTTTGTTGCTCTAAATTGGGCTTACGAATTGTTAATGGCCCAGATTATTAATGTTAAATTTTGAATTTTACCAAACCCAACACAGAAAATCAAAACGTGTTGTTTCAAAATCTACTGACCCCTTTGCAAACCAATCCATTCAAATACAATTACAAAATGTTCTTCGTATCAAAAAGTTTCTACACCATTATACATGTTTTGTATTACATATGCATGATATAAACAGAGTATAATATTCTTTATGACTATGTTGACCAACATTTTGTATAATAATTTTATAAATGTACAGTTTGATATTTTTATGGTTTAGATTTTGGTTCGCAATATCAAATATTTATTATTGTTTGTCAATTTGTTATATTTTTGTATGCGTATAATATGCTCCTTAAATATCGTATTGTTTTAGATTTTGCATATAAAATTGTACCTAATTAAACTTTTTTCCTTCAATATATTTGCATGATAACATTTTAATTTTGAAAAATTACATAAAATTTTTAAAATCATTAAATTGAAAACTACATAAAATTTTGAAACATTGTCGTATAACTAAAATTTATATAATTATAAATAAAATAAAATAATATTTTATAAAATTTAAAATATTATTATAGTTTTATTTCTACTATTATATTATTTATTGTTATAATGATGATTTACGAGTTAAACCTATATATTCCAAAATAAAATTAAATAATACTTTAAAAATGGTAAAATATTATTATATTTCTATTTATATTGTTGTATTACTCATTTTTAAGTTAACGATAATTCACCTTAATTTATATATATATATTATATCTGTGTGTATACACAAATGAACAACTAAAACAAATGACAATTTAAAACAAATAATGCAGTTGATGCTTATAAACTATAAATTCATATTAAATACTGGTAAGTGGTAAAATATATACATTAAGAAAATTTAGACTATTAACAAATTTTTTCTGTTTCTTTCGTGGACAAATTTTTTCTACTGGGCTTCGCATATACTTTTCCTTTCAAACTTTAACAAATCGGGCCTATTTGTGTGGATAGAGTTTCGTAAAACAATTTTCATAACAACTTTTTTTGGTACATTTCCATTAATTTTTAATTTTTTAAAATCCTGTAATTAAAAATTTAAAATATTTAAACTTACATAACTAACTGATAATAAAATTGAGTTAAAAACCCCAAAATAATATATTGATACTAATAAAATTGATATTTATATATTTTAAAATTTTATAATCAGATACTCAACAAACCGAACGAAATACACCAATATCAAAAATCAACAAATATGAAAGCCATCAAATTTATGTTTAACATTTAATCATTCCAAACATACATCCGCGCGGGCGCGCGGGTCCAAAATCTAGTTGGTAACTGAAATGAGAGTCTGATCTTCAACCTGTTTTGTAGTATTACTCTAAATATTTTTTATATATTTGAAGAAAACAATGAATTCTTATAAAACCAATTGTAACCCTAACCACCACATAATCAAATACTACCATTTTCTGTGTTTGTTTTTGTCAGTAATATTTATCTAGTTTTAAAAACTTAATTTTATAAGTTAAGCTTAATTTAATATTTTCTTTTATTATACTCACTTTTTAGAAAAGAACTATTTTTATTTGAAAAACGTAAATGTGTGTTGTTTCATTTACACATGCACTTAAATTTGAGTATAAAAATAATTAATGGATTAATTTGTTTAATTTTATTTATTATTTAGTTTAATAGTATAAATATACTTACATAATATGTGAAGATATTAGTGGCCTTTTAATTTTACGTTTGATAATTAAAATTTGATAGGATAATAATTTAGGAAAATATTTTAACAGTGTTACAATTTTTTTATAAGATTCTGTTATAATGTAATAATCAGAAATATATATTTATAATTGAAGTTAAAAGATAGTATAAATTATTTGATTTTAAAATTAATTAAGTGTCATTTTAAAATATGGCCATTAAAGAAATTTTCAAAACTCTAATACTTCAATAACATTTTTCGTATTATACCCCATAAATAATGCAATACTGAATATGGTACTTCTTTTCATGGTCGATTATTTATTTATTTTATTCAAACATCTACTTTGGCAACCATAATAAACATATTATTCCAACTATAGTAAAAGTTTATAAATTGATAATGTTAGGATTATGATAATTTATTAATTGATAGAATTGTTAATTTAAATAAAATTTCATTTTTGGATTTATATCCTTAAAAAAATATTTTTTTTTCAAAATAAATAAATAACATTTTATTTCACAATATTATATATTAGTCAAGACTTTTAAAAAATTATGTACATTGAATACATATGAAAGTATACAAATTATTTTTATATGTAATTTGATAAAGTAATACCAAAATAGTGAAATGATAAATAAAAATTTGAAATATAATTCATTTTGAGATCAATAAACAATAAAATGATTTTATGTATATATAAAGTTTACATATATCTCAATTATTAATTTATGTTTACTGGGATTATATTGAGTTAGAAGTTTTCTAATTATTATTATTTTATTATTTTATCGATATTACCGATCTAACTTACAACCCAAATAATTTATTAATTTACCGTGTTTATTAATTTATCGAATATTAATTTATAGAGTTTATACCGTACTAATTAGTTAATTAAAAAGATAGATAACTACCACCTTTAGAATAGCTCCAACAAGGAATTCAAGAAGGGTCCTTACAGTTAAAAGAAAATGAAAATATTAAAAATATCAAAAAGTGTACAAAAGTTCTTAAACCTCATTTTTATGAACCTATTAATAACCCCAAATAATATGTGTCATTCAACTGTTTTTCAACTGATTTGAAAAGATAAAATTTAATCATTTAAGTACAATATTAATATTTTTTTCTTTTGGAACCCAAGAAGATTTCTTACTGACAATGTTGCTCTTATGTCTTTATTCTTGTTTTGCTACATACGTTATTCTGTTTTGCATAAGTGCTTTTTATAAGTCAGACGCATCAAAATTTTAAACCGAATGCAAATGCTATACTTACGACAAATTACGGTCATATATCAAATAAAATTTGTTTGTATCAGTTGTTTGAATCCTATATTTATAAAATGGTTATAAGCCTAGATTGACACCTATACTGGTGGCATCTTCATTAACAGTTATTGTATTTTATATTGTGCCTTCTGGTATATTCGCCACCAGCCAGGGAATGAACTTCTAATTGACATTTTTATAAGTATCTAGTCGCCACTTTTGAACAGAAATCAATATATGATTTAATCTGCGACTAAAAGTCGCACAATAAAAAAAAAACAATGTAAACAAAAGAAAATTAACACTAAGATGCTAACTTGTATATGCTGTTAATGTGTAAACTTAAAACTAATTTGATGACTTTTCCACTTTAAAGTTGCTACTTTCTTTTTATAATTTTCATTTTGGCCCGAGCATGCTTCACGGAAAAAAATAATTTACAACATACAAGGGTAAGATGATTTTAATTCCGAAAAAGACTGATCATATATTCATGTAATGGTTTCACTATGTCGATATATATCACAGACGTAAGGAAAAAAATAAAATAAGGTGGAAATGATTATTCCCTTGCATTTTCCTCTAATAGATTTAAACTCCTCACTCCATTGATATTTTATCTTTTTTATTTCTTCTGTTTTATAATATAAATAGTTTTATAAATATTTTTTATATCAAAATAAGAGTTGTTTTCACATTAATTTCAATACAACTTTTTACTTATTAAATTTTGTAAACCATTTAAATTATAAAAGGTGGTTTGCAAAAAAGAAATAAAATAATCTCGAAACTTTTTTGTGTCAATCCTCTAAGAGAATATCTAACTCATTAATATTTTTACTTATAAATGCTATAATCGAGAAAAAATATTTTAACTCATCTCTATTTTTCTTTGAAATAAAGAATTCTATTTTTTCTTTAAATATAGAGTCTAAAGTAGTAATTTTATATTATAAGGTCAAATTTGTATTTTCAAAATAGTTTTTTAACTTTAAATTTTTATAATTATAACCAAAATAGCTTTTCAACTTTTAAATTTTTATAATTATAACCAAAATGAGTGATGCACCCAAAAAGAAAGACTGATCATATATTCATACAAGGGTAATTAAGATGATCTTTGGGTTATTTGTTACATTCCTAAGTGTGAAGTATAGATGCTGTGATGTTGTGTTGTTTCTTGGTGTTTTACCAACGGGTTTCTTCAGATTTTTTGACCGGGACTGCGGAGCTTTAGCTCAATTGTGTGAGGTCTTTGAATAGGTGATTGTCAACTGGTTTTTCATCAGCTACTCTGATGGAGATCCGTTTCTCGTGACTTCCTTCAAATGAATCCGTTTCTCGTGACTTTCTTCAAATGAAACTTGTTCTTGAGTGGCAGTTGCTTGTGATTCCTTGTCAGAATTTGTTCTGGACTCTACTCTTATCCATAATAATCTCGACCTTCAACGCCTTTTCGCTTATTCTGATATTTGGTTCCTTCCTATTTTATTTTAAATTTAAGTTTGTTTCCTTTCTAGTCTTCTAGGGTAAAGTTCACATTGCCGACTCAGGTATGTAAGATTTGCATTTCACCCGTTTAATATAGTTTTAAGACAAAAAAAAAAATTATCCCTAAATACATATAAAAAGTAAGAAGAAAAAAAACTTTGATAAAAAAAAGAAAAAAAGATAAATAAAGTTTCAAAAAAGAGAAAAAATACAAGAGAATATTTTGTCGGTGCCTTTAAATTAGCCGAGTCTACATCTTATTCATCGATCTCGACTATTAGAAACATAAGATAATATGCCCGTCGTCTATATTTCGTAAATAAATAGAATTTTATAATCTTCAGTCTTCATTTAAAGATTGAAGTATTGAACTTAAGCCTAGCGAACTGGACAAGCTTTTCAATATCGGGGATGACAGGCTTGACTGCTTCATGGGCATAGAATCTGTCTGCCCAATGGAAAAGACCTGGTGTCATTTCTGGATGTATGAACTTGACGCCGGTAAATTTCTCAAGAACCTTGAGAGGACCCAACATCGACCCGAAACCAATATCGATGAATCCGATGTTGTCTCCTCCAAAGAAGCCTCTTCCTTTGCTGCATTCTTGAAACGTTTCTTCCAATAGAGCCAAACACATTTCTAGCTTTGCTATCGCCGCATTTCTTTCCTCCTCGTCTTTTGCTACCGCCACTCCATTGATTGATGTGAAACACTATAACAAAGATAAATAAGATTGTTTAATTTGATGATTTATGCAAGTTACTAAAAAGTTCTAAACAAAACAATACTCCTAGTAATGACATGCTCTTAACAAGAATATTTCTGTTAGCCTTTCTCTGATGAGAAATGAGTTACTGTATACACTTGATCCCAAAAAATACACTTGATCTAATCAGCTAACCGAGATAAACCGGTGTATACTATTTGCAATTAACTAAACCGAGTACAATAAAAACTAGCAATAAACCAATACTAGTAATGACATGCTCTTAACCAAAAGTGATTTATGTCCGCTAGACGTCCAACTCGAGTTACCAATGTGGAATTTTACTCGAAATATTTTTTATAGTCCAGTCTCGTTCTGAATCTTAATCATAATCTCAATGTATATATACCACAATTAAATTCTTTTTTTAAGTAAGAGAATGTGGGATTGTAAGATTGGCTATAAAATGTTTATGGTCTTCTAAATCTCAGTTTTCGGTTCTAGTATTAAGACAAACATAAGTCATAAAAATAAGATTGCTCAATGGATTCATCATGACTTACGTGTTCGTCGATGTAGACGTCCCAAAAGCGAGCTACGGCCAGGCCCGGCTCCAAGTTTTTATGGACCCTGTTTAAACTGTAAAAATGGACCCTTATTTAACGTGTACTTTTCATATTTTACTACAATAATATTAATAATCTGAACAATTTTGGACCTTTAATTATGAAGTAAATATGTAACAAAAAGATTGGACCCTGTGCTGTGGCACTTTCAGCACATGCCAAGAGCCGGCACTGGCTACGGCACGATCAAATGGGTCAGAGGGAAGGATGGGAGGACCAGAGAGCCAAGTTTCATCGACATACATGACGATATTGAGAGATTCACGGATTGGTTTACTGCCATGGATGAGTATAGGGATCTGTTTGTGGACGGGGTTGTAGTTTAACACGCTCTCAGAATTTAAAGTATCTTCTTCTTCAAGATACTCGTACGGTACACGCTTTAGGTTAAGTGCGATCCGAGTCCTCAGCACAAAAGGGCTAGGCCATGCTCCTAATAGCCTTACGTACTCATCACTGATTAGACCCATTACACTTTTGGTTGGTTTATACCTAAGAAGTTTTATGTTGGTTTCTGAATTCGGGAGAGATGATCAAACTCGCAGCTGCTTTTTTTGTGGGATAAGTATTGAACAGCTGTGGTTTGATGGAGTTTGGTCTCTGCGTTTGGCGTCTATATATATGCACGAGCTCGTATTTTATTTTCTTTTTATAGATTTCGGCACGCATGTCAGTCAAATAAAGCTTCGGTGTGTGCATGTGCTTCATAATGATAATTGTACATAAATTAATTGGTCAAAAGGAAACAATACAAAATTGATATTTTGGTAGGTAGGGGATTCAAAGAGACAGAGAGTTCAGGAAAGGGTGATGAGTCTGGTTTAGTTGCCTGATATGTACCGTTACTGAAAAGTAGGCCCTACAGTTGTTTCAGTTCGATGTATTTTAATCTCTCTTTTTTTTCTTGCTAATTAGTTGGAATCTGCGCACATTGACGTTTTAGGAATTTTTGTTTGTTTCAGATTAGATAAAGCTTTTCTATTTCTATGTTAAATAACAGTTAATATTATATGACTAGTGATATTATACATTTTATTTTATTATTGGTTAAATTGTTGTTTTTCCTAAACACGGTTGAATTATTGTTAGATAAATAAATTAAAGATATTTTGATTAGAAAATATAAAATTTAAATATTTTTAATCTAGGTACACAATCCTATAACTTAGTTTATTAAAATATGGATGGAATATATGTTTTACTTTTTGAAGGCATTATTTATTAGTAAATTGTAAACTTCAAAATGATAAATGTGTATTGAAATTTTGTTGGATATTGGAAAATAGTTAATTATAAAGATTTATTAATAGTAAAAATATTATATGTTTTTAAATATGTGCAAAAATTCTAAAATTTATATATTTTGAAACTGAGGGAGTACATCTATGTTTCTTTGACGAAAACTCTTTCTAAGAGGGAGGAAATACATGATCATCAAGAGAAATCCATATAGCGTCTATAAAGATAAATAACAATTGTGAACGGAATAAATTTTGTTTTCTAACTAATTCAAGATAAGCAAAGTCATATTCCTTCTTCAAAGGAAAGGTTTTGGAAGACAAAAGTTTTTAAAAATGATTACAAATTTCTATGAAGAAAGAAACCTCTGCTGTGGAAAATCATCAACGTCATGGATGACGAGTTTGTCACCGGCTATCGATATAGTATAAGATTGAGGACACTTTTGCACCAAAAGAAAGATTTAGGACACTTTGTAATGTTTATTCGTATATTTCGGTAATTATCAAATTTTAGCTGTTAATCTCAGATTTTCCAGGGTTTAATATGGCTCTCTTACAAATATGATACTTAGAGTTTAGGTTTTTCAATTTGAGATTGTTTAGTAAAGTTGAGATTTTTTCGTTTATATATAAAGATTCTGTTATTTTGATATGACGAATTAACATCGTAGGCAATGGTAGGATGTGGGGGTTCATAGAGAATCAACGAGTTCTTTACGTTACCATTATTCGTGGAAGACCGGTCCATAAGACAAACCACTCAAACCATGGATTAATATATCTAAATTAATAGAGCATATTTTTGATTTTTTTATTTATCTATAAACTAATACATTTTTTGTAAGAATATCTTTAAGATTGCTCACTTCAACATATTCATGAATTAAGTTATAGTTCTTTTTGAATCGAGATTTGAACAATTCCAAAGATATAAACATTTTTTTAGATTTTTGTTTGCTTTAAAAAAATTAACAAATGTAAGGATACATTCAGGGCATGCTTGAATTTGTAATCTTTTTTTAAGGAAGGATATGCATTCGGACATTACTGGTGATGATCTTTTTATAAAAATAAAGATTCTTCGAAAATCAATACCCAAAAAGGTTCAAAAAACCTATTGAAGTACTCGATTTTTTTTTTTAAATGAAAAATTATTATCAAAACATAGAAATTTTTAATGCACATTGTTGACCCTTCTGGTGACGATCATCACATCTAAATAAAGTTTTTCGAAATTGGAGTTGATAAAAAATTATTTGTGGTTTATGATGTCAAAAGAAAAGTTAAATGGATCAGTAATGTTATCAATTGAAATGGAAATGGTTGAAGATTTGACTATATAAGTCTAATAGATGATTTTGTAAAATATAAGAAGATCTATGTTTCAACAATAAGTATTCTTAATATCACTATTTTTTTTATAAACAGAGTATGAATTTTGATTTCTTTTTAATGAAAATTTATGTTGTTCTAAAACTGTTTATTTCGTATTGTTATTAGTTTTACCAAAAAAGTGAGTTTTCATAATATTCATTACTGGGTTAAGTATATATACTATATTTGTTACATATTATTATTAGTTTTATCCAAAAATGTCATTTTAATTTTTTGTAAAAAATTTCACTTTACAATTCCATTGCAAATTATACTTATTTGCAGCTGAAAATTAATTGAAAACTGTATTGATTTTATAAATAATTTTATTTATCTTAAATATTATTACCTTTGTTTCCGAAAATGAGATTTTCTAAAGTTTTCACGTTTGTTAAGAATATAATAAATGTTGAAAACTTAATTTACTATTTATTTTTATATATACTTTTCAATAACTATCCACTAATATAATCAATTCAAATATTCACAATTAATATTTTTCAAAAGTATACAAAGTACTTTAAATATATAAAAAATTTATCTTTGTGGAACAAGGATAAAATCTTAAAAATCTTACTTTCGAGAACGGATGGAATATTAATCATTGAATGTATAATTAATAACAACTTATATATATTTCTTCCGTTTTTTAGTCTGTGTGAAAAGTGTCAAAATGACATTTATTTAAAAATGGAGGGAATATAAATAATTTAAACATTTAATTGCAATTTTTATATTATTTGATATATCATATATGTATGTCTTAGTAGAACGTTTGACAGCATTAATGACACATTCCTAAATACTCATAAACTACGACTTTTCAACAATGGCTTTTCAATGGTAAATGTTGACTACCAAATTAAATGCATCATCATATGGTTTTTTCTTGAAAAATATTAATAATTAATGTATCATATGGTTCTTTCTTCATTTTCTCTCTCTTATATTTCCAAACTAATCTATTTTTGACTTGACTATTGTCAGTTTATGATTTTTACCTTTTGTGAAATTAAATAGAAAGTTCGTGTTTCTCCTTTTCAGTGTATATAGTCGCAAACAATTGCACATCTGTAATGTTCTGATGTTTTAGGGTGTGATTGTAAAGTATTTTTAGAGTAAAATATTAGAGTGAATTAGACCAAAAAAAATATTAGAGTGGAAAAGTATTTAGCTAAGTTGTGTTGGAGTAAATCCAATCAAGTTAAAAATATATAAGTTGAAGCAGTTATTTTTTTTATCTTTGTGAATTTATAGAATATTTTTTTTACTGCTTCTATAGAGTAAAAGTTTACTCCAACATGTTTGAAATTCACCTAATTTCTTCGATAAACTTTGTTGAGTTTAAAGTTAATTATGCTTGTTTCACCGTCATATCAAGTCAGACAAGACTTTATACTCTCAATGTTGCCTACGGTCTGGAACTTCTCATCTAAAGTTCTTGATAGTCAAAATTCCACTTCCTTTTTATAGGTGTTTCGACATCATTTTCAACTATCAATTGTTCTTTCGAACAATTGCCATGAGAACAAAAAAGGAGTTTTCCTTTCGTTTTTTTATATTTTGCTAAACATGATTCACCTTTCGATGATTCTATCTTTAGCTATTTTGTAATGTTTTCTAGTTTCTGTCTACCGTCGAACATAATTCCATAATCTTCTGATTCAGTTGTAAACATTGATGTTCTTTAAGTTTTTTTTATAATATAAGTTGTGCATAAAAAAATGTTTACTCTAGTTCATTTGTTTTTTTTTTTTTTTTTGTAACACCAGATTCATTAATATAAAAAGAAGAGGCCGATGGCCCAGGTTCAGCCCATAAATGGGTCCAATAACAAAGACGAAGAGAGGGATTGTTTAGCTAATGAGTCAGATTCCCCATTCAAAGATCTAGAGAAATAAGAAAATGAGACTTCGACGAAAGCAGAGGAGAGGTGTTTGATATCTTCAATGATACCATAGATCTCCTTGATCTGGTTGTCGGAGTTGATAGCTCGGATGAGCGTTGCATTGTCAGAGAAACAGTGGAGGCTCGAGAAACAGTGGAGGCTCGAGAAACATTGTTTTTCTTCCCACTCATTTACTCTAGATTTTGTTACTCTATATTATTCTACTTTCACAAAGTCACATTCTATTTTGAGTTTGGACCGTAACCCAGG
Source organism: Raphanus sativus (assembly GCF_000801105.2). Taxonomy (NCBI): domain Eukaryota; kingdom Viridiplantae; phylum Streptophyta; class Magnoliopsida; order Brassicales; family Brassicaceae; genus Raphanus; species Raphanus sativus. The sequence goes on along the minus strand of NC_079512.1, from coordinate 5,229,610 downwards.
GATGCTTTTTTCGGAATTTCGTGGTTGTGCTAATTTATTTCCTGTAAAAATTGTAGGTCAAGCTTCGTCGAGCAAAGACAACAAAATCTTTGAAAATAAAATTATGCACAGCTTCAAATCTAAGTTACCTTCCACAGATTCCAATGTGATTGACCCAAAATATATTTAGTGGCCAAAATCAAAATGTATACACGTGATTATTGCTTAATATTGTACTAATTTGATACGTTGAGATAAATGTACTCTCAACGTCTTTGAAGGAGTCTTTGCTCTTGTTTCTTTTAAGTCTTTGCTCTTGTTTCTTTTGAGTCTTTGCTCTTGTTTCTTTTGAGTGTTTAGGCATGGATATTAGGAGTATTAGGAGTTGTTTTATATTTAGATGTTGGTTTGTTGCTCGTGTGTTTTGGCTCTAGCTCTCCTTGGTTCTGTTAGGGTTAAATTTCTGGGGATGATTATGTATTCCGCCGGTTCTAGTTGTTGCTATCTTGTATTTTTTTTTGCTATCAATGAAAATGAAAATCAGACGGAAAAGTGTATTAATGGCTACTTAATAAATGGATTAATGGCTACTTAAATATTTTAATTGAAAACCAAACGTTTTTCCCTTTTTTTGTAAAATGTTATTCTTTGTTATTTGGTCGTTGTTGTAAAACGTTATTTCTGGTTCATCAATTCATAGATGTGTAAATAACTAAATACTAATATCCATAAAGTCGTATGAGTAATTTCAGAGTTGTTACTAAATTTAGTATACAACTTTGGAGGGTAATTATTAATTAATTAGTGGAGTGTTTGACGGAATGAATGAGTTCGAAATTTCTTGGTCTATAGTTTACTGCTACATTTTATTTTCCACAGTATACTATACACCTAATTTTAAGAAAATCAAATCAAGCCGATTCTATACTAAAACTGTTTACTGAGTTGCCGAAAAACACAGCTTATACATCTCAAAGTAGAGGGAAAATGACCAATTGATTCCCCAAGTATTATAATATTAACAATTTTATTCCGTAACTATTGGGTACACAAAATAATTCCTCAACTCTTAATTGACTTAACAAAATTAAACTCATTATTAGTCCACGTTTAATAATTAACAGAGAACGTTAATCAATTGTTTTGCACTCTTTTAAATCATCTTCCCCAAGTCTCTTTCAAATCAAATTGTTTTGCTCTGGTTTATCAAATTGTTTTGCTCTCTTTTAATCAAATTGAATTTAGGCTTAGAGTTTCTTGTGTGTGTTTTTCCCGTCACAGAAACAAACAAGAGAGTAAGAGACGACGGGGAACAGAGAAGGGAGTGAGAGAGACAGCAGAAACGAAGAGAAAGATAGAGATGAAGAGAGACTGCAGGAGAGAGAGAGAGAAACGAAGAAGATGAAAGAGAAAGAGAGAAGAGAGTGAGAGAGAGGGAGACAGAAATAGAAACGAAGAGGGAGAGAGACTAAGAGAGACTGCAGGAGAGAGAGAGACTGTTGGAATTGAAGAAGTGTCCTATGAGTCACGTAGAAAAAGAATGAAAAGAAGAAGCTTGGAGCGCAAGAAACGGAGGAAAAAGAAGAATAGTGTTTTTTGTATAAATATGTGTGTGCAATGTTGTGTAAAAGGTATCCTTGAGATCAATATAAAATGTAGCATCAAAGTGTTCTCTCTTCTTTACAATAAGAAAACAAATGTGAGAGTAAAGAGAGACTGTTGGAATTGAAGAAGTGTCCAATGAGTCACGTAGAAAAAAAATGAAAAGAAGAAGCTTGGAGCGCAAGAAACGGAGGAAAAAGAAGAATAGTATTTTTTGTATAAATATGTGTGTGCAATGTTGTGTAAAAGGTATCCTTGAGATCAATATAAAATGTAGCATCAAAGTGTTCTCTCTTCTCTACAATAAGAAAACAAATGTGAGAGTAAAGAGAGACTGAGTGTGCTTGTGTGTATACACGAGTAGAAACAGAGAGAGTGATTGTGAGTACAAAATAGAGACTGAACAAAAACAGTCTCAAATGTGAACAAGAGAGCAAAACAGAGGCTGTCCGTGAGTGGAGAGGTCAAACCTAGACAGATGTAGCTGATAACGGGTCTGGAATAGCATCGTCGTCCCAAATATCAAATCCACCATCTTCACCCAAGTTATCATTATCATCTTCCCTAGCAACATCTCCAAAGTGTTCTTCTAAGTTCTCGCACACTATCACTTCGACCAGTTCAGGTTCGTTCTCTTCTTCTACATCAGCCATATCCACTGTCTCTTTGTACCCTGTTGTATCTTCGACACCAACTTCGCAATCATCTCTGTCGTCATTTTCACTACTATCTGAATCCACATTCCCACGTTCATACTCTCTTTCACTCTCACCAGCTTCTGTATCAATTACTCTGCAAAGAACATAACTGAAATCAAAATAATAGGAAGAAACAATAAAGGGGAATTTTCAAAAATACCATTTTCAAGGTACCATTATTCATCTTTACCACCACTAAAGACACATTTTCAAAAATACCTTATTTATTAAAATGGTAAAAACTCGTATATCTTTGTATTTATATGCTTTTCAAAATTCTAATCCCAAATTCTAAATACTAAACCTCCAATTCTAAACTCTAAACCCAAAATCTTCAACTCTAAACTCTAAACCCTATAAACTATATACCCTAAATTCAATATCCTAAACCCTAAACCCTAAAGTCTAAACTATAAACCCTAAATCCTCAACTCTAAACCCTAAATCCTCAACTCTAAACCCTAAACTATATACCTTAAACCCTAAAACATTAAATCTAAACCCTAAATCCTAAACCTTCAATTCTAAACCCTTCATTAAAAGTAGTGGTAAAAGTGGTTAGTGTAAACATGAAAAGTGGTACTATGAAAATGGTATTTTTGGCAATTTCTCAACAATAAATCAAGTTTTCACACAGATACAATTAAATACCTTTCGGCCTCTGTTACTAGTTCTGAGATGAGGTCTTTCACAGGTTCTGGGACAGAGATCGTTGTAGGTGCGGCATCGTTTACAAGTTCTTCGATGGTTGCTTGATCCTTCTGAGACTTTCGGAATGAAATTTTTTGTTGATTCATCAAGATTCACAAAATTTCTCTCTCTAACTGTTTTCTGAATGAATTTAGGGTTCACGTTGAAAGAGACTTGGGGAAGAAGATGCCTTAAAAAGTGCAAAACAATTGATTAACGTTCTCTGTTAATTATTAAACGTAGACTAATAATGAGTTTAATTTTGTTAAGTCAATTAGGAGTTGAAGAATTATTTTGTGTAGGGAAAATTTCTTAAAAATACGCAAACTGAATTTCTTTTGCTGAAAAAATACACAAACTTTTTTGGCTTCCCAAAAAATACATAAACTAATTTTGATTGTCCATAAAATACACGAACTTTTGAATTTTGAAGGTTTCACACCTCAATTTTAACGGTGTAAACAGTAACTAACAGAATAGTAAGGCGCCGTTAGACGCCGTTAACTCTGAATAAAAAGTTCATATATTTTATGGACAACCAAAATTAGTTCGTGTATTTTTTGGGAAGCCTAAAAAGTTCGTGTATTTTTTCAGCAAAAGAAATTTAGTATGTGTATTTTTAAGGAATTTTCAAATGGAGTTTGAATATTTCATATCCTATTCAGATGCTAAATATCTGGACCCAATACAGATCTAAAATTTTATATTTGTAAACTTTCGGTTTGGTTTTGGACCGAATATTTTCGGATCAGTTTCGATCCAAGTTTTTGAATCCGGCTAAAATATCTAGACCTAATCTTGACATTTTAGCCGGATTCAAAAACTTGGATTGGAACTGATCCGAAAATATTCGGTCCAAAACCAAACCGAAAGTTTACAAATATTTGTTGGATCCAAAACTCTTCTACTTGAAAGAATTGAAACCAAAAAGAACTGATCCGAATACACCTGGGCCTAATAAAATCGACACCAATAGATTCAATCCGACAAGATCTTTCTGCTAACAATTTTTTTATTATTTTTGCAATATTTTTTAGTTTTGTTTTTGTAACAGAAACATTTTTAATTAGTATGAAACTTTCAATGTAAAATTTAGAGTTGTTTGTGAATTTTTAGATATATATGATAGATTTCGACTAAATTGGACTCAACAAATATTTGTAAACTTTTGGTTTGGTTTTGGACAGAATATTTTTGGGTCAGTTCCGATTCAAGTTTTTGAATCCGGCTAAAATGTCTAGCCGGATTCAAAAACTTGAATCAGAACTGACCTGGAAATATTCAGTCTAAAATCAAACCGAAAGTTTACAAATATAAAATCTCGGACCTATATCGTATGATAGAGAATGTATTTTTTTCAGATCTTTGGGTCGGGTTTGGGCCTTTTTTTCGGATCTGGATTTTTCAGATCGAAAATATCTGTTCCAAAACCAAACCGAAAGTTTACAAATATAAAATTTTGGATATGTATTGGATCCAGATATTTAGCCTCTGAATAGTATATGAAATATCCAAACTCCATTTGAAAATTCCTTAAAAATACACATACTAAATTTCCTCTGCTGAAAAAATACATAAACTTTTTAGGCTTCCCGAAAAATACACGAACTAATTTTGGTTGTCCATAAAATACATGAACTTTTTAATCAGAGTTAACGACGTCTAACGGCGTCTTACTATTCTGTTAGTCACTGTTTACACCGTTAAAATCGAGGTGTGAAACCTTCAAAATTCAAAAGTTCATGTATTTTATGGACAATCAAAATTAGTTTGTGTATTTTTTGGGAAGCCAACAAAATTCGTGTATTTTTTCAGCAAAAGAAACTCAGTCTGTGTATTTTTAAAGAATTTTCCCTTTTGTGTACCCAATAGTTGGGGAATAAAATTATTAATTTTAAATATTTGGGGAATTAATTGGTCATTTTCCCTCAAAGTAGATCACACTATCGTGTTCTAGACATTCTTACAGTTGTTGATTGGCACATATATATTTAGTTTACAAGTTCACATATATCTCCAACATCACGAGTTTGAAGTTAGAAATGTATATATAGCCCGTCATTATAAGAATGTATATAGCCAGTGATTGGTCGACTGTTTATATAAAACATGTCCTTTTTGTTCTATGACTATAAGGTTTTGGGTCAAGGAACATGCATCCTTCAGTCAGGAAACCAAAGATATCGTTTTACACGATGGGTTATACAATTCACGACTTCTTCTTTCTTTCATGGTTTTACTTTTAGGGAACAAATAATTACTATTCGACCTCAGCAGCTAAGACAGCTATTCAAAGCTTGTTATGTACTATATGTACCTCTCCACAACACTTAGTTTCATTCATATCATTCATAATCTATATTCTACTTAGGCTTCATCAATATGGTTGGGTAATAGAGCGGTTTCAGTTACTTGAACGGTTGAACCATAATCTTTTGTAACGCTCATATCAGTTTTAACGAACAGAAAATGAAATTACAGGGAAAGGTTAAGAACAGAAGCAAATGAGAACAAGAACTAGTTTCTGTCTTCTTTTTGTGTACTTACAAAAAATAATCTGGAGTCTTCCGTGTAGTTTCAGGCTCAACTTGACGTGGAGCTGGATCAAACTGAAGGAAGTTCTGGTCCATGTTCTCGCCGATCTCTAGAATCGCAGCCATGTTGCCGCACCGGTAGCAATAGTTTGGGGCACTAAACACAGTAACAACGTTCTTATCTTGGCACCAATTAAAACCTTCCATGACCAGTTGGTGCGCTCTTGATATCAGACTGAGCCCATTAGTGTGGTTAAACTGAGTAGCGATGTCTTGTCCGAAAGTGTAGCCTGCGCCACGAGGAGATATTCCCCAACCGCATCGATCATCTGGATCGGACCATAACAGATCACACATTGGTCCTTCATGTGGAACCTAAAGGGCACAGCAAGACAAAGGTTTTTTAGTTACATCATACAATATATAGTGGCATGCATCAGCTTTTGTTAGGTTTGGAACTTACTTACCTCTTGAATTCGATCTAAAGATCGGATATTGTCAAGTGTATCTAAAGAAGGTGAAAGTCCTCCATGTAAACAGAACACCTACCGAGAAGTATAACAAGCTATGTCAATAAACAATGGAGGCATATAAAGGATAGAAGGCTTTATTAGAACCAAACCTGACTCTCAATGAGAGCTGTAAGAGGAAGGTAATCAAAAAGGTCAGTGAAGTGCTTCCACACATTAGCGTTTCCATATTTCCTCAAGCATTCATCGTAGAATCCATATCTGAAAAGGTTAAAAGCTAAGCTCTTGATGAGTGCTTTAAAACAGACAATGGCTTTCTTCGATTACAAGACACTTACACTTGAGTGATTTGGCGGCTTTCGTGGTTCCCTCTAAGGATGGTAAGTCTATCTCTGTATCTAACTTTCAAAGCTACCAAAAGTGAGACTGTCTCCACGGAATAATACCCTCGATCTTCACACATTAACACAGTAAATAGGATCCATCAAAACACACACAAATCCTAGTATGCAAACAATCCAAACAAATACTACTCCAACGTATCAAATTACACAGAAATGTTATTGTTAAAAGGTTATGCAGAAACAGATGACAAAACATAATAAAATAAACAAAACACAAAGATTTAGCAGGACTAACTACATCCATATACAAAGAGAAATTTTTACTATTGGAGATGATTATAAACCGGAACCAAAATGAAAATACCCGAACCCAAACCGAAAAACTTAGAATATCTGAATAGTTTCTATATTTCTATATCCGAAATAACCGAACCGAACCGGAACCAAAAATCAAACGGGTACCCGAAAATCTAAAATTACTAATTATATATACATATAACATAACTAAATATATATTTATAACTTAAAAATTTATTTAAAGAATCCGAAAAATATTTAAAGATAACTAAATTATTATAAAATATCCGAACTACCCGAAAGTATCCAGATAGTTTTATCCGAAGTAATCCGAAATATCCAATTTTTTTTATCTAAATCTTCCTAATCATTTGACATTTTATCCTAAATAACCGATATTTTAACCGAACTATCTTAACAACCCGAACCAGAACCAAATGAGAACCAATTTTTTTTTGGTATTTTCCGGTTCCTAGATATACTATCCGAACCGAACGAACCGAAAATAGGTCTAAGTAGTAAACTGATCCTCCAACCTCCTACCCGAACTACCGGAAACCAAAATACCCGAACATACCCGAAATGCCCAGGCTTATAGCTGATTGACTCGAAGGCTTAGGCCCAATAAAAGCAACAAGCTCCCCGGCTGACTAATGCCTCCCATATCAGACAACAATGTAAACATACACTACTAGAAGCTTCTCACAAGTTACATGGAACGTTACTATCATATCTCTAAAGTCCAAAAGCTTACAATAATCTATCAAATTCGAATTAATGGAATCGGTAGACAAAACTAACTGACTAACCTACATAATCGCCCATGAAGAGATAATTGGTGTCTGGAGAAGAGCCACCGATCTTGAAAAGCTCAATCAGATCGTAGAATTGACCGTGAATATCGCCGCAAACCGTAACCGGACACTTAACCGGCTGAACATTCCACTCCTCCACCAGAACCGCCTTCGCTTGCTCGCAGAGCGTCTTCACCTCCGCCTCCGACAACGCTTTACACTCCATCAGCTGCTCGATCTGGCGATCGATGTCTCCCGTCTCCGGCATCTTCTCTCAGATCTGAGAAAACTGATTCTCTCTCTTTGGACTTGGATTCAAGCTATCTTGGTACCATTACATCTCCATGAGGAGGAGCAAAATGCGAATTTCGATTTCGTTGGAACTTTGCGTTTGTTTTCTTGTCGTTTCTGTTTATTATTATTATTATTGTTATTTATTTTTGGGTGATAAAATCTCGTCGGGATTTAAATAAAATTTTCTCCTTTATCCGGCAGCCGCGCCGGGTCAAAAGTCCAGTGTGGCGACTTACACGCGGCTTCCATAAGTAGGCCATCATATACTGTATTCGGCTAGTTTCGTATGGATAAAGCCCCTTTTAGCCCATTAATACTCGGCCCAATATATTGGGAAAGTGACCATTAGAATCATATCATTTCTATACCAATTCTCTCAGATACCTTTTTTTTTAGTTTTTGTCGGAAAATAGTTTTCAAAAAATAAAATGACCCTTTTTTATTTTGAAAGTTTTAATATTTATTTTCTTTTTGTTTTTTGAAATTTAAAACTTCATACCTAAAACCTACCTTTTAATTTTAAACTAAGTTAACCAAGAGGTATAAATGCATATTTTACCATTGAATAAAGATTTTTTTACCTTCTAAGACACATTGTGTCTTTGGATTTACTCCTTTAGACACTTCCCACTTGGAAAGCACAATATGCATGTCTAAAGTCATCCTTGTCCTCATTTTTGACCACTCTACACTTCACTAACCATACTAAAACTAACCATGGTTTCTTTTATTCTAATATTTTTTTGTCGTTTGTTGGACAAACCCAAACAAAAACTTCTTTTCTTCTTCTTTTGATTTTCGAAACAGATACAATCCTCTTTTCCCCCAATTCAAAAAACCGTAACTCCTTACTGCCCAGAAATTCGACGAAGTTAATGGCGAAGAAGAAATCCAAGTCTTCTCACGCCGCGGCGAAGAAGAACGCCAGTGCTTCTCAGGAACCAGATCCGCCGCTTCATCAGGTTAACCATTTTCTCCTTTTTGCACATTTCTTAGATTTTTGTCGGAAAATGTCTAGCTTTCTTATTTTTCTAATCTCCTGTTTCAATCCCCTTTGCGATTTCATGAACTAATTAGGTTATTTCTTCTTTCCATTCTAGGTTTTTTTTTGTCGAGACTGTTTCTGGATTTGTTTGAGTCTACATTTCATGTATTTTCCGTTTTAATCTAGCCTCGTGGACTTTCTTGCCCTTTTTCAAAGATTTCATTCTTCCCAATTTTAGGGTTTATTCGATTTGATTTTGTAACTCTGTTTAAGGCGTCTTTTTGGTGTTTAAATCGGTTAATGGCTTTGAAGATGATTACTGATTGTTTCTTGTTCTTTCTTCTCACATTTTCAGCAATCATGCAATTATTTATTTGATTTTTGTTTCAGATCCGAGTTGGAGGGACAAAAAATCAAATGTGATTTGCCTCTTGGTTATCTGATTGAGATTAGAGCTTGAAAGATGTTGATTTGCGAGGGCTTGGAAATTAGTGATTTGGAATTGGAAAATGATTTCAAATTGATTTTAGGTATGCTGGTGAAACTGATGGCCAGAACTGATCACGATCATCCACATCCACAGTCTCTCTGTTTTTATTTTTCACAAATCTGACGTTCACACCTTTTCTGTCCACAACACTTTTTTCTATCTGGTCTGGAGAGGACGTGACGACGAGCAGATCCGACCTCAGTTGTGGAAAAGATGACGACAAGCTCTCGTGTCTATTATATTTAGTGATTATGTTTTGTGGTGTGTCTATTAGAGATTTTAAGGATGATGAAAACTCTTGTTTGTGACTGTGACTATAAACCCTTCCTCATGATTAATAAAATTGGCCTCATCTGTTTATTGAACATTTTGTTTAGTTGATTGGATTTAGAAAATATTTTGACACAATGAAACAGTTTGTGGACCTTCTATTAGTTGGATATGTGAGTTTTTAACTTGACGACTATAGTTTCTTGATATTCTATCAGTTATCCACATCCACAAATGACAACAGTGAACTTTCGTCCACATCCACAAACGACAACCATTTCAGCATCCACAAACACATATACACATATGCATATCAGAGAGACTCACTTCAACACGGTAACTCATAGACATATTGTCTTTTGTCAAGGTTCAAAGAGTCAAAATACGATCTTGGTTAATTTAGTTAATATGAAACCACATTTCTCAAATGAACACTAAGCCACGTACAGTTTTTGTATACATTTAAGGTGTCCATTCCACAATTTTTTTCATATTCAAATTGCAAAAATATACCAAAATGGATCTTAAAATATAGAGAATAAAAAGACATAATTTATGATAACAAATTTATTTATTTATATATTTTAAATATGTTGAAGTAATCACATAAATAAATAGATGAGACTGATAAAGTAGTATTAGAAAAGTTCAAGTAATTCTGACCATACGATCTACTTTCACTTCTTATATCTAATGGTTCAAAAAACCATAAAAAAGAAAAGAAGAAAGTGAGCGAGTGGAGAGAAGCTGGCAGAATATTATATTAATAAAACTAACTCATCTTTTCAAAGTCTTAACCACAGCAAAAGGATAATCATGTCAAAACACTGGGAGTGAGAGGGAGAAAGTGCCTCTCAAGTGACAAGTGCCTAAAAGTGTTAAAAAAAAGAAAATTGTGTCTGTTGGAGTAATCAACTCTTGAATAAAATAATCTTTTGATCATTTTTTCTCTTTAGATGCTATTTTTGTGAAGATAAACTAAAAAGAGTAACCATGAGAATTTTTCTATTTTATATCCTAGTTTAATCACTAAAATGCACAACCATCCCCCAATTTTTTTAAAGTACATAAACTTTTTTAAAAAGTTAACCATATTATTTCTGTAACTTTTTTTACCATTTAAAATTTAAGCATATATACCATTATTAGTGGCAAGCTCTAGCTCAGTCTCTCACTGATATATTAATGAAATTAAATATAAATGTAAAATGTGTGAGAGTATAAGACTGTAATTAATTTTGGTCTCTTAACTGTGGTTCTTACCTTCGGATAAGAGACGGTTGTTAGTTTTTCTTAGATTTTAGTTAAGAAAAGTTAAGAAACGTCTCTTAAATAAAAGATATAAAAGCCGTCTCTTAGTCGAAAATATTAAAAAATAAAAGAAAAATATCAAATCATGTGTTAAGAATCCCGATTAAAAGACAGGGGTTAATGATGCCAGTGAGGTACGTTTTCTACCGCGGAAACTCTTTCTGATACTTGAAAGACTCAAATTCAACTTGTCATCCTCTTATTAATTTATCTTTATTTTATTCTATATTAGGGGAAATCCGCGCTTTGCGCGGGATTTTGATGTAATTAAAGGTTTAGATAAACATTTTTAAGTTTCAAAAGAATACTTATCTGTTTTTGTAAAAAAATTATTTACATTTAATCTTTATTTATATAACATTTTATGATATTGAGAACTGAATTAGTCGTTGTTGACGACCAAAATAGCATAATTATATTTTACCAAAAAAAATAGCATAATTATATTGTTTTTTTTTTTTGAGAATTGGCATAGCATAATTATAATTATATTGTTGTGATTTTTGTAAGGATATTTTTTTTATTTAGACGATGTATTTAATTTTTTGTACTCATAGATCAAAATTTCTTTAAGTACTCGTAGATTAAGATTTAGGTCTGTCTCCGCGCTACGCGCAGATTATATTTTTGAAATTAAAATTAAAAGTGAACTTTTACTTATTTACTTTGTAAAATGTTATATTTGAATTTATATATATAATATTTAGTAAAATTAATCACAAAATAAAGATAATAGAATATATATTTCTAAGAATATAAATTCAAACATAAGTTTTTACAAAGTAATTAAAATAAAATTTCACTTTTAATTTTACAGAAATAAATCAATTTTGAATAGTTTTTTTGCATTTAGTAACTTTTTATATAAGCCACCTTTTTGACTCTTAAATTCTTCTTATGAAAATGGTTGTGAATTGTATTCGAACTTTGAAGTCTTCGATATTTATTTAGTACTTTAAGAAAAAGCAAACATATAATTTGATGATAAAACCAAAAAATAAAAGGATACTTGTTTATATTAGACACTGACTTTTGAAAATATTATATTTTCCTTTAAATATATATTATTTTCTCTATCTTCCAATTATACAACTAATAAACTATCGTTTATCTTTTTATTAATTCAGCTCGAAAGTTTGAAATAGATGATTAGTGTCATGTATAAATAGAACTAGATTTTGACCCGCCCTTTCAAAGAGCGGATATGATAAATTTATATATTTGTTTGTTTGTTTACTAATATGATAAATTTTCTTATTAACAGTGTTATAAATGTTTTGTTGATTTGTAAAATTTTGTTTATTCAAAACAATTTTTAAATTTAAATAAGTTTTTTTAAATATAGCTTGAATCCACTGATCCGATATAAAATTCAGTTTGAGTTTTAAGAAATATCTATAATTTAAACTCATAAAGAAATCGCTAAAACCCGAAGCTACCAGTTGAACTGGTAGATATCGATATGTAATTCAATTTGGTTTAAACTGTTACTTTTTAATTTTAAAATTTAAACCCACGGACTTTAAACCTAATGAACCAATATAAAACTACTTTGAGTTTTACGATATATCCATCATTTAAAAATCTTGATAAAAATCGTAAAGAAACCGCTAAAACCTGAAGCAACCGGTTGAGCCAATAGATGACGATATGTAATCCAGTTTGATTTAAGGCTTGAGTTAAACTGTTATTTTAAATCTTTTTAATTTAGTTTCAATTTTTGCATTAGACATTTAAATATTTAATTATATTAATTTTGATCCTTGTTTTCAAATCTCAAGATAAATTTAATGTGTATTGTTTTTGGTAAAATATAGTATGTTGCAAAATATTCACATGTGAACATTTTATAAATTCGAAAATATAAAATAAATTATTTTTAATTAATTTCGGAAATATTATTGGTAACTAAGGAAAGTTGTATTTATTTTTTTCTCTATAAATATATGTGGTATTAGATTATGGTATTTTACAAAACTTACCATAAACATTGTTACCTTAAAACCGATCATTAATAATTGTTCCATTTAAATTGTTGCCATAATTAACATCAGCGAGATTTAATTTTAGATTGTTAGGACTAATATTAATATTATACTTGAATTAATTATAATCTATAGTTTTTTTAATAAATTCTAACTAGGATTAAGTATGGTCCAAAGTTGTGCTTCTGTTTTAATAGTATAGACTAGATTTTGATCCGCGCTTTGGAAGCGCGGATTTATTTTTGGTGAAAACTTTATATAATCACATTTATATAATCTGTCTTGTATATGCATTTATATAACCCGTTTCATATATGTATTTTATATCCGAGTTTATTTTCGGTTAAACTATATTGTAAATGTTTTTAGGTTTCCAATTTTGAATTATGAATTAGATATTTTAAATATAAATTAATATAACAGTTTTATAGTTTTGATCGGTGTTTTGAAACCCGACTCGGACCTGCCATTGAACGGGTTACCCCGGTAACCCGATATTTTTAATATTGAGATTTTTTTTAATGATAAGACAAATTCGGTGATCATAAGTTGGAAATTTGTTTAAAATATATTTATATTTTTTCAAAATTGTTTTAAATGATAATGATTGTTGTCAAAATTAATAATTTTAAAATTAACTAAAATCTTAATGAATAATCGGCATTGCTATTATTGAATTTAAATAACTTACCAGTCTAACCAAACTCATAACGGAACCAAACGACTTCACCGAAAACTTTAGTTCTGTTCGGCAATATTCAACTCTATTATCATTTCGAATCAGAAAATAATCAATAGTAGATGAGATTAGATTTAGGAAAAAGCGGTTTAAAACCAAAACATTAAATAGTTTAAAAACGACGCAGTTTCAAACATGACCGGTTGGAAAAATACTAAAACAATGCAGTATCAAACATGGAAATAATCACATACCGAAACTGAATCAAATACCTAGATTTTGATCCGCGCTTTCAAAGCGCGGGTTTATATTTGGTGAAAATTTTATATAATCACATTTATATAATCCGTCTTGTATATGCATTTATATAACCCGTCTCATATATGTGTTTTATATCCGGGTTTATGTTCGGTTAAAACTATACTGTACATGTATTCTTAGGGTTTTAATTTTGAATTAGATATTTTAAATATAAATCAATATAACAGTTTTATAGTTTTGATCGGTGTTTTGAAACCCGACTCGGACCTGCCGTTGAACGAATTACCGGTTTGTAACCCGGTATTTTTAATATTGTGATTTTTTCTAATGATAAGACAAATTCGGTGATCATAAGTTGGAAATTTGTTTAAAATATATTTATATTTTTCAAAATCGTTCTAAATGATAATGATTGTTGTCAAAATTAATAATTTTAGAATTAGAAAACAGGTGGTTAATAACAGTATCAAACATGGAAATAATCGATGCAGTATCAAACAAAGAAATAATCGCAGGCCGGAATTAAATTAGGAAACCGGTGATTAATGACAAATCAAAAAATAATTAAGAAGAAATTGGCGCAGAATGTCCAGAATACCCTTAATGAATACAAAGGAAAGGTTCTTCAGTAGGGGTAAAAGGAGTAAAAATCCAAAACATGCTTGTACTTTAATAGTATAGATATAGATATTCTGTTTTAATAGTATAGATATAGATAGTAAAAGGTAGTTAATCTCTGAACAGTTAGGCAATACAAACTCCATCATTATACTCTTGCATGAGAATGTAATGATATTTTCATCAGATAGTGAGATTAATACTTTCGGGTTATTATCATGTCGAAATAGCTTTCTATTTTTGTTACAAATTCACAATTTTACACCTCTTATCTAACGGCTATGGTATTCACCAAAATGTGTGTAGATATTTCTTTAGAAAAATCCCAAATGCAGTTGTAGACCAAGCAGTGTAACAAATAAAATAGTTTTACTGTTGCAGAATCAATTTGCTAAGACATGTTTGTCGGTGCTCCTATGCCGTAACAAAAGAAAATTATTATTTACCAATATTATTATTCTTGAATTACAAGAAAATAAGATTCTCATCATGTTTCTTTTCTACTTTTTAAATTTTCTGGGTGTAAGAATAACATAAAAATTACAATAGTTTTGCAGTTTGGACCATAACACAAACTTCTTTCCCCAACCAAAATGATTTCAACTTTAGACAACCCTTTTGACCATCATCCACGAAATCCAACTCTTTCCATGATCTCTTCTCCGCTATGTTAGACATTTTGCAAAAGAACAAACCCAATACTTGTATGCACAAATCCCTTCATGGCACGGGCACATGCACATACATCTACTTTTAGTTTCACACACATGAGCATTTGCATCTTGTCTGCGTCTCATCGAATCGCTTTCCAGAAATCCAATTTTGTCAGTTTCTAATCAAGAAAAAGAAAGTCAGAGATTATAGTGAGCGAAACATGTGAAACGTTAACCTTATTCATGCCAGAATATTATGCTTCACAAAACATGTAACTTTCCCATTCTTTCTTCTTAAGACCTTTCCCTCTAGATGTACTTGAATTCCTCAAATGCTAATTAAGGTCCTACCATTAGCTTTTGATTTAAGAGAAAACTTACAAAACTAACATCTGTCTAACCTCAAATAGCTCATTTTCCTCTTACGAAGATCAAATAACCAAACCTTGTAGTTTGATAATGCTGGGATGATCACACACAGTCTTGTGAATGGACCAAACACTATCTGGCTCAAAATTGTCGAACCTAGCCTTCTTGGAAGCCACTATTCTTCATGTTTCAGGCTCTCATGCACCGAACACGCTACTGTATGTCCCTTGTCCGATTTGATAAAGCCAAAGAAAGAAAAACATAGCAAATCTTTCCTCTGAATTGAAAAAGAATCAGACCAACGACAGTTGAATGTATGCATAACGAAACACATATTTTTTGAAAGAAAACGTAGAGTAACAAAATATAAGCCGAGTATAGCAAAATACTACCCTTGGTTGAGTTGCCAGGCACCTACGCGTACGTCTCCTATAGTAGAGAGAATCATAACAAACAAAAAGGAAAACCCTTATTAGATCAATCAAGTCTTAAAGTTGTATGTAACTACACAAAGTTAAACGTCTTACATGGTGGTATGTGCCTTCTTCTCACCCACTTTCCTTTTGTTGTTTCTGAAGAAGCAAATAAAGAGAAATCAAACAAATGTGGAGATGAAAATATCAGAGAGAATTGCAATTTGACACTTTGAATGTCGTAACCTTTTTAAAGCGTTTCAAAAGCGTCCGACCCAAACTGGAACGAATCGTGGATAACTGCACCGGCGATGTTGGTCAGCTACATAAGTCAGCCGGTGGTGACCTGCTGTGCTGTGGGAAAAGCTTGGCTAGTGTCAGGAATCTAATCCCATGAGAAGTCAGAGGGAGAGAAGCAAACATGCAAATATAAGCAGAAAGAAGTAAAATCGTAAATTTGACATCTACGGAACCGTGCGAGATCAACCACGACTGCGTAACATCAGAAACCTGGATGGCTTCGTGCTTGGAAGGGGTTTCCGTGAAGAAGGCTTCGAGATACCTTCGTTTATGACTAATCCTGTAAACCAAATGAAATCATAAGAGATCGTCCCTATGGTATGGCTTGTTGAACCAGAGTAATGTAAAACCTTATTTCGATGTTGGTTAGATTTAGTTTAGAAACTACTGAATTAGAGAAGCAATTTGTAAATTAGCTCCACCGGAGGAACAATGGCTTAACGGCGATAAGAGGCCGTGGAGACTTGGTGTCTTGAAAGTAACGACAGGTTGTGAGGATTATATCTGACTTGAACCTACTGTTATATAGCGAGGATGGGGTGAGAAAGCGAAGGTAAAGAGATGTCGATCTGGTGTCGTTAGTAAATTGAAGAAGCAGTAAAGAATTTGTGACTGGTGATGATTTGTCATGGAGAGGGAGAGGAAGAATAAATTAGATCGAAGCCCATTTCCCGCATCATTTAAATGAAACGCAGAACTTTGGTTACCTGGACAGCTGTCACCGCCTCCTTGAACTATTTGATGAGGTGGCAAGAGGAGAAGAGAATAATCTTCTTCTTTATAGTATAAGATTTTAATCATAAAAATAAATAATATGATTATTATATATGTTAGGTACTTATGACAAGATATATACCACTAATCATGTTATAATTTCTGCAAAATTTTAAGCACGTTAAATGTAACTAAAATGTATGACTAGGCAAAGAGTTCGAAAAAAAGAGTTCGGAATAAAAGGTTTGTCTGTGTGGACAACCTTGGAACTGGATTTGGTGTTATCCCAGCCATCAGAATCGGAAAAAACTTACTGTATCTATCTTATTATTATGTTTTCTTTTCCAGTAGAATATGTATATATTTTGGAACAAAATTAAATCAGCAAAATTTTGGATGATTCACTGTAATTGGTATCTTTTTAATGAACTGACTATGAAAGATAATTGTTCCAATAAAGATTGTTTTCAGACTAATCTTCAGTTGCTTTTGATTCCCGACGGCTGGAAGGGAAATAAAAACAGAGACCAGTTGAAGTTGTTTGATTATTGTGTCTCTTTTGAGTATGCCTTCTTAACCGAATGTTTTTGTTTAATATATTTAGTTTTCTTATAATTGCTCCATTTTCATGTACCAGTGTACGTTGGTGATGTAATAATTTAATATATTAAGTTACTAGTTCTTTTATATGTTAAAATTAGTAAAATTTATTTTGAAATGGATGTAAAAGATATGAAATTATAAAAGAGTGGTGGAGTTAACCCCCACAAAAGAACAAAAGAATAAAAGATGGAAAAGCATAACACATAATCAATGTGGTCCCCTTTATTTAGAAGAACCATTACACAGATTCTTATTCTAGATTTCAGCACTTGAAGCTCATAGTTTTTCTTTAAGAAATGTATATGCCATTCCATTTATAAATTAGAGTATTTGATACAACCAATCTTTGAAGACATATATCCTTTATTTGCCTCTCTGCAAGAATATATGCTTTTAAAATACATCACAGATGATGGTCTCGGCATATTTTTTCTGAATGAATAGATAAAACTCTTTTAAAGTACAATTGTTGTTGCACATAAAAATCCATCTTGTTTATTTATTTTTGGATTTAGAAAGTGGGATACAAATTCATATTTTGTTATAAGTAAATAAAACCATCTTGTGCGTGTATTTTTGTAATCGTCCATATGATATGGTCCATATCAAACATGAATATGCAAAGGTTATTAAACATGAATATGCAAAGGTTTTTTTTATCTAAAATATCATAATATCTAGAACAATTTTATTTTTGCCAAATATCTATAACACATTAGATCATCTCTAGTTTCTTTATATTGTTTACTCTAAATAAAGTTAACTAATTCAACCCAACTCTATTTCTTATTTTATAAAAGATAAAAAATGGGTTCAATTAAAATAATTTTTTTCATTTTTTTCATTATTATTCTGTTTTCTAATCTAGAATAGAATACCACGAGATTAAAACTGAACTCTATTATAGAATTACTCTGTTTTTCTTTTTAAAAAACCGTAGTTACATTATTTTGAAGAAAAAATAGAGTGAACCATTAGAAATGATCTAGTGTTAATAATCCATATTAGAATGCATGTTATTTTACAGAAACAAAAACCACTCATTTGTGGTTTTTTCAGTTAAAAATTGGGTATTATTTACCTAATTTAGTAAGAGCATGTCCAATGTATTACTTCATTTGGTTTAATTTCAAAATAGAGTTGTATTTTAGTCCAATGTATTACTCCATTTTTTATTCAAAATTCTTTTTTTTTTCAAAAATTCTCTTTTTATTTATTTAATAATTATTATTAATACCTTGAACTTATAAAATTTTAATAATTAACCCAACTATATTATGTTTACAAAAATTCTATAAAATATATTTATTTAAATAAAAAATTATTATTAAAAATAGAATAAATCATAAAATTATATAAGATAGTATATTTTGTTTTAGTAATGATTATTAGAATATTTTTCTATAAATGAGAAACTAATGTATTTTGTAATGAACCTTGAGATTATTTATCTCTGATTTTCTTAAATCAAACAAGAAAATTCTGAAATCGCAATTTCATCTTCTACAATTTCAATATCTAGGGTAAATCTTCTTTTCCAACTTCAATTGTACATTTCCCATCATATGCAATTTTTCTAATTCAAAAACAAAATCCTCTTATATATCAAATGAGAAGTCATTTAAGTAAATTTTGCGTAGGTGTCAATCATAAAAAGAATTCAAGAAAATATGTTATAATTTGATTAGTTAAACAATATTTAATTATTATAATTTGATCTAAAATAAAAGGTAAGTCTAGAACTAATTAATATCACTTACCAAATAATCTAAATGATATTTCAAATAATAATTTATGGTAATTAATTGTTAAAATTATAGAAAGTGTAATAATTTTTTATCAATAATTTTTATATTTATATACTACATAAAATAATGAACAGGAAAAAATATAGAGATCGATATAATGACTTCATATTCATATTAAAATTATAATCGTCTCTATAATGATTATTAGTCTCTTATAATGTCCATATATGATTTATAAATAATTAGGTTTTGAAGATTGAACAAATTATATTGAACGGAACATGTGAGAACTTTGATTAAAAATGTGTTTTGTATTTAAGTCAAATAATATCTTGATAAGGTAATGTTATGATTGAAAAGAACTATAAGATAGATACTAGATTTTGACCCGCCCTTTAGAAGGCGGGACAATCGTTTTGTTTTAAATTTATGTTGTTGTTTGATTTTTCATAAGTGTGTTTAGGCATGAGTATCCGGGTTGAGATCGATTGTTGTTAATAAATTTGGTTTGGTCCAACATATATATATATATATTAACCCATCTGTTTGTCTAGATTTTGATTCGCGCTTTGAAAACGTGATATTCTTTTTTCTGTGACAAATTTATTAACCCGTCTGTTTATTCATTAATATAATTAGGTATAGACGTTCGTTTTTTGGTTCAGTTCCAGTTTGTTTCTTTTTTTATTGGTTTGGTTCCAGTTTTCTATTTCTCGATTCAAACGATATAAGTACCGTTCGATTATTTATGAATTTGAATTGGATTTCAGTTTGGTTATTTTGATTTTTCGGTTTGGTTCGGATAACAGTGTTAAGAACCCGATAAAATTTCAAGTTCAACTTATTTTTGGTTAGGTTATTCTCTTTCAGATATTTTGGAATAATTCAAATAAAATTCACATGTTGGATTTTTTGGACACAGATAACTCTGATAGATTCAAATATTTCAGATAAGAAAATATTCAAGAAATTATGATAAGTTTTAATAAATTCGATAAAAGCAGTAGGTAATCCGGATTTTTAGCTAATTCTATTTTAAGTATTATTTTAGAATATTTGATAATTTTAAAACTATATATTATTAATTTTTAGGTATATAAACTGTGTTTTGGATATTTGAATTATCCATTCAATACTCGGTTTGGTTTTGGTTTTCAAAATTTAATGGATTTAAGAATCGTTCAGATATTTGTAAACATTTATTCATTTTTTGTTTTTTTTTTGTTTTTTTTGTTCAGTTTAAGTTTGGTTTTCGGTTCTCAATATATATGCTGAGGCCTAGATCTAATTGTATATTCTATCTTGTTTTTTATAAATAAGTGCATTAAGCTTATATTTTATGATAAATTTTATAAGTAAAAATTATAAGTTTGCTATCGTATTAAAACTATTGCAAATATCCAAAAGTAATTATAAATATTTTAAATGTTTTGATGTTTATAACTTTGATTTACAATTAAATTTCATTGAGAATATATAGACAAATACCATCAATATGTCACTATGTGAAATATATTTTATATAGAACAAATATTTAGTAAATAGTGATAATTTAGAGGGGTATTTTTAAAGTTGTTATATATTTCTTAATTTTTCATAGTCTTTGTTAAAATAATATTCGAGTTTTAAATATTGAAGATCTAAATTTAAATTTTATCCAAATTATATTCAAACTATTATATTTGATCACATTTATTTCAAAATGTAAAAGAAATGTTAAATTTTGACACAAAGTCTTGTCATTTTCAATATTTAAAAAAAATTCAAAATCTGAATTTGCTTACATTTATTTTTCAACTAAATGAATATGTCTAAATTAAAAGTTTTAAAATTTTCTTGTTTGTTGGTTTAGATCTTTTATGTATGAAAATATTTATAATTTTTGATAATATTGAAGTACAAAAAATAGTATAAAAATATTTAATTCTATTTACATGAATTATAGTTCGACTGTCTTTGATTAACTAATAGTAAAGTCAAAGCCTATGATGGTATATATTGATAATATGAAACTTAAATCATATATAGTTACATTCATTTGTTTTAGTATAGATGAAACTGTTTTTTTTAATAAGCACAACAAATAAAGGTGATATAATGACTTTTCAAGGTTATATTATATAGATTTGCAGTCGTATATTGTTTAAAATAAGATATGAAACAGTGTGATAAGAATCACAACAAAACCAAGTGATAATGGTTTGTCAAGGATAGTTTATTTAAATCAAAATAATAGAAAATTAATAAACTAAAGCTAAACGGTAATGCAGTGTATATGTGTGTGTCAGTGTGTGCATAAGGTAAATAAGATTACACGATTTGGTATATGATAAATATTTCATTTAGTTTTATTTCACATTAAAAAATAATGGTATTGCTGTAACTAAACCAAAGAAACTTCAAAATGCTTAGATAAAATGTTTTTTTTGGAAGAGGAATATTTGGTTAATACAGTTTCGGGTGGTTAGCGTGATTAATGTTTTCTGTTGCAATATTGTTAAGAGAATATGCTTAGTAAATATTGACTTGTATTTAGGGACATAGATTTTCTGTTGTAAGATTTGTTTGTATATTTTTTTTTGTTGAAAGTAAATGATTTTACGGAGCTAACCATCTGGTTTTCCTTGAGTATAATTCTATTAAAATAATAACAAATCAAGAGTAGCCTTAGAGAAAAATCCGAGAGTTTCAAAATAATAGTTTATTGAAAAATAGGGTTCACGAACCTAACTCTAACACTCTTGGCAAGTATTAATATGAATGAACCGAAAAAATAAGAAAATTTCATCAGCTGACAAAAACAAATTAATCAACATCAGTTTTGAAATATAAAGAAAATAGATTTACCTGTTTAGTTGATATGGATGCTTAAATCTGTTTGTATGACTCTTCTTCTAATTGGAGTTTCCTTCAACACGAGCTTCGGTAAGTACATACCAAACAGTTCTACTCAAAATAATGTTGGTTTGGTTTAATATGGCAATGATAGCAATAGTCTGTATATATATAAATAATTAGAACGGATAAATTTACCCTATAAACTCCGATTATGGCTCACGTCAGTGAACATATTACTATGCTCTCATTTGGCTCTTGCCATGCTGATGGAGAATTTTAGCAAATTTTTCTCCCGAAGACAACATATTAGCATTGATCACTACAAAATCGAAAACTGTATAATTAGATCTCCAACATGTTAATTTTTTTTTTTAAACAAACACTACTAAATTTGACTCAGTACTTACTATATGTCTTTGTGAACTTCATATATATTCTTCTTTTCTTTCCTGCATATTGAACCTGCATTTTGATATCTTGCAGAAAATCAAAATAGAAGACATGACTAAATATCTAGATTTCCTTTGCTTAATATGAGACATGGCTCAATAAATAAATTGTTTTGCTCGGAGTGGTGGCTATGATCTCGATAGCTTGTTCATATTTATAGTACCCATACGCGATTTTTTATTTAAAGTGGACAATATATTCTTAGGAATAAAATCGTGTAGTTTAGAAATAAACTCGTCTAGTTAGAGAAGTTCTTATATTACTGGTGTTTTCAAATCATTTAAAATTACCGTAATATAGAAATAAATATACCAGAGAGTTCCTAAAAAAAAGTTGACATTACTTATAAAATATTAAAGCATTTAATAAAAAAACATAGACTAAAAATATACCAATGGCATGAAGTTGTAAATATTTCAAAACTTCAAGGTGGTCTCAAAAAAACCCCTTGTGTTTTAATAGTATAGATTTGGTTCATGGAATGTATGTTTTTATTACTATTTAGAGAGAGAAATATATATTTAGCAAAAATATGTAAAACTTCGGAAAACATTACCAAAATTTTAATACAAAAAAACAAAAAAAAACAAGAAGAGACTAAAGATGATGCATAATATGTGTTGGAGAAGTTATTGTGATAATTACATATATAATTACACAAGCATTTGTTATACTAAATATTCGTCAGGTATATTTATATCAAATGTATGAAAACTTTACGACATTTTATACCTAATATATATTGTCATACAATATTTGTATCCGCGAATTCACATAAATAATCATATGGTTATGCTTTAATAAAGAAAATAAAGAAGAAACAAAGTTTTGTTTTGTAATTTGAATTTCGTAAATGATTCAAATGTTTATGCATATATCAATCTCAAAAAGTACAAACATTATCATATGAAAATGTTGACCCACAGGATAAACAAACTCATCTATTCCGTTTGAACAATACTTCGTCGATCTTAGTAGTTCTGAAAGAATTTACCGGATCATTAAATCATTAATTTTATTTTATTTATATTTAGTTTTGATTTATTAGTTTATGCATATTTTATGTAAAATTATTATGTAATTTTTTCGGAATATCATATTTGACTTTAGGTTATTGTATCATTTCATAAATAAATAAAAGTTCAACTCCAAAATGGAGTAATAGGTAAAATTACTCTATAAATGAAATATCCATAACTATTACTCCATTTTGGAATTGAATATAAGTGGGTTTGGAGAAAATTTTATTCAAAAATGGAGTTTGAAGTCGAAAATTGAATAGGGTAAGAAATGCCCTAAACTTAATTTGATAATGGCAAATATAAAGAAACCAATACAAATTGTGCAATGTGAGAAAATAGGATCGCATGAACTACATTTTGTCATTTTCGTGATTTTTTTTTAATTATAGAAATTGTTTCCAACTGTATGAGTTTTTAACCTTCTCTGACTAACTGAAGATCTCTTTGCTAAATAATAAATTTCTTTGGTAGTAAAAAACAAAACATTAAAAGATTCGATCCCAAATGAAAAGGAAAGAGAATCTAGGAGCATTACATTTACAAGACCTATTTTGCCAACAAATTTCTCTCTCTCTCTCTCTCTCTCTCTCTCTCTCTCTCTCTCTCTCTCTCTCTCTTCTCTCTCTCTCTCTCTCTCTCCTCTCTCTCTCTCTCTCTCTCTCTCTCTCTCTCTCTCTCTCTCTCTCTCTCTCTCTCTCTCTCTCTCTCTCTCTCTCTCTCTCTCTCTCTCTCTCTCTCTCTCTCCGCGTACTTATGATCTTCCCGGTGGTCGTCTTAAACTTCCTGCTCTCCTATATCAAGATAGAACATTTAATATTTAATAATCAAGTTAATTACTTACTTAATCCAAAAGGAATTCAACTTTAGTTGTTACTGTTATAAACCCAATGAAAAATTTCAGCGTTCATCTATCGATACTTTGGTTACTTGACTAGGCTTATACTTTTCTCAACCATTCGTATTTGCCTATATACAAATTTTTTTATTAAACTACTTCAATAACTAACAGCTTTATAAACTAATTTATATATATGTATCGGAGTATCTTAGCTTTCTGTAGAAAAAAGACTATATTCTTAAGGCCATGCATGGAATTTATAGTACACGCTTGTAGTTTATATATATATGTGTTCATAAGGCCATGTATGTAATTCATAGTAAACGCTTATACATTCAAAATATCAGCCGAGATCTTAAGTGATTTATCTATATAACTAAGAGCATCTACAACCCAATACTTTATTTTAAGGGGAGTAAAACTTTAAAATGAAGATTTGAGGGTTGATTACTCCAACCATGAAACCTCAAAAGAAATCCTTAAAAGTTTATTTATTTAGACTATAGTCATTGACATTAATAAAAATTACTAATAATGATAAAACTTCACAAATACATATAAAACGTACTTTTAATTTTTTATACAGCACACAATATTACAATTTTATATAATAAAATAATATAAATTACATATATAATTAAACAACATATATACATGCCGGTTAGCCAATGAATTCCAGTATTTTGGTACCACTTGTAAGATATGTATATTTAAATGTTTACATAATTTATTGTAATTTATGTTTAGTTTTTTTAATGTATTTTATTTTGTGTGACTTTTACTTAATATATATTTCTATTTGTGTGAATTTATTTTAATATTATGTAATATTTATTCTATTTTTATTTTATTTTGGTGTGTTTAAGTTATTGTAAATCAAATTAGTAGATGTATTTGTGAAAAAAAATAATTGTAAGGACTAAAAAATGAATAGCATTTTTGAGGTTTTGAATAGTTACTATTCAAAATCATAAAATTTGAAGATTTGAGATTGGGTTTGAATGACAAAAAACCTCAAAATTTGAGGATTTGAGGTTGGATTGGAAATGCTCCAAGAAATGCGAAGAAATGCGGTGAAGAAAAAGGAGGGGAAAAGTACTATTTAAAGCTTACATGAAGTAAAAAGTAAGTTTTTTAAAGAAGCCATCTTATAATGAGTAATTAAAAACACGACTGTTAACGTAGACTGAAAAAAGGTAGCGGACACCCTTTTGCGAGCCCCTGTGATATGTCTTGCCGAATCTGTGTTAGCTAAAAGAAACCAATTGTTTACTTTTCTAGTAAACTATGCTATATATGGTGGCCAAAAAAGAAGTTCGTATAAATAATGTGCATATAAACAGATATAGCAACAACAAATAAGTTAGTTAGCTTGCTTAGTATATTAATCTCACGCGTTTCTAATCCATCTCAGCGTCGGATTTACCACGAGCTATGCCGTATGTATATTGCTGAAACTAACAAAATACATAGACATGCAAGGATTTCTTTATTGGAAGTGATAAATGAAACAAGGAACCAGTAAAGAACCTGTTGTGTATAGGATCGGGTCCACGAGGAACTTTTCTTTTGCTTGCAAAGTAGCTAAGATCACCATGTTTTGATCCATCTTCAAGCTCTTGTTGTACACCCTTACCATGTATGATTGAATTGTTCATCGTTGCAGAAGTCTCTTTTGTTTTGTCGGCTTCGTTGTTGTTTTGTAATACAAACACATCTATCATAATAAGAGTGACGAAACCAACCGTAAATAGTGTACGAAACAACAACGAGAGACGAAGGGTTTGGAGATTTCGCATGGTTTTCTCCTTGTAAGCTTTTGGGGGTCCTATCTTCGTTGGTTGGTTGAAATAAGAACATAAATCAACATCGATCAAATTAGCAGGGGTTTATTCGATTTTCTTAAATTTGAACTATAGAGAACAAAGAGGAACAAGAAAAAGCAAGAGAAAGAGAGTCTTATCACTTCGATGAGTTAGGATGATTGGTGCTCTTTATAGGTTCGATGGTCTTTATTCTGTTTGGTATGGTTAACTTTACTCGAAACATTAGCATAGAGAGACAAATGATTTCTGCTATGAATCTTTATATTTTCCTGTGAGACATTTTTAATGTTATCTTTAAGCATGAATCCGTATTCTTATGTCGACTTTTTTTGTCCCAAATCTAGATATGCCAGAGATGTATTACATATTAAACACATTACTCTTATATCACAAAAAAAAATTCTTTTACAATTGAGAAAAGGAAAGAATGGTATATAGAACAGCTGGTATGAAACGTAACATGGATGGAATATATTTAGTAGCCTTAGCTTTATGTGCATGAGAAGGTTGGGATACGTATGTTACTATGTAAGTATTATTTGTTTTTTCTGTTTCGTGTATTCTTTTGATAACTTTGGTCATCCGGACCGTAAAACCCCGAATAATTTGGAGTCCAGAGACAAAAAACAGTTGCTTAATCCGTATTTTCCAATGGAAATAGAATTTAGAGAGCGTAGTCGCTTTCGTCCCATCAAAAAACTTCTCTCTAGAAAATTGTTTCGTTTTCTCTCTAAGAAAAGCACTGCCGTGAATAGGGTCTCCGGTCGATGGGATGAACTCTCTCAGCCACCGTCGGTCCGATTTTTCTTTGTTTTTTCTGTTTTTTTTTGTTTCTAATCATGCATAAGATTTCCCTTTGATTCTGGCGATGCACCCTCCTCGCGGTGGTCGGCCGGCTTTTTGACTCCGACATTGCACCTTATCAATTCAGGTGAATGGTTGGCTTAAAGTTCGGAGTCGTATGGTCTCTTTCCGTTCTTGACGACGGCTCTGGTAGGATTTTTCTGGGTTTGGTTTTAGTTTGAACCGTGAGACGATTGTATGCGTCTTCTCGTTTTTCGATGTCGGTTCGGTCGGAATGGGTGAGATCTCATTTGACGATGAAGCTCCTAGATGATCGTGAGAAGGAATTGAAGGCAGAGAAGATTTGGATGGTAAAGTCATGCACGGTGTCTGAAGGCTTGGGATGAGATCTCGAAGTAGATTTGATGGAAGCTCTCCGCAACACGAGCTCAGATGCGAAAGGTGTGTGGATTAGATTTCGGTAGGCTCCGGCGAATCGATGACGTCAGTTGTGTCTTCCGGTGGTGCAGCAAATTTTGTATATCTAGTACCTCGATACTATTATGGTAAAGGAAACATATTGTATATAATATATCAACTGTCACAATATAAATTATAGATTAAACAAAGTGATTCTTTGTTGCGTATTTTTCGAAGTGAAAACGCCAACACAAATATCACTATAAGAATTCACCTAAGAAAAATATCGATTGATATTTTTTGAGCTGACGAAAAGTTAGCAATATTTTACATTAGCCAAACATATATGCTTTAACCACCTTAACCATTCTTTATGTATCTTAAGTTAGATGCATATATTAAAGTATGCTGAAATATTATGAGAATGACAAGATTGACTGGACCCATAAAAATTATTCGCTGAGAATATATTTATGTCACTGTCATATAGCAGCCGCAATTTATCCCAGTATATATGTTATAGGGCCATAGTCCATAGAGCATATGGTAACATAATTGATCTCATCGATCAAAGTTAATTGTACATGAATCCCACTTCCACATTATCTTTCGTAAAGGGTAACTGTATTATTGTCCAGAGAATCTTATGCCTTAGTTTCACTCAAAAGCTTCTGGTAGAGGTAACCAGAAATGGCATTTAAATGTTCACTTTAGATAATATATTATCATAAACCATATACTTGTAAAAATAATTTGTGCACAAGCGTTATGTAAAATGACCGTTTTCGTTTATAGGATTCCTATATATCCCTGGATTTTCTATTTGTTTGTAGACTTCAACATTGTCCAACAAAGGCCAATATTTTCAACATTCTTAAGATCAACATGCACACGGTACAGACAAAACCATATTATGTATAATGACGGTTTATTTCAATACTCGTCATAACATGTATAATGACATTATTAATAAGTTTATATACTAACAAATAGTTTCAAATTAGTTTCCACGAAACCAAATCTATTTCTCAAACTTTTTATTTGCAATGCAAAACTTTTAACTAGATTATTTATCTTTGTCACCCGTACCGGGATAACATGTTTAACTTACAATAACAGCAGAAACATATAGCATTGAGTTGGAAAAAAACACACACATAGGCGTTGCAAGATCAATCTAAAGTAGAAACGAGTTGGATGAAAAAGTCATCAGAATAGTAAGCAGAGAGTGAGAAAACTGAACATAGCCGAACCAAGTCTAGAGAAACGAGCTAGGCACCAGAGTGTATGTGATTTTCTGGTTGGTCAAGACTCGCCAGTTTGCTGTGGGTGATTTGTTTGATCTCAGAAGCATATAAACATCCAAGGAAAAGATGGGCCTTGATGAGGAGGTAATATATTCCAGGTCTGGAGAGGTTTAGAATGGAGAGGTTTTAGAGAGTGTGTAGTGGGTAGATTTGAATGCTACAGAGTTTCTTGCATTCATATCTAGTAGAATTTAAACAGTGTAACAGAGGGGTCTCCGGGTCGGAGAAGTTTCATTGTCTTATATTGCACCAGAGGCAGAGCATGCTGTCGAGTGCCGACTCCAGGTTGTTTGTTCGACGCCACTTGCTCTCAAATTCTAAATGATGTTATAAACTCATGTTACGTATTTTAGCTGATCTCATGCAATGTCTTCTTTCCAGCAAAACGCCCATCACATATTTAGGCTCAAGATCAAGCAATCGAATTTAAAGGTTTATAAAAGATGACATATTTATCTTAACATTTTACCAAAAAAAAAATGATGACATATTTTCACTGGAGTTGGCGCTCATTATTATAAAGATAAAGTACAGTGGGTAATAAACAATTTGTTATATATATATATATATTTCTTTTTTTTTTAAAGGAAAACAATTTGTTATATATGAACAAAGTAATCCCAAGTATATAAATCCCCCTGAAGCTGTTCTATACACACGAGAACATCTATTTCTCTTTTAAAGTAGACAATGATACAAACAGTGGCGGAGGGAGGTAGGGAGTAGGGGGGGGAGGCAGCTGGCCCCTACGAAATATTGAAATTTTTTTCCCATTGCTTATTTGAAATTTATATGATTTTAATAGTGAATTTTCTTATACCGCCCCTATAAATTGAAGATTAATTTTACATTGCCCCTAATAAAACTTTCATCTGGTTCCGCCGCAGGATACACATGTTGAAACTCTTTTTCGCAGTGAGCAGATGAAACCCTTTTGTATATATTTGTTGAAGATGTTTATAACCCTTCTTGTGTTGTCTGCAATGTTATTAACTGTTTAATAACACTTAAGAATGTACGGTATATATTCAAAAACTTTTTTGTGAGGACTACATTTCTTGATTAGCTTCAATGTTGTGGATATTGGAACCAGAGAGACGAGTATCTGAGTGTAGTTGAATTTTGTTTTGTTTTGTGTTGATGTTTATTTTGGAGTCTAAACATATTGGGTGCACAAACTACAAATATATGGGAAGTTCAAAGAGATAATTGAATTTGAAATACTAATGGGGTGCACTTATGCATTAAGCCAGCACAACCACCAGATTTATGAGAATATTTACATACTAAATAAGTTTTAGTAATGATATTATGGGTGCATGTGCCACCATAGTGGTTGTAGTAGCTTCACCCCAGGTGGTGGGTCTTTCCTCCTGTTTCACCCACCGTCCTAACACATTGAAGCTGTGCCCTCTCCCCTTCAATGTAAGGCTCTTCTTCACCTTTGTTTTTTTTGTTTATGGGTTTTGATGGTCTCTGTCGAGTCATAGTGGACTAGAGATCTTTGCCTTGGACTGCTTTCCCTTCGTATGTGGATCCCGGGATTGGGGGTTTCGAAGCAAATGATGATCCTCGGTTATGTGTCTCGGCAATTCACTCTTTGTATGTGACCAAAGATTTATTCTCCTTAGGACCTTGTTCAAACAGTTATGGATGTTGGAAACAGCATTGTTTTGTGTCTCTCTCTGTTATTGGTTGTTTTGTGGAGAGGTCTAAGGACACCATTATATCATCTCTAATGTATTTTATTATTTTCCTTTAAAATAGAAAAACTTTATAATAGAAGTGAGATATACTTCAATATATTTCTCTAAAATAGAAATCTCTATTTTGTGGTGTAAAAAATAGAGAAATGTTATTTCTTCTTTTATAAATAGAGAAAAAAATAGAGATCTCTATTTTAAAGAAGAAATAGAGATGTGTTGAAACAATTCGATCTCTAAATGTTACTATGGAAGTTTTTGAAAATAATAATAGGTTGGAAATGTTTTTAGTGAGGACTAGGAACGACCCGCCCTACAGGCGGGATGAAAATTAACAAATAATTTAAATAGTTATATATAAATTGTTATAATTTTAAATATATATATTAGTTAAAATTTTGTACAGTTATTGTATTGGAAGATTAAATAAGCCATGCTATCTAAAAAATTAGTTATGATTTTTTAAAATGGATATTACTTGCTATTTTATAAAATATGATTTTATTTTTTCTTGTTAAAAGGTTTAAGATAATTTTTGTTTGTTAAATAATCTATATTTTAATTATATATTAAGAATTGTATGTGGCATTACATCATTTATTACGATTTTATGGAGTTGGTTGATCATAAAGTAATCTAGGTTCGTGTTCATGCTACGCGTGGATTGTGTATACTATATTTTGAAAATTATTTTGGTGTAAAATAGTGTTGCAACCAAAATAACTATAGAATGTTTAACAAACAAATGGACTGGCATTGGTTTTTGGTTACCCTTTTCTTTTAGTTTAGTTGATGAACTTCTACTGGATGAAGTTAAAATGTTTAGAGTTACCTTCATGTAAATTAATAATGTTTATCGTGACAATGAGCCCGTAGTTTATATGAATATCTATATATGTATATAATCATGTTTGTTCTTTCCTGCTTAGGACACATCAACATCTATGTTACATGGAAACGGAAACGCGGAAACGGAATCGTGTGGAAGCGTAGAAGTGAATTTTTTTTATAAAATTAGGAAGCGGAAACGTGTCGGAAACGTGTATATATATTAAAATATAAAAGATTACAAATGTGACTAACAATTATATGATTCAAATTAAAATAAAAGAAAAATATTCATTTATAATAATTTTAAATGATTTCATGTTAAAACCGTGAAACTATGCATAAACTATGTTTATAAAATATTATTTTTTAATATTTCATAAATAATTAACACAATATATTTGAATAGAGACGGTATTTTTCTAATAAACCCTCAATGCATAAAGACAATATATAGTATTAGTTTTAATTTTTGTATATTTATATTATCTATTTCACTATTATATAAAAACAATGTTTCTTCTACTTTTATTTATTTATGATATTGTATTTTAAAAAAACGGAAGCGTGATTCCAAAATGGAATCGTAAGCTTCCAACGTGTTTTTAAATATGTATTTTTGGAAGCGCATTGGAAGCGAGATTCCGAGAGCTTCCACAAGTTTCCGATTCCGATTCCGGTTCCGAAGCGGGAAGCAGACGTCCGACAAAGATTCCATGCAACCTAGATCAACATCCCCATCTATATATATAATATTTTTTTGAACCTTTATATATTTTGGGATTAATATTTATTACCAAAATGATCTAATATTTCCGAGCACCCATGTTATGTAACTGTCTAAAATATTTTTTTCTTCGTTTCATATATAAAGTCGTACAAATGCTTATTTGCAATAGAGTTTTAGATCATATTTTAACTTTTAAAATTGTTTTGTAAAGAACGCTCTCTAATACTATGTAAGACAAACAGCTTTGTTGACAAAGCATAAGAATTTGATTTGTAAAATAAAATAGTAATTTACGCACATAAGGTTCGTCGTATGGATAACGCTTCTTATAAAGTTCTAAGATGGGTTAGTCGCTTGGTCAGTTGATGGGTTGATGCACAGATGAGACCACTGAGTTTGCAAATTCTGAGAATGGAGAAAGAAGTAAGAGCAACAAAGTTGATTTTTTTTAGAACACTTAAGGTATGAATCTAAGCGTAACTTAAGTTTATAGCTTACCACCTGTCTCAAAAAAAAAGTTCAGACTAACAATATAAAGTTGAGTTTACTAAAAAGATGAATATTTGTAACTAAAGAAGCAAAAATAGTAATCATACAGATGTAAAATATTTGCAAAAGTAGGCACTGAATAAATGGCACTCAAATTCTAGACAAAATAATAACAAACAATGACCCAATGTTACATGTATAATACTCTTGAGTATCTCGCATATATTATTTACAAATAAACTGAATTGTATTCAAATCCAACTTGCAAGTTCTTGATATACAGTCGCCAGAGATACAGAGATTACTACTCATGCATCTGGTCAATAGCGAATTGAGAAGATCCCTCTAAAGAAACAAAACCATGTTTTATGCTTTACTGCCTATGCTATCAGAAGGTCGTTCTGGAAAATACATGCCTCTTGCTCAAGTGATGAATATAAGAGCTTGGCACACAACACTCCCGAATTACAAAGCACACATCCTTTCAAGTCCATTGCATCTCAAGTCTCTCACATGGAAAGTTATCTAAGGTAAAGAACAAAGAGAGTTATGCTTGTGTGATGGAGAAGTTGATTGCAAAAGAGAGAGATTGTTAATATGTTAGATATATACCAGGAAGAAGTTGGTTCTCTAAGCAGCGCAGAAGAAACGATGGTCACTAAAGCCATGTAGCCTGCAAAGACAATGCCAGTTGCAAAGATTTATTTGATTTCCCAGCTGAAAAGTGAGATCGGGGAAAGAAAAGATGATGTATTAAACTATAGCATAAAAGAGAACACTGACTGTATAGTTTTTCATTCTTTAGAAAATAGCTCGAGTGGTTAAAATTGCGCTGATGATAACACTGACTCAAGCCTTGGTGAGAACAACATCAGAAGCGCCTGGTGCAGCATCTGTAGCATCAGAAACAGCGATACCGATATTGACTCCTTTCAAAGCATGAGCATTCATCACCAGCCATTCTACATGTATGCTTCAACTCAGGCAACTTCTTCACAATCTTGTACTTGTGCTCTGGTTGAAACATAAACCAAAACATCTTTGTAGAGAGAAAATGCAAGTTCATGAACAAAAAAACTCTTCTTAACTAACCTGGGCGACAGCAGCTAAGTTTTCGTCTTTGTGATTATCAAGTAGAGAAGTTGATGCTGATGGATACATGTCTGATCCCATACCGAGCCTATGTCAAGTCTATTTGGCAAAAGCTTGATCAACTATAAGAAAACCAATACAACATAAGATTAAAGCCAAAGATAGAAGTAAATACACAGATATTAACCAATGATCATCTGGATGTTGACACCTAGGTCTGAAGCTCTTCTAATGGTGTATGCACTATCATGTCTTGGAGGACCAAACAAAGGCAACACACCAATGAATTCACATGGACCAGGACCACCCGAGCTTATTTTTTGTTTTCTCAGGTAGAGTCCGTCTTGCAACAACTAATAAACTCAGTCCAGGCTCAGTGTACTTGTTGATTGCTAAATGGACTCTGTTTCCTCAGATCAGCTCTTGTGTTGCACAGACCAAGGATCTGAATATCATCAAAAGAAAAAGGTTGTACAGGTTAAATCATTGAAGAGAAGAAATAGTACTAAAACTTGAAGTGCAGTAAAACAAAATCAGTTCCTAGGTACTGCGCTGGAGCTTCTTTTGCTTACTCGGTGTCTCAGTGTCAGTATTCCAACCATATAGCATCATGATTCTCTGTTCTTGAAGCTCTAGTAGCTAAAAAGAGACGCCTCTTCTTTCTCAACGGTTTTGAAAATACTACCAATATAACCTAGATTCTTATTTTAAAAAACAAATAACCTAGAAAATTAAATGTAAATCAAATACTGAAAAATTGTGTTAAAAAAAAATCAAATACTGAAAATCAATTTTCCTGAAGAACAATAAAAATTGAGTCAGTGGATAAGATCAAATTCCAGTTTCTCTATTGCTGTGTTGCCGGAGTGACTATCCCGTCTCTGCCTTGCTCAAATCACTGTAACAATTCTCTATAACGGTGGCTTTTTTCTTGGCAGCATCAAAAAGAGAAAGGCAGACCCTTTGCCTCGATACCAGCGGGAATTATAACCAAGTCAAAAAATTTAGCCCTTAGTCATAAAAAAAAAATACCAGCGGGATCCCTTTTCATGGAGAGCAGGAGAGACATACCAGAAGAGGTGGAAGATCAAGCTAGAAAGACATCAGTGTGTTGTTGAATCTTCGTTTGAAATTTCGCTGCAATTTTGTTTTCTGGGTTGAGATCGTCTGAAGCTGAGTTTTAGCTGCCCTTGATAAATATTACTGTTTTGAAGAAAAAAAGTAGTAATAGGTAAAATCAATGGTAATCGTATAAAACTGGGAACCGCTGAGAAATTGGATTGAGACACTGAAAAGGCAACGAAGAAGAAAGAAACGCTATCATTAGGTTAGATTTTTTTTGGACACGTGTTGGCTTTAGGTGACTTTAATTTCTGATGTGGATGCTGAGGTGGCTTCATGGGAGAGATGAAAACTCTCTTTTATATATAAAGATATCTCACTGAGTACCTATCAATTAAACTAAGGGAAATCGGCCAAAAAAACACTGAACTTTGCAAGAATTGCCAACAGAAA
The DNA here is from genome assembly GCF_000801105.2 of Raphanus sativus. Taxonomy (NCBI): domain Eukaryota; kingdom Viridiplantae; phylum Streptophyta; class Magnoliopsida; order Brassicales; family Brassicaceae; genus Raphanus; species Raphanus sativus. The sequence goes on along the minus strand of NC_079512.1, from coordinate 5,194,668 downwards.
CCTGTACACTTGTGTGGCCAATAAAAGCCTGAACTTTTGTTGACTTATTTAGATTATTAAGAAATTTACGATTGACTGGCCAAATTAGCACACCGTTAAACGAGAGTTAAAACAGCGTTAACTGTTGACGTTAAGTGAAACGACGTCGTTTCGTTTTATTTGATTTGAAAATAAAAAAGGTAGATTCCGAGGTTCGAACCCAAGTTGTTTGGATCAAATGGCAAGGTATTTTACCACTATGCTAGTGGCACACTCAATGTATGAACAAACATGTTTACTTTTATTTAGTATTAATTTTGAATATAAAAAATTCTCTAAAAATTTAAAAGATCTTTAAAATTCCAAAATTTTGAAAAATAAAGAAATTTTTTATAAAATTAATTTTGAAATTGAAATTAAAAATAAAATTTTATTTTTACTTTTAAAAATCAAAAATCTTCCAAATTTTACATTTTTAAAAACAAATTCCAAAAAAAGAAAATTTTCATTTAAGATTAAAAAATTGAAAAAAAAAAATCGAAAATAACAAAAAAAAAATTATAAAGAAATTTGAATCTGAAAATAATCAGAATCTATAAAAAAATATTTCTTTTTATTTTTTATTTTTTTATAAAAATGCCAAAAAGAAAATTTTAATTTTCAAATTATTAAAAGAAAATTTGAAAAAATAAAATAATTCGAAAACAAATTCAAAAAAGTGATAAAAATTTTCAAATCTGAAAACATATAATAAGAAACTATAAAAATAAATAATAATAATAATAATAAAAATTATTTTTTTATAGTTTCTGATTATATGTTTTCCGATTTGAAATATTTTAACTTTTTGGAATTTTTTTCGATTTTTTTTTCATTTTTTTTATAATCCGAAAAATGAAATATTTCTTTTTTTTGAATTAATTTTTCAGTTTTTAGAAATTTTAAAGATCTTTTTAAGTTTTTAGATAATTTTTTTATATTCAATCAGTACCAAGTATAATTAAATGTGTTAATAGTTTAATTGATTGAGCCACTAGCCTAATGGTAAAGTACCTTGTCATTTGGTCCAAACAACCTGGGTTCAAACCCAATGGTCGACTCGATTTTATTTTGAAATCATGTCAAACGACGTCGTTTCATCTTATTTCAAAACGACGTCGTTTCACCTAACACCAACATTTAACGATGTCATTTTTTTCTGTTAAATTTGCTGACGGCGTGCTAAATTGGCAAGTCAACGAAAACATTGTTAATTAATTCTAAAGTCAATGAAAAATTTGTGTTTTGTTTGACCAGCCCATATGTCCAGGTTTATTTTGGCAATTCCTGCAAAGTTCAGTGTTTTTTTGGTCGATTTCTCATTAAACTAATGGAAACATTTAAAATAGTAGAAAAGAGAATAACAATTCGTTAGAATCGATTGTTTATGAAAGTACCGCAAAGGAAATGATGATAGATAATTTACACCTGTCAACTCCACAATAACTCAATTAATTTGAAACAGTTAAAGCATAAATAGAGAATTTAATATTATACATGAGAAACGGACAGAGGCTCGCTCCCTTGCGCATACTCTAATAATGCTCTAATGATGCTGGTTTTGGATGTAGTTTCTTGAGTCCTTAACTGTTCTCTTAGGGATGGAGATTTGTTTCCTGCTTGGGTCTTGGTCTTCGTATCCCTTTTGTATTCTTTCACGTATATTGTTGCAGCTTGTGTTTTTTTTATGTAGGTTTGATGTTGTTTTTGGTGTTGTGTTGTTGATGTTTGTTAGAGATCTAATAAAGTCATATTGAGTTAAACTCGTTGTAATTGGTGTTTTTAATTATAAATTAAAAAATCAATGTATATTTAAAATATTCCAACACAGGCGACAGGCCATGTAGATTAATAAATCGATAAAATAAAAAATGACGTCAGACAAAATAATAAAATGAAATATGTATTGTACTAATAGTAAAATAACTGTGTTCAGTTCATGAATGTGACGTTAAATCAACTCACACATGCCGAAAAAGACGGCAAAACCCTGGAAAAGTCTACCAACAAAGATACAAAAGCATATCAGATACATTTAACCTTCTTATTAGACAAATAAACAAACTATTTAAGTTTTGCAAGAAACAATAATTAAAATTTTATATCTACTGCAAGCATCAAAACTAACACGCAGGAACAAATGAATTTATAGGACTAAAAAGGATTATGGTTTAAGAGTCAAACTATATATATATATATATGTAGATAATTGTTTTAGATGATTAGGGGTCAACTGTTTTCACACATGCCAAATAAAATTTGGAGCCAAAACAAATGTTTTCTATGTAGGGTCGACCGTAAATTTAAGAAACTATTGACATTAATAATAATTTTTAAATTTATGTTTTCTGATTCAGAGATCAGAAAACATATTTATATTATTAGAAAAAATAGAACAAAACCATGCTGTCAAATAGTTTCTTTGAAGTAGTAGTCTGTCCCAAACTACACTTCCACAAAAGTCTTCTTGACCAAATCAACACATAAAGACTACCTGCTGTTTTACCGCATCAAACATATATCGTACCACAAACCTTCCCCCAAAAGGGCAATACAAACATGTACACACTAATTAAAACTTAGCCGAGTCCAATCAACAGTTGTATCTAATTAGCCTAAAGTAATCTTCTCCAATCTCACATTAAATCATAATCAGATCTTAGTCTTAACAATATTAATCAAACGATTCTTTTCTTTCTTAAAAAAACATTTTCTTCTTCATCAAGCTACTCCCATTATACTATCCCCACTACTCGACATCGTCTCAAAGACCGAGGCACGTGAGCCACGTGCCTTCTGTTCGTTTGAAGCCGAGGGTAGATTCATCGACAACGACGGAAACATCTCCGGCGCCGCCGTTGTTTTCTTGTTAAGATTCAAATCAGCCATGTTCCGCGACGGAGGGATCGGACAGACGGATCCTAGTGCTATGTCGGGAGTGATGTCGAAGAGGCTGGATCTGCGACGGCGGCGATTCTGGTTCGTACGGCGGAGGAAGTACTTCTGAGCATGGCTCGCGACTTGTGTCGGTGTTCGTGTCTTGACGAAGTTTCTTGAGATTCCTCTCCAGTCTCCTTTTCCTACCGTATGCAGCCCTGTGAGGAAGAGTCTATGTTCCTCCTCCGTCCATGGAGTCCCTAAAATCAAGATTCAAGAAACTTACATGATTTATTTTATTTTTTTGAGATTTTTTTCATTTAAATTGGAAGAGACGGTTGAGTTAAACGGAACCTCGTTTGCGCTCGCGGGTTCTGACGGAGGCGTGAACGACGTCGTCTGAGGCGTAACCACCGTCGTCGACGGGGTCTGCGTCGTGAGCCTTGTGATCGTATTGTGATAGGTTGTTCATGCTGACGCTTTTTCTGAAAGACGACGACGGTGAAGCCTCCGTGACGCGGACGCCGAAAAGCATGATTCCTTTCTCTTCTCCGGCGGTGGTGGCGGGGGATGTTTCCGTCGGACACGTGCGAGAGTTGTGGCCGTTGTTTCCACACTGCGAGCAGCTGCGTGACATCTTTCTTGAGACAGAAGCTGTCCAGAAGATAGATCGGGAGAGAGAGAGAGAGAGAGAGGAACACAAAGGTAAAGAAGAGACAGAAGCTGTTCAGATGATTCTACTTTTTATGTCTGTATTAAGCTCACCATTAAAACCTTGACCGTTCTGTGTTTTTAATCTCAAAATGATTCTGTCCAAAATAACCTTATAATTTTATTTATTTTGTATGTAAATTATAAAATTATTCTATTTCCATTGGCTCGAAGGAAAACACCTCCCTTTCATTGACTTAACATACTACTTTTTTCCAGTAATATTAACTTAAACTAGAGTTTTCATTTTTTTTCTTGGTTTATACTAAATGTTATACATGGTTTGCAATGTATGTACTAATATAACATATTGAAAATAATAATATGCTTAACTATATGGAATAACTTTTTTTGCGTTGTATGATCGATATTTATTGGATATCATATAAACAAATAAAATATTTGTATAATTAGATCATATAAACAAATCAAACATTTATATAATTAGTTTTATGTATAAAATATCTAGAAAATAAATTTCTGAATTAAAAGTAGGAAACATATACAAAAGGAATTATTATAGTATTAAAAATTGATACATTAGTTATAACATTTGTAAGAAAATAAAAATATTATTGGAAATTTATTCCATAGAATACTCAGTTTGTATAGTTGTATCCATAGTTTTCAAAATAGAGAAAGTGCATGTATTCTGAGAATATTTTAAATCACGTAGCAAATTTTTCAAAAAGTATAGAACTTTTACAAAATTTTAATTAGTTAAAACAGCTAGGAATGTGATCTAAATTTATAATAAGTATTTATTTTTATAAGTGATAATATATATTTTAAAAATTTACCCGATTAAATAATTGTTTATATGACATTTATAAACATAATAATTTAAAGTTTATATTGAGTAATTTTATTTTGTTATATAACTCATCAATTGTATCATCCATACTTTTAGAATATGATATGTATATCTGTACAAATTTATTTTAATTTTTTATGGATAAAAATTTATGATATTGTTTAATAAAATTGTTGTATATATTATTTAAAATATATGGTGCTATATATTTTATATTTTCAACATTTATCATACTGAACTCACATTGTGATATTATTTATATGAAAATATATGTGACATAATATATTTATATATTATATAAATGATTATTTTAATGTGACTTTTATTTTTAGTTATTACTAATAAATAATAAAAATATAATTACATAAATTTAAAAATAATATTGTTCATTAAATATTTAAAACTAGATTTATTAATTATTTCCAAACATACACACATATATAATAAAATAGGAAAAATGAATACTATAAATTAGGTTTATTAATTATTGTTGCCAAATTTTTTATTTAGAATTTGATTTTGGAAATGCATTAATTAAATAGAAAAAGACAAAGAATCATAAAAGGTAACACATTAAACGGAAAAAACGGAAAATGTATTAATTAAACGGAAAAAACAAAAATATTTAGGAATTCACATTAAATAAACCGGAAAAGGAAAGGACAAACATTAATATAAGAGATTGATAAACTTAAATGTATAACCCTATAATTAATTTGAACTTTTCAAAAATTCGGGATATCTCCAAATTAATTTTTTAAAAATTGGTTTGTTGTATAATCCAGTAATTAATTTGGGTTTAAAACATTGTTCTTTTCTACAACAAACGAAGAAAAACATCTGAACCCAAACAATACCAAAATTCTGGTTTGAACAGTCATTATATCCAATTTATATTTTCATAAATACTAATTGGTAATGATTTATTCTATTGATGACAAAAAGATGATTATATATATTTGCAATAGATTGGAAGTTCTCGAAATCTCACACTCATCAAAAAATTGTATAAACAAAAATTTAAACCCTACCCAAATATATAATATCTTACTAGCTTTCCCAATGGATACTTTCAAACTTTTACAATAATTGTTTCGAGGGTCGGTTTAACATTTTGAAAGGTCGTTGGACAAAAAAATAATTTTTAGGTCTTAAAATTATTTAATTTGATATTATATTTAGATATCAAATACTAAAAATCTAAAACAAATTAACTAAATTTATTTTTTCTTTTTGTATTTTTAATATTTTTAATAAAAAATTAGTTTACTATATCATTAGATATTGTCTAAAATTAATACTATAATTACCAAAACAAATCTGAGTTTTTATTGTTAATAAATATATATATATATATATATATATGAACCCTTAATGTTATTTAAAAAACTAGATTTGTTGTGGGTTTTGGCGCGGGCGCACTGTTTGCCCTCTCCAATAGGCCGGTTCAAGCGTGGCCAGTTATCGACCGTTTGAAGAAAACATAGCTGTTCATGTTTATGATCGTATGTATGGTGTATCCACATGGATTTGTTGTCTCTACGCATATAAATTACATGTATATACGTATTTTAAATATTGTGGCCAATGGTAAGACTCGTGGGCTTTTGTGAGTAGTTATGAAATGTTAGTGCAAGTTACGAGAGACCCTAGTGGATAGGGCTGGGCATTTTATCCGTTAAATTTGATTCAATTCGTTATCCGTTACTATTCGATCTGAAAATTCCGAATATCCGTAAGCTTTCGAAGCAAAGCAAATACTAAAATTCAATATCCGTCAAAATCGAAGCAAATCACAAATATTAAAATTTTGGGAAGCGAATATCCGATCCGATCCGTCAATATATAAATACATGTATATTTTGATTATATTTAAAGTTTTAAATGTATAAAATTATATAATTATTATTCTAATATATTATTTGATAGATTCTATTCATATTATTACTTATATAAAAGTATTACATAAAAGGAAGAGAAAATATTTATGATAATTATAAATTTTCTTAAGTTTTGTGTTATTGTAATTTTAACTAAGTTTAAAAATTTACAAAATATGAAGATTCACTACTTCTTTTAATTTTTATCTTTTATATCATGCAAAAAATATATTTTACAAAACAAATTTGTATCAAATTTTTAAGATTATTTGTATTAATCAAAACAAATGAGAGATCCGTAAGTATCCGCGAATATCCGCAAATATTTATTTATTTTCCGGATATCCGTTTTTCCGAATATCCGTATTTTTCCGAAGCAAAGCAAATCGAAAAATCAGATATCCGTAACATTCGAAGCAAACCACAAATACCTTCAAAAACCCGAATATCCGATCCGTGCCCAGGCCTACTAGTGGATGAAGGTTTTATTTGTCGGCAAGTGTATGAAGTTTCGGAAAAGATTAATACCCCCTCTTTTTCATTATAAGTGTCATTTTAGACTTGTGCACACGGATTAAGAAAGTATTTAATTTTGCATATTTTCAATATAAAAATATTATTATCGATACAATTCAACCAATAAAAAAATAGAATGGAGAATAAAATTAATAAATTTTGCATTGAAACTCTAAAACGACACTTATTTTGCAACGAAAAAAATTCTCTAAAACGATACTTAATATGAAACGGAGGGAGTATAATTTTCTCGATGAACCAATTTTTTTGCATCAAAACAATAAGAAAAGTGATCGACGGAGACCCCAAGAGATCGCTCTGCAAACTAGCGATCTCTTGGGGTCTCCGTCGATCACTTTTCTCAATTGGGTAACTATGTGGGTTAACTATGTGGGTTCTTTTTGGGCTTCAGCTAACTATTTGGGTTTAATATGTGGATGTGCAATGGCATTTGCCATTAACTATAGCCTAATGGGCTTGTAAACTATTTTATTTCTCATGCATTAATATGAAAGCCTTTAGTCAAAAAAAAAAAAAAAAACAATAAGCAAAAAGAAGGAGAAGCTGGACCGTTCGATGTCAAATGTATCTTTGCTGTTTGCGATACATCATTTTCATTTTTAATCCAATATATCGACCGCCCGTCCAGGGGCAGCACTGGGTAGGTAATAGATTGGAGAATCTTCGGTCCAATTAAAATATAAAGCAAAAACCATTGAACCTTCATTTGATGTTTCTTATTTACTTATTATCTTTGAGAAGTGACAGATATCGTAAGAAACGAGTATAGTTAACTTAAAATATTCAAATGCAATGCTTTCTAGTAATTACTGATTCTATAAGCAACTGTATGTCAAATTTCAATGTTAGATTTACTAAGATTAGACAAACTCGTTTTCCTCACTTGATTGAACAATTCCAGATGTAATCATTTTTAATCGGAATCATGAAAAAGATTCGACGCGTTCGCTTTTTTTTTGTGTGTTAAAAACCGAACACTGAAAAATTGTAATGCAACATGTATCTTCACTCTTCAGATGATATGATGTACATAAAATATATATTCCAACTATGTTATATTTATAATTTTTTTTGTCAACTGTTATATTTATAATTTATTCCAAATAAAAGTATATTTTAATATAATGATAACTCTTTTTGTTTTTTCTTTCTTTTTTCTGTAATTATTCTCTTTTTTTTTTATCAAATCTGTAATTATTCTCTTTGTTTCATTGTTACTGGTGTAAATTGATTGAACTAGTCCCAGTTTATTATTGATGGCACGTACACGACATATAAGACGCTCAGTTCAAATGCATTTTGGTAGTATAGTATAGTTTCTTGTGTGTAAGGTTAAAAATGCCAATTTAAAAATGTCAATTTTATAAAATTTATTTTGGTTACATAGAAATATCATTAAATGAAATTGATCCAATCAATAAGGAAAATACAGTATTATGTAGTCAGCTATATATGTCAAAACATATTGATCTTTTTATCTAAAATAGTGAGAACATTACTTAATTTGTATTTTTTTTAAAAAAACATCAAATAAATTGAAATTGAAGGAAGCAGTATAAAACACATGTAAAATAAATTCTACTAGTCTCCATAGAACATGCAATGAGTTATGTTGACTACAATGGTTGGTGGAATATAAACACGGATATACGTTAATACTCTATAGTTCTTGTTCGAAGTATACTCAGAAAAATAACTTTGGTTGATTGATTTCTCGTTTACATTACATTTAACTAATTGATCTTTGGTTATATATTTCTTCGATTAATTGATAGTGAGATCTTTCCCCACTTAACCTTTTAATGTGAGACAACTATACCGATTACATCACAGACATAAATTTATCTTATGGTAATGTAATTTACTGTTTGCATCTCGTAGATACACACCTCCTAGTGTTAATGTGACTCCATTTCCGCTTGTAAAAAATAAGGCCAATTCTAACGAGATACCAAAACACCAATTTGGTATAAATTTAATCTCCAATAGAACACCAAAATGACATAATCCCACCAAATTTATCGCACCAAAAATTTATATACATATTTTATTATATTCATTGAATAATAGTAAAACGGGGAATTTTCAAAAATACCACTTTCAAGGTACCATTATTCATCTTTACCACCACTAAAAACACATTTTCAATAATACTTTATTTATTAAAATGGTAAAGACTCTTATATCTTTGTTTTTATATGTTTTTCAAAATTCTAATCCCAAATTCTAATTCCTAAACCTCCAATTCTAAACCCTAAACCCAAAATCTTCAACTCTAAACCCTAAACCCTAAACTATATACCCTAAATTCAATATCCTAAACCCTAAACCCTACAGTCTAAACTATAAACCCTAAATCCTTAACTCTAAACCCTAAATCTTAAACTCTAAACCCTAAACTATATACCTTAAACCCTAAAACATCAAATCTAAACCCTAAATCCTAAACCTTTAAATCTAGACCCTTCATTAAAAGTAGTGGTTAGTGTAAATATGAAAAGTGGTACTATGAAAATGGTATTTTTGACAATTTCTCTAGTAAAATTCAATTATTATTATTAATCAGTTTAAATTTGCAACTAAACATAAATATTATGTATTATTTATATTTTTAAAATATTTTTCCATAATTGAAATGTTTTAATCTTATTTTCACGTAGAAAATCACTAAATTATTATTATCCTTTTTGAGAAATTGCCAAAAATACCATTTTCATAGTACCACTTTTCATATTTACACTAACCACTTTTACCACTATTTTTAATGAAGGGTTTAGATTTGAAGGTTTAGGATTTAGGATTTAGATTTGATGTTTTAGAGTTTAAGGTATATAGTTTAGGGTTTAGAGTTGAGGATTTAGGGTTTAGAGTTGGGGATTTTGGGTTTATAGTTTAGACTTTAGGGTTTAGGGTTTAGGATATTGAATTCAGGGTATATAGTTTAGGGTTTAGGGTTTAGAGTTGAAGATTTTGGGTTTAGGGTTTAGAATTAGTGGTTTAGGATTTAGAATTTGGGATTAGAATTTTGAAAAGCATATAAAAACAAAGATATAAGAGTTTTTACCATTTCAATAAATAAGGTATTTTTGAAAATGTGTCTTTAGTGGTGGTAAAGATGAATAATGGTACCTTGAAAGTGGTATTTTTGAAAATTCCCCATCATTTTTATGTTATTTTTATTTTTATGTTGTAAAAAAATAAAATATCATAGAAATTTTATAAAATTTCATAGAACATTTATATTTTATTTTATTTTGAAATAAGAAATCACTAAATGATTATTATCATTTATTTTATTTTAAAATATTGTTTATAATTTTTAGTTTAGTTATATTTCATATTATTAAATTTACCAAATTTAAAATTATTTTTTTATTTTTTTTATTTTATAATATAGTCCTGTATTACTAACTAATATTTTTTTATTAAAATAAATATATAGATTTGCTATGTTATTTTCATAATTAATGTTTTGTAATTTTTAATATAGTATTTTATATAAAATAAATACATGTATAATATTGTAAGCTAAAAAATATAAATGTAAACAGATTTTATAAACATATAATTACGATAATTTAATAAAAATAATATCAAAATGTGGTAAAATAATTATTTATCAATTTCAAATAATATAAATATAAAAATTATTAAACAACAAAAACATTAAATAATATAGTGCACTTCCATCAATAAAATGATGAATAAAGTAGGAAAGTGAGTGTCCTATGTGTAGTGTACGTGCAAGTGATTTTCTTCTCTTTGACAAAAAAAGAAAGAAAGAAAGAAATCTTCCTCTCAAGATGTTCTGTGATTGGTTGATAGTGATATATCATGTGAAAGCCTCCTATGACAACATGAGAGAAGTTTTGGACCTTTTGGTCAGTTGGCTTTTTTTTTTCGTTGGCTATTTTGAGAATGCATTATGTTAAAAATATTTCTTTTAAATAAAACAACTCATGAAAATGCCTATTATTCTCTCTGGCATTAAATATCAACCATAAAAATGAGATAATTTGCTTCTTAATTAGTTATTTACCCATGATTTGATATTAATTTTTTTATTCCAATTTTGACTCTATAACTAGTCTGCTTCCAGACCAGCATGATCATAGTTGTGTCAGTGGTTGCAGCCTACTACCTATCCCTCTTCCCCTTTTATCTTATTTTCTTTTCTCTTATTCATTTTCAGTCTTTTCTATTTCCTCTTCTTCTAAAACATACAAGTTAACTTACAATTTATTTGCACATTATCTTTACTAGGCCTGGGCGTAAATAACTGTAGCCGAAGTCCATACTCTTACCCGAACCGAAGTAGCGGGTTCGGATCGGTAGCGGATCCTTGCTAAATACCGAATGGGTCTTAACCTTTAGGTTTTCGGTTATCTGATCGGTTCGGTTGTAAACCGAGGTCCAAACTAAACACCGAACTAAACCGACCTATATAGTTTATGCTATATACAGTTATATAATTTCCATGTATCCTCCTCTCCACCTGTTCCTAATTCAGCTACCAAACCGTAAATCCCAAAAGGACAAAGTTTTTTTATTCAATCTTATATAATAATAAAGTGGAACTATAAATCTCTTTGTCTCTCTTTCTCCTGCTTTATCTGAGAATTAGAAGAATCAAAATCAATCACAAGTTCTTTTGTTTTTCTTCTTCTTCTTCGGTTCTTCTGGAAAAAAATTAGTTAATTGGAATCAGTAAAAACTTCTTCTATTTGCATCTTTTAATTCGCTTTTTTTTTTCATTAACTCATCTTTTATATGCATGTCTTCTGTTTCATTTTTCATTTTTTCTGTAATTTCTTGTTTAAACTCATGTTTGTGTGAATGCAATTTTTGAATGTTCGGTTAATTTTGGTTTAGTTTGGTATTTTTCGATTTGTTTGGTTATATATGATTGTATTTGGTTGTTAAAACCGAAACCGGACCGGTCCCAAAGTGTAATCGGATTCTATCGGATTTTGTTTGCTTCACCCGAACCGATCCGAACCCGGTTGATTCCGAACCGATACCATACCGAAATTTTGGAAAAACCGAATGGTACTTGTATACTAAGATCCGAAAGTCCGAACACCCGATTTAACCGAACCGAAACCGATCGGTCGACCGAACGCCCAGATCTAATCTTTACAGTTATGTTAATCGTTAAATATTTGGTAGACTCTTATGATAACCAATATCTTCATGCAAATTAACTGCCACCTAATCGTGTAGTCGTTAAAATTTTTATTAGCCTTTAATAATATACATTTGCAAATTATCCTTACAATATTTTGATCCAGTTTTTCGTCATGACATTATATTGAAATATCTAAAATTAACAGGCCGAAGAGATAGATTTCTTCACCATAGGGTATGTAGGACTTTGGATGACACTTACAATAACCACCACTAGTTATTTAAGCTGTAAAAGGAGCAATTAACTGATAGTAAATGATGTAAAAGTTAATTGGCCATATTTAACCGCTATTAGATAATGCAATCTTTAGCTATACATGTAACATATAAGCATAGTTGTTAATGTAAGACGTAGCTGTTAATATAAATATTAACATGGTGAATAATTGTATTAATAACTGTTACACTTTTGTAGTATCAGGTAAGTGTGCTTTTAGCAATTAATATGAACATATTTAAATGCTATTAGATAATGCAATCTTTATCTATACATGTAACATATAAGTATAGTTGTTAATGTAAGACGTAGCTGTTAATATAAATATTAACATGGTGATACTTGTATTAATAACTGTTACACTTTTGTAGTAACAAGTAAGTGTGCTTTTAGCAGTTAATATGAACTTTCTTTCACTTTTATCATTTCTAAAACTACCAAGTCTTCGAGTCTGAAGCCTTCTTAAACAAGTGTGGTTTAGTTAGCTAATAATGTACATAAGGGTTTACGATTATGATATACGGTGGCGATGTTTAAAACTAGTTTGGAAGATTTATTTTTTTGGTAACACAGTTAGGCAGATTTATATAAGATATGATTTTCTGAATTGGCAATGCCCCAAGTAACAGTTACAACCCAGTTATTCTAATTATTTGTGGCTTTAACTATGACAGCTGATTGAGCTTTTGACAACTTTTGTAAGTTGATTAAATGATTTATGTAAAAAACTTTTTATATGGGTGGTACTTTTAATCGGTAACACTGTAAATTTGCTCGGCTACTATAACATAAATTCTTAGTTGTTAACATAAGACATAGCTATTAATATAAATATTTGACTAGTGGATACTTGTATAGATGAATGTTACATTACCTAATACCAGCTATCGTGGCTTTTATCAGTTCAGTGGGGTCTTTCACATTACCATTTCTAAACATGCTACAATACATAATATTTTAGGTTAATCCAAAACATAACTATTAAAATGAGTTTGTCTTACTAGCCGTTACAATTATCAATACTAGTTATTTGTTGTTGTAACAGTAAACTGATACCATTAATTTTTATCAAAAAAGTGAAGCTCACTTAATCTTATAAAAGATGTTATCATATTTAATACTAGTGGTTTTCCGGCGCTACGCGCCGGGTGTGTATGTTTTATTCTTACATGAATTTATAATTTATTATATGATTTTAGTAAAGAAAATATGTTAAAAATATGAAAATGAAAATATGTTAAAAGAAAATGATATTTTTCTAATATTTTTGATAGTGGTTAACGAACGTAGTATATTACTTTGTTTAAAATTGTTTAGTTCAAAGAGAAATAACATAAGTGGTTGTTACTAATTGATTTAATAAAAGTAGAATAAAAAGCTGATAGTCGTAACAAAGTTAATTTAGTTAGAAATAAAGCAAAGTTGACATTTTATTTAGAGAACATACTTATATTATTAATTATTAGAATACTTATGACCTATTAAACTTGTACTAATATATGTAGTTCAAAGAATATAAAGATAGAATAAGTTTCATATTTTATAAATTTTATAAAAAAAATAAGGGTGAAGTATCAATTTTTGGTAAACTAATTGATGAGTATTAATATATACTTTTCAGATTACCACGTTTATTTTTTAAATATGGAGGTGCGAGTTGTATGTGTTAGTTTAGTTTGAAGGCCTCTAAAAATATGTATTTTAAAATAAGAAACATAAATTTATTTTCTATATTAATTTTGTTATAATGGAAGATTATGTCCGTCTGTTAACGAAATTCTTGTTTGTCTACCCTTATTCGCAAATATCAACGAATCTTGATAAATTTAAATATATTTTTTAGCTTAAAAATATAAATGTTTGGTAAACTCCTCTATTTAATGGACAAATTCTGTTTTAACCGGAGTGGAACATTTCACCAAATCTTCTTACCTTTCCATCAAACAACAACATATCAACCCCAACAGCTTGCCTCTTTCTTAACATTTCAGGCTTGCCAAAATTGTTGTATCCTAGTATTAACAACATCTCTATACCGGCTTGTCTTTAACTCTGAACAATGAAACTGGGACTTCGACATGATCTGAAATGGAAAAAGTAAAGGGATTTCCACCCGAGCTCTCACACCGTCTATACATAGGCAATGAAGCTAAGGAAGCATGAATTAAATAAATATTCAATATGAGAGAGTGGGATGAGTGGGATGAGTGGGATTTCTGGATTCATGAAAGGTTACGTCGATTGTGTTAAAGAAGAAGAATCGTAGAGGTCCTATTCTCCATCGTCAACATCAAATTCCAAGAAACCCTGTGAAGCAATGTTTTGAAATTTGATTCGGATACTAAACCAGACGATTTACCGGGTCGTTGGGTCAAATGATCAACCGCTGATTAATATGAATTAAATTTATTATATAATAATATATTAGCAATGAAAATAAATATATAAAAACTAAAGTTAATATTTTAAAATGTTTTTTAAACATCAAAATAATAGTTTTATAAAATACTACAATTCCATCAAATATTTTTTCTTTGGTTCTTAAATTTTGGATTTTTTACAAAACCTAAATCCGATTAATATGAATTAAATTTTGCTGACAAAAAAAAATCTGATTTACATTGGGTCACCAAATCTACCGGTTCAACCGCGGATCCGGATCGGATTCAAAACACTATTATAAACTCGTGGACATTTATGAAAGAAAGTTTAAAAATTCAATGCCTTTCACAATTAACACCAATTAAAACCCATTAAATATAAATTGAGAAAATGTTTTAATGGTTAAAGAAAATGCCACATGGCATTTTCCCCCCCCCCAAAGAGATAAAAAAGCCTACTTTATATATATATATTAGCAATGAAAATAAATATATAAAAACTAAAGTTAATATTTTAAAATGTTTTTTAAACATCAAAATAATAGTTTTATAAAATACTACAATTCCATCAAATATTTTTTCTTTGGTTCTTAAATTTTGGATTTTTTACAAAACCTAAATCCGATTAATATGAATTAAATTTTGCTGACAAAAAAAAATCTGATTTACATTGGGTCACCAAATCTACCGGTTCAACCGCGGATCCGGATCGGATTCAAAACACTATTATAAACTCGTGGACATTTATGAAAGAAAGTTTAAAAATTCAATGCCTTTCACAATTAACACCAATTAAAACCCATTAAATATAAATTGAGAAAATGTTTTAATGGTTAAAGAAAATGCCACATGGCATTTCCCCCCCCCCCCCCCCCCCCCAAAGAGATAAAAAAGCCTACTTTATATATAAAGATTTTGTAATAGCTGGTAATTGTTCCTTAAAGATAACATCTCCAAAACATTTTCCTGGATATTAAGATTTTAATTAATAAATCAGTACACATCGGAGGATAAAGTTTTTATAATCATCATTATTAGTTCGTTTAATTTTCATCACTTCTTTTGGGTTATAATATATAATTTTTAATACAAACATTAGGGAATTTTTTTAGATGTTATTGAAAAGCACAAAATGCGAGAGATATTATGTGGTGAAGAATTATCCTAAAAAGTCAAACCATCTATCAAGAGAAATAATTGTGTGGAGAAGAAGTTATCTAGCATATGACCTACGAAAAGGACCGGTCCTGCCACACTTTTTCACATCACCTGCTGTGTCAGTTTTTTTTTGTCAAAAGAGAGGGTAATTTCGTCTTTACCAGTATCAAAAGGCATGACAATGTATATTTATGTTACATCATGTGTAAATCGCTAATTAAAACTCTTACTAGGTATATTTACCTAAATTTCTCCTTTGGATTGAGAAAATAGCAAAATTCATTTTGACGGTATCATAGTTTTCACATGTTTATTAGATTTTCGTAATTATATGCTTATAAAACTTATTTACATGTTTTGAGATTATAATCGGCTTTTGTATGGAGTTGTGAACTATTTAATTAATTTTTATAACTATGTTAGTTAAAACAAGTATTTTATTATAACCAGATGTAGATATAATGGAACTATTGTATTATTTGACAAATAAAATGATTGGATGGAATCAAATTTTGTAAATATACTATTGACCGTATTTAAGATTTTTGTTTTTGATAACAAAATGAATTTATTAATAAATTCAATGTAATAGAATTCCAGGTTACAATCAATTAGGAATAAACAAACTTAAATGGGGGAAAACTACAGCTATGTAAGTCCACACATATGTTTAGGGATGGCAATCAAGGATCTGGACCGGAGGCCTGGCCCGTAAAGGCTTGCTGCAGGGCGGGATTAGGCCTCCATTTGATAAGTCCGCAAAATTGCAGGCCTCGTGGGACGGGCTCAAAGCGGGATGGGTTCAAAGCGGGATGGGCTCAAAGCGGGACGGGCCAAAAGCGGGATGGGTTAAACCGCGGGATTTTGAAGACCCGCAATCCTAAGTCTCCATTTCTGCTTTCACCAGAGAGAGAGAGAGAGAGAGAGAGAGAGAGAGAGAGAGAGAGAGAGAGAGAGAGAGAGAGAGAGAGAGAGAGAGAGAGAGAAGAGAGAGAGAGGAGAGAGAGAGAGAGATGTATTTGTTGGCATAGGTCTTGTAAATGTAATGCTCCTAGTTTCTATTTCCTTTTCATTTGGGATCGAATCTTTTAATGTTTTGTTTCGTTTTTACTAGCAAGAATCTCATGGTTCATTACAAAATACATTAATTGGCCAGTCATTTATGGAAAAATATTCTAATGATCATTACTAAAACAAAATATACTATCTTACATAATTTTATGATTTATTCTATTTTTATAATAAATGTTTATTTAAATAAATTTATTTTATAGAAGTTTTGTAAACATAAAATAGTTGGGTTAATTGTTAAAATTTTATAAGTTCATGATATTAATAATAATTAATAAATAAATAAAAAGAGAATTTTTTGAAAAAAAAATTGAATAAAAAATGGAGTAATACATTGGAGTAAAACACAACTCTATTTTGGAATTACACAATTTGGAGCTTAAATGAAGTAATAAATTGGAGATGTTCTTACTAAATTAGGTAAATAATACCCAATTTTTAACTGGAAAACCACAAATGAGTGGTTTTTGTTGCTGTAAAATAACATGCATTTTAATATGGATTATTAACACTCTAAGATCATTTCTAATGGTTCACTCTATTTTTCTTCAAAATAATGTAATTACATTTTTTGTTTTTAGAAAAATAGAGTAAATCTATAATAGAGTTCAGTTTTAATTCCGTGGTATTCTATTCTAGATTAGAAAATAAAAAAATAAACAAAAATGAAAAAAAAAATTACTGAACCCATTTTTTATTCTTTTATAAAATAAGAAATAGAGTTGGGTTGAATCAGTTAATTTTATTTAGAGTAAACAATATAATGAAACTAGAGATGATCTAATTTGTTATAGATATTTGGCAAAAATAAAATTGTTCTAGATATGATATTTTAGATAAAAACCCTTTGCAGATTCATGTTTGATAACCCTTGAATATTCATGTTTGATATTTGAATATTCATGTTTGATATGGACCATATCATATGGACGATTACAAAAATACACGCACAAGATGGTTTTATTTACTTATAACAAAATATGAATTTGTATCCCACTTTCAAATCCAAAAATAAATAAACAAGATGAATTTTTATGTGCAAGAACAATTGTACTTTAAAAGAGTTTTATCTATTCATTCATAAAATATGCCGAGTCCATCATTAGTGATGTATTTTAAACGCATATATTCTTGCAGAGAGGCAAATAAAGGATATATGTCTTCAAAGATTGGATGTATCAAATACTCTTAATTTATAAATGGAATGGCATATACATTTCTTAAAGAAAAGGTAAGAGCTTTCAAGTGCTGAAATCTAGAATAAGAATCTGTGTAATGGTTCTTCTAAATAAAGGAGACCACATTGATTCTGTGTTATGCTTTTCCCTCTTTTATTCTTTTGTTCTTTTGTGGGGGTTAACTCCACCACTCTTATAATTTCATATCTTTTACATCCATTTCAAAATAAATTTTACTGATTTTAACATATAAAAGAACTAGTAACTTAATATATTAATTTATTACATCACCAACGTACACTGGTACATGAAAATGGAACAATTATAAGAAAGCTAAATATATTAAACAAAAACATTCGGTATTGTATTTTTTTTTTTTGTAAACTAGGAGGTGTCTGGGCCTTCGGCCCAAATAATCCCTTCAAACCCGGGACCAGCCGGTGCTAATACCAATAACATTACGTAAAGCATCCTTCCCAACGGGAATCGAACTAGAGGTACAATAGAACATACTCCAAACACTAAACCACTAGCTCAACGCACCTTTGATCGGTATTGTATTTTTTTAAGAAGGCATACTCAAAATAGAAACAATAATCAAACAACTTTAACTGGGGTATTGTATTTTTTTAAGAAGGCATACTCAAAAGAGAAACAATAATCAAACAACTTTAACTGGTCTCTGTTTTTATTTCCCTTCCAGCCGTCGGGAACCAAAAGCAACTGAAGATTAGTTGCTTAATTTACTGGGCCGAGTATTAATGGGCTAAAAGGGGCTTAATCATTACGAAACTAGCCAAGTATATGATGGACCTACTTATTGAAGCCGCGTGTAAGTCGCCGCACTGGACTTTGACCCGGCGCGGCAGCCGGATAAATGAGAAAGTTTTATTTAAATTCTTTTACCCAATAATACATAAAATAAAATAATAATAATAAGAGAGAGAGAGAGAGAGAGAGAGAGAGAGAGAGAGAGAGAGAGAGAGAGAGAGAGAGAGAGAGAGAGAGAGAGAGAGAGAGAGAGAGAGAGAGAGAGAGAGCTTAGACACGTTGATGGTGGTTTCAGGGTCGATGATGTTTCCGGTCTCCCAAACGCCTCTGATCTGCACCGGTGGAGTTTCTTTAAGCCATCATAAATGATAATAAAAACATTTGTTTTGTATAAGCTTAATGTATTGATCTTATAAGAGTATGCTCAACCATGTCCAAGCTGAAACTCAATTCTTCTCTATATTTGTTTGTGCATATAGAAACAAGCAATGTAATATTCGATGTACCGCGGTACGGCCCGCGAAGGCCTGCATATTTCGTGGTACGGGATTAGGCAGCTAGTTTGAGGACCGCATCCCGCACGGGACAAGCCCGCCGTGTACCGCCAGAAACCGAATCTGGAGCGGTTCGGGACGGGATGGGACGAAAGAGCCCAATTGCCATCCCTACATATGTTAAATTAATTATATGAGATGTAAAATAGTGGAAAGTATAAAATGTCACCATAGTCTATAAAATATTTAGACACGATAATTTAAGCTATTACAAATACGTTTATAATTGATGCGAGAATAAAGTTAATAAGATATATAAGAAACAAATTTCTTAATAATATTATTAAAATAATGATACATTAGATTTTGATCTGTGCAACCGCACAAGTATTAATTTTCTGTTTTAGTTTTTATTTATTTATACTAAATGATGTATTTGCAATATTTGCTCGTTTTATATTGTTTAAGCTAGGGGTGAGTATTTGAGTATCCACTCGAATTCAGTTAAAATCTTTTTGGTTTGAGATTTTGTGTTTAAAGATTCCAGTTCCATTCGAATATTTATAATTTTTTGTTCCGGTTCGATTTAGATCTTTGCGGGTTCGGTTCGGGTTCGGATAATCCGTTTAAATGATTTTTAAATTTTCAAAATTTATATATACACTAAATTTCTCTAAATCTAAAAATTTAAAATAACATATAAATTTGAGTAATGTAAACCAAAATACTTAAACTAAAAATTAAAAAGAGGTTTAACGTGAATATTTGGTTGGAGAATAAATATATATCTTACGTATTTTTGTGTTTTTTTGCTAAAAGAAACTGTATTTTTGTCTTTTGATTATTATTTATCTATTTTAGATGTTTAATTTTGACTATATTTTATATTTCAAATATTTTAGATAACTTTAGAATAGCGTATATCTTGGATATTAACTCTAAAAGTAGCTAACATATTCAAGTATATAAAAAAGATTCAAATACATTTAACTATCCGAAATATTTCGTTCAGATCAGATTTTATTCTGATTCTCTAGATACCAAAATGGTAAATCTGTTTGGATATTTATCGTGTTTCGGTTTAAATTTATAATACTTTTTCGTTCATATTTTTTAAATGAAGAGTTGATATTATAATTTCCATAAATTGTTTTTCCAATAAAAATGAATATTTTTTGAATCTGATAAAATAAAAACTTTTGATATTGATTTAATGGAGAAGTGAATTAACTGTATTTAATTCAAATTTGATTTAGGAAAATACATTAATTTAAGTGAAAAAGACAAAGCGTTAAAATATGTAATATTATTTAACTTTTAGTGGCATGATAGCGTAAATAAAAATTAAAGGATAATTTTAAATGGTACTTCTCTTTTAATAATATAGATTAATTATAAGTCCAACATATATTACCATTTTATATTTTATGAAATAATATATGTTTATATATATAATTATGTAAAAATTAAATAAGATGATATAATTTATTAACTTAATTTAGTTTATATATGTTTATTTTTATTTATATGTTTATTATGGTATCATCTTTAGTTTATTCTATTTATAAAAATATATTTCATTAACAATTTTCAGATAATTATTAACTAAATAATCAGAACTTGAAGTATTAAAAAAATAGATTTTGAAATATATGAAATGTTGACTATTTCAGTTTCCAAATTAATGTCATCATCGGTCAAGGTAACCAAAACAGGTTTTTTTTCCACATGAACACACAGTTTGTATAGCTCTAATAGATTCAAACCATCAAACTAATTATATTGGTATATAACTGAATGATATTAATCTCAGTTTCATGATTATATTTTAGTTGTCACATAGGTATGATGAATAGGTACGATGAAAGACGTAATCTTGAAATACTTTCATAGTGTAATATTAGTTTTTAATAGAATAAAGAATTTATAATCAATTATGTTGGTGATTAAATTTAAAAAGTTAAATGCATATTTAACCACTTGGATTTTTTGCTGAATATAAGAAATGATACAATTAATATGTGGCTCGAAGATGAAAAATGATTGATCATTTTATCTTGAAAGAAAGACAAAATCACTTAATTAAAAAAATTAAAGGAGTCAATTTTAAAATATTACATATAAAAGAAATCATGACTTCTCTTTTAATATAATATAGATAGGTACATTACCAATATCACTTAGACTTATTAAATTTTTATAAATTACGTTTTTCTGCGATGTTTATGTTTATTTCACCTAGGTAAAATTCTCACCACTACAAATTATAGGAATAACCCTTTGACCTCGTATTTCCATATAGTTTTCATTCCATTATAGTGATTGTAGGCTAAAGAGGTTGGCATCAGAGCCGTGCCTGACTTTTTTTAGGTTAGAAGCATAGAATTTATTTTGGCCCCTTAGTTTGTTTTAATATAAATTTTTTTACTTCAAATAACTGATAAAAACAAAAGATAATACAAAAAAAGGTGTAAAGCTACTCGAACTTGGAACCTGGACAGTAGTAATAGTTAACTCAACCACTGAACCATAGGAAATTTTACAAAAATTGACCCCGAAAAAATATTTAGTCCAAATGGCCCCAAAGCCAATGCTTAATCTGATTCCTATCAGGCACGGCCCTGGTTGGCATAGGCTGACAACGTAATGTGACTGAAGATGTACATAAGATAAGAAGATATGCCCAATCGTATCTGGCTGGAGATGAGCAAGTTTGTGCACTGGCAATGAATCATTTTACGAAAATCCCTCGATCTAAACCCTTCGAAAGTTCGTACATCAAACTCTACACTTTGGGAAGTTCCATGAATGCTTTTACAGACTGGAAACATAATTTAGAGTATAACTTAACATTCTAGTTTGTACTAATATTAGGAGCAAATGCAAGAGTGGTTTAACGTCTTCTGAAATTATATACGAAATTTAAACATTGTATCATTTCAGTATTGTGTGTTTCTGTTAATGTTGAATTAAAACATAGTTATTTTTAAAACGTGGCAAAAAAACTTGGTTCTCGGAGCTCCAATAGTTTCCATGTTTGTGTACCGAATTTGAGAAAAGACATGATTTCTTGGTGTTGGCTCTAACAATATTGGTACGTTAAAAAAAGTTAGATCTCACAATTACATTTACTAGAATACTTATTTGTTTAGTTAGCATCAGACTTTGGACTACTGAATGTGCAACCATGGACAACAAATCCATTCACTAGGAAGCCGTTGGGAAAAGTTTTAGCCGCGTGATCCGAAACAAGCTGTCTAATATATGAATGAAATTGATTCTTCAGACCTTTATATTTATGGTCAGGCCCATGAAATTGTACACAGTGTATTGTAATAACTAATTATATAATAACGAAATAAGAAAAGGAGTGGAGGGAACAAAAGAGTGAATGGACGGTGAAGGATGCATATTCGCTTGCTTTTTTTTCTTTGTTGAAAAAGATTTAGTTGTCACTTACCTCCTTCATTCATTCTTATCATGGACCCTACCCTCAACCACCGTTTATTTGTTTCCAACTATAATAATAAAGATTTTTAACGCTAAAACTCCTCAACTAAGTTTATTTTGGATAAAAACCCTCAAATTAAGTATTTAACGAAATAACCCTCAAACTAACTTTATTTAATGAATTAAACCCTCTGAGGTTATATCAGGTCATAATTACCAGTAGTACTGGTAAATCTTTAGTTTAGGGGTTTTTACATTAAGTAAACATGTTTAGGGGTTTTATCATTAAAAATAAAAAATAAAAATAAAAATCTAAAATATAATAACATTATCTAAAAATTAGTAACTTTAATTTTAAAAATTAACTTTTTTTAATTTATGTAGATATGTGACTCTGATTTTTTTTAAATCAACACTATATATGTATACATTAAACATGTAAGAACCCAAGTAAATATAATAAAAGATTATATCTTATCTAGTAACTTTAATTTTCAAAATTAGAATTTTTTAAAAATTTCTATGAGTCTGATTTTTTTTTAAATCAACATCATATATGTATAAATAAAAAATGTATAATTAAAGTTATACATATATAATGTTGATTTTTTTTTAAAAAAATCAGACTCATATATTTATAGAAATTTTTAAAAATGCTAATTTTGAAAATTAAAGTTACTAGATAATACTTAATTTTGGTATATTTTCTTGTCTTACATATTTAATTTTTAGATAATTTTTATTCAGGTAAATCTTTAGATAATTTGTTCTATTTTTAAATTTTTACATTTTTAATTTAGACATATAAAGTGTTGATTTAAAAAAAATCAGACTCACATATCTATATAAATTAAAAAATGCTAATTTTGAAAATTAAAGTTACTAATTTTTAGATAATGTTATTAAATTTTGGATTTTTTTTTATTTTAATGGTAAAATCCTCAAACTATGTTTAATTAATGTAAAAATCCCTAAATTAAAGATTTACCAATAGTGCTGGTAATTATGACCTGATATGACTTGTGAGAGTTTAATTCATTAAATAAAGTTAGTTTGGGGATTATTTCGTTAAATACTTAGTTTGAGGATTTTTACCCAAAACAAATTTAATTGAGGGGTTTTAGTGTTAAAAATCCTAATATTAACTAGATTTACATTTTGATCCGCACATCCGTGCAGATGTATATTTCAAAAATATATTGCTATTTATTTTTATGTCAATATCAAAGCTTGATAAAAAATTCAAATATGAAGAACCGAACTGATCACGATCCAAAAGAGTAACACCAAACTCGAACTAAAATTGATTAAATATCCAAATTATTCAAAATTTTGGTATTTAGACAACCGAAACCATAACCAATTTGAACCGAAGTATTTTGGATATCAAAATGTATCCGAAAAAGATTTATATATTTATATTAATTATTAATTATTTTTAGTTTTGATGTATATAAAAACATCCAGAATATATATAATACTTTTAGGTTGGTTTAAATACTTGAAAATATATAAAAATAGTCAAATATAAATTTCTAACATAGTGGAAGTACACTCGAAACACCAAAAAAAAATTAAAATAATTATTGATTTTTGATCCAAAATTTAAACCAAACCAATTTATATGTTAAATTTAGGTATTCTTACATATGTTATTCAGATTTATATACAATATATTATTTTATTTATAGATTTTAAGAAATTCAAAATATATAATAAATTTTAAAAATAATTTAAATAGGTTATCCGAACCCGTTGAACCCGCAAAGATCCAAATATAATTCAAACTGAAATTTAGAAATATTTGAATAGGGCTGAAATCTTTGACCTCGAAAACCCAAAACCCAAACAGATCCGAAACGAACCCAAATAGATACCTGAACGTCCAGCCCTAGTCATAATTCGAACTGAAATTTAGAAATATATGAATGGAGCTGAAATCTTTGACCCCGAAAACCCAAAACCCAAACAGGTCTGAAACGAACCGGGATAGATACCTGAACGTCCAGTCCTAGTTACTATTATGTATCATATATATGTCATAATATAATTAATTGTACTGGTCCATCATATAAATAATGATATAACTAATAGTATTTTATATATACCATCTTATAAATAATCACATATATTATATTCTTAAAGTTTAATGTGAAATATAAAAACCACAATTTAAGTTGTTATATGAAATTAATCTTTTGTTGTATTTTTCTTATAAATATTGAAAACATTTTTTTTAATAATGGTTATTGGAAAATATTTTAGTAAAAATAAATTTTGAATATATGCATATTTTAAATCAATTTTTGATATGAATCAACTTTAAATTATTATTTTGATTTGAAATTTTTTTTTTGTCGACTGATTTGAAATATGTATATAAAAATTTAAATTTTATTTTATGATTATTTTAGACAAAACAATGTTTAGGTAATTAAATTAGTCCATTTTTTATTTTTAAAACTGATATAATTTTATTCATGTTTCAAATTTTTAATTTTTTGCATTAGTTTTCTATTAATTATTATTAATTTTTATGATTTGTTTTTTGAAAATTGAACTTTTAAAATTTTTATATTTGACTAAACTAAATAAGGTTATAATATTGTTTTAATTTTTTTATATAATATACTATTTATATTTCAGTTTGTGTTTTTATTTTTACCATAAATAATTGTAAATAAAAAGAATTGTAAATTAGCGACAGAATTGTAAATTAAAAGAAATATAGAAAAAGGTTGTTTAATCCATTATAAAAACAATAGCTAATTGTTTAAATAAAAAGAAGTATTAAATATGTTATTCATGTATCTAAACAATTCTTATTGAAAAAAAAATTCTCATTTGTTATTAATTTATCAAAAATACAATGGCTAAATGTGTAAATAAAAAAAAGTACACATCTTGTAAAAATACAATTTATATGCTAAACTATACCATAAAACTGTAGTACAAAAAATGTGATGGGCTTGTACTGAGACGTGAAATCTATCATAGTTAATTAGGCAAAAAAATTTAAATGAAATCAGTGGCATTCTGAGGTAAATATTGAAAAGAAGTAGGGGTTATTTTTCATTTGTACTTCATTTTTAATAGGATAGATTACACAGTATTTCACAATTGTTGTTTGTTGTTTTCTGTATGATTTCAAATTTAAATCCCTTGTGAAATATGTATTTCATGTAATAAGTTTATGTGGACACAACTTTGCTACACCCCTTGGTAGAACAGGCATGTAGAAAGTATATAACACAAAATATATATATATTCAATTAGAAAAACACTCTCTGGTTTCCAAAATACATGAAGTTCTAAGCTATTGCACAATTATTAAAAAAAATTGTGTTTTATTTTAAAAGATTATTAAAAATAAATTAAAAATTATTAAACCAATTACAAAATAAACTAGAAAATATTATTGGTCACATAGTTTTTGATAAACTTAAAACTTACATTGAAAAAACATTATCTATTTGAAACACCAAGAACTTGCTTAAACATCGTCTATTTTGAACCGTAGAGTAGATGAAAATTTATAATTTAATAATATTTTAGATAGGGATCTGCTTTGTGTACAAAATGAAATACTTAAACAAATATTTATGCTACCTAATTGTAATTATGTAAAACAAAATTTTGTTTTTTCATTATACATTTTTATTGTTATCACGCGGTTCAAATATTTTACTATATAATCAGAAACTAAATTTAAGGCATTTAGGTTTGAAATACATTTATTATATGGTGTTAAAAGAATGCATGTAATATATATGTTTAGAAAGTTCAATTGTTTGGGCTGAATTAATGGCCATCTGAATTTGTTGCAATCGGCCAATCCAAATGTGGCAACTGAGAAACACCAAACTAAAAAAACTAATGAAATCTTACTCGTATACAAAAGAAATCGAGAGCATATGCTGAAATGGGATTATTGTTTTGTTGAATTCTAAAATCGATCATATTATCGATGTTGCTTATTTGATAATACGTTCTTGCTCATTGGCAACAATGTCATGTATTTCTTTAATCACGATCTATCTTATTTTAAAATCAACAGTTTTTTATCAATCCAATTTATAATCTACATTATCGACTTCTCCTCCAATTTCCAAAATCAGGTTTGAGATATTATGATTCTTTAAGACTGTCTCTTCTCACCACCAAATCTTGAGTCCCTGGTGATTGTGTTATGCCGAACATTCAGTTGAAGGTAAGATTTAAGAAGTTTGATTTGTAGATACCTATATAAAATTACTTAATTAGATGTCAGTAATAATGATGTTACTGGTTATCTAAACATTTTATTTACCATGTGTATATATCCATGTGATTAATGGATATGTTACCTACATAAACGAGAAAGACAAAAAAATTGGAATTAAAGTTGAAACTCTTGAATAATTTCCAAACAAGTCGATACTGATTTGTTCCATCGCCGTAGGTATCCATCTGAGGGATCTATACATATATGAAGAGTCAATTGACATGGAAGGTATATTTCGTTTCTTCAGGTGAGTTTTCTCATGATGAAGAACATCCACGAACATCCGTTCCAGTATATACCTTTGCAAGTATTTCAGTATCTGGAAAACTCCTAACATAGCCACTTTTTTAATGATGATACTTGTCAAATGTACATCCTAACATTGTGTTCAATAAATGTCGTTTCTTCATGTATTTTTCATCACTCCAACTTATAATCTATATTATCTACTTATCCTCAAATCTTAAAAATCAGGTTTGAGGTATTGTGATTCTTCAAAACTGTCCCTTCTCAACACTGAATCTCGTCTCCCTGATGATCCTTTTATGTCTTACAGTCATTGGTTCAGTTAAATGAAGGTAGGATTTGAGACGTTTGATTTATAGGTACCTATATCAATACAATTAAAACAACAGACTGATTTTTGACATCAATACAATTAAAACAACAGACTGATTTTTGACATCCCCTTAGACTTTGCAAACATTTACAGATGAATGCCATTATATTTAAATTTAAATTAAAAATAAAAAGTTATTAATAACAACAGTGTAACATCGTAATACATAATTTAAAAAATATTCGGTATAATGTTGTTACCGTGTTTTTTGATTTTCTATAGATTTTGTCAATATCTTGACTTATCTTCAAGTCTTTATTAGCTATAAAAAACCTCCCCATCGACCACCTACTATCTCACAAAATTAATATTCCTTTCATACAACCAAATTTAGTGCTCACTATGGAAAACGTTTATAGCTTATTCTCACAAATCAGAAAGTATATATTTTACTTTAATTATAATATTTTATTTGAATTATAAATGTTCAATGGGTTTTTGATGTTTTTGTTCGTTGTATGCAGGAGATAAAGATATATGAAAAAAAAAGATCCATGCAAAACAATCTTGAGCATTTGGGGAGCATTTGTCGTGTTGGTGACTTGAAAAATATAGAAGGCTTCTCTTTGAGTTCAGCATTTTGCTCGACAGATCAATTCAATATCTATTGAACAAACAACTATTTAATTTTAATTAGTATTTACATTTGTTTTTTGCGCTAGTTGCTGCCATCTGAGCCTTTTATTAAGTTCCTTTGTATTAGAGAATTTATTTTCTGAGTATATGTAAGATAAACAAAGACATTAGGTATATTATATGTAGGTTATTCTATACATACTAGGTTTGTTTTCATCAAGGTTATGAATTACTTATCTTTAAAGATCTTATCTTTGTTGAACTTCAAAATAAGTACATTTACTTTGCAATGACATGAACTGTATTTCTAAACTTTTTTTTGAGAAAACTGTATTTCCAAACTTTAAACTGTTATTCTCACTGATAAGTCAAGCAAAAAAAATGTTTCAGAGCAAGTAAAAAACTGAAAATTCATTTTAAGTTATTAGATAATTCTAACCATCGTTATCATCAATTGAGAAACCAATATCTATCTTCCCAGCTCTATAAATACACCTAAGCTTAAGGATTGAGTTTTGTTTTATATTATACTACAAATGAAACGGGTTATTATATATATAATATATATTTACTTGACAAAAAGGAAAAATGTAAATGAAAATAAAAAATAAAACAAAATAGTTTTTCAAAATATTCCAAATGGTTCAGCGGGTCTAGATTAACCAATATAATTATCATATAAACAGATAATCATATTATATCGTAAAGTTAAATAGATTTATACATGTTCGAGATTTAAATAGAGCTGAGTCCAAATGAAACGGGTTAAATAAACTGGTTTACCTATTTTAATATATCTAATAAAATATTTGATACTTTTTTGTTTAATTTATATAACATAAAATATATTTCATTTTCAAAACGCGGATAAATAAACAAAACTGAACTTTTTACGGTTCAGTTCGGCTAAATTTTACCTCTAACTGGATTACGAACATCGAACTATCCAAACTCGCAGACTTAAAGCACATGATAATTGTAAAAGAATTACACTAAAATTCAAAAAAAAAATCATAATATTTATAAAATTCGGAAAAAAACTATCCCGCGCTTTCGAAGCGCGGGTCAAAATCTAGTTAAATTACTTAAATTAGATCAACAATAAGTAGGGGTGGACACGGAGCGAATATCCGGATTTTTAACGATATCCGTGATCCGATCCTCCCCGTATGAATAATTGATTTTTTGATCCGATCCGATCCGTAATCTTTCGGATTTACTATTACAGATAAATCAGTATATTTTACCGAATATCCGATTCAATCCGTCGGCCGGGTAAAAATTAAAGTTTTTTTTGAAAAATATTAAAAGAAAGGGAAATTTTTTTAACATAAAATAATAATATTTCATTACAAATTATGTTTAAAATACATACTTTAAAAAAAATTAATGACAAATAATTAATTTAATGGATAAAATAACTAAAAGTATATATAGAGATATATATTATATATACATGTATACGTATATATACATTACAAATCGGATTGGATATCTGTTTTTTTAAAAAGAGTATTTGTGATTTACTCCTTATTTGATAAATATTGAAGTTTAGTATATGCTCCGATTCATAAAGTTACGGATATGCTGATTTTTCGGATTGAATCGGAGCGAATAACAGATCGAATCAAATTTCACGGATATTTTGCCCACCCCTAACAATAAGATTTTTATTTTATTTCTTTAAGTAGAATATAATAAAAGTATTAACTTAAATTTACAATTTATCCAATTATATAAATGACCAATTGTGTGTACAAAATTAAAGCAAATATTTTTCACTAAATTAATTTTTTGGTAAAACATAGTTCTTCGAACATGTACCAAGCCGTACCCAAACTAGAATATCTCAGATACCTGGAAATTTTCAAATCACGTTTATATACTTATACATATTAATAATTAAATACCTTATATTCAAAATATTTTAAATATCTAAAATAGTTGAAATAATCTAAAATACTTGAAATATCCAAAATACTAAAAATATCATAAATATATGAAATACATATGGGTCCTCTAGCCAAATATTCACACTAGCCCATATTCATGATTTTAGGTATTTTGTCATATATTATTTGAATCTATATGTTGCTTATTATTATATTATATTTTATTGGTTTTTGAGGAATTTACAGTATTTAGATTTTAACTTTTAACATAATTTAATTGGGTATCCGAAGCAGACCCGAATCAAAATTTATAAATAACCAGATTGTACATAAATCTCTAATCCTAAAAATTAAATTCGAATAGATCCAAACCGAACTGCAATGGATAACTCAATAAATTTGTATCTATCTGTATATGTCCAATAGTTGTAATCTAGATTTTCTTTTTTAAAAGAGTACTACACAAAACTTAAGACTCCAATTTTTTTTAAAAATTGGATTCTTTTGTATTGATTTATTTTGGATCCTAGCTTTCTTTTTCAGAAGAGTACTATACTAATATTCGTAAATATCATGTGGTATTTGATTTTTATTGCACCAATGGAAAAAATCACACGTGTAATTAATTTTGGAACCTATCATTTCCTTTTCAAGAGTAACTAAAAATATTCATAAATATCACATGGCATTTTATTTTTGATTTCCTTGAGGAATCTAGTGAGTAAAATTCTAAAAACCGTAGATTAATCACCCACAGATCCAAAAGATCTCTGTCTAATAATTGTTAAACATCTGGTTGTCCATTAGCATGCTTAATTTGGATTATTGTGGGCATACCGGGAGATGCTGACCATTCCGTTAACTTACTTTATTCGTTTCTGGCCGTCTTGTATAATTGTTTTTAATTTGTCGACAATTATAGAAGATAATTAACTTACTATTGAAGTTACAAAAAAAAAATTTAACTTACTATTCTATTTCCATATTCAAAAGTTAAAACTAATGTTAACTAGGTAATTTTTGTGCACAGTTACCTAAGTAACTAGTGCACACTTTTCTTGAAACGACAACAATTATAGATGTTGCATTCTTCGTTACTATTGAATACAAAGAAGGAAATGTTACACCATACCATATAGAAAAACCTCCAAAGCTCCAAGCAAATGGTATTAATTTTAACCTACATGACAAAGAGTAGGCCACAAACTTTAGTTCTTTTTTTCTTTTCAAGGTTATATTGATTTATTTTTAGTATAATTGCCCATATGTTGTGATTTTTTTTTTTGTGGAGTCATATGGCTAGCCATTTCCCGTCACGCAGCAGTAACGTGAAGAGATGAATTGTGACTTTATTAATAGTTGGAACCTAACTTTTGCTTTTAAGAAGAAGAGTACTATACTGATATTCATAAATTTCACATGGCATTCGATTACATTGAGGAAACTATGAAGGGAAAAAAAATCTGATTTGTAAAAACTGAATTGTTAGAAATCTAAAATGCCTGCCAAGTTCCTTATAAATTTATGTCTGAATATTGCAAAAATATTGCACGCACACACAACGTTTCCTTCTCCTTTCTTTCTTTCATCAGTCAATTGCCTTTTCTTCGAATTTACATTTATTGTATTGTTGTGTCCAAATTCCAGCATTAGGAAGCGATAACTAGAAATCTTGGGGTTGGGACAATGATCCTTAGAACAATATATTACTCTAATATATATATATATATTTTTTAATAAAGAGAGGCTACATTGATCAAAGGATTCATAAACAACAAAGAGCTTCTTAGTCTTTTCGAGAGAAAAGGAACTGATCAAAGGAGGGCTACATTGATCAAAGGAGTCATTGAATCATTCTCCAACCTCAACGAAGACACCTTCTTCAAGCTGCTCTTCATCTTCTTAAAAGCCATGACCTTCTTCATGGTCCTCTTAATCCTCCTAAAAGCCATGACCTTGCGCCCTATCTCGGGGGCAAACTCAATCATATGAGCTGGGATGGTAAAGCCTTTACAACGAGTTTCACCGGGGACAAGGGGAGGGTTACTTCTGACCGTGGCTATGCGCCTAGTAGTTATTCTGAATTCTCCCACTTCACTTCCATTAAGACCCAGAGCCAAAGCTTCGCCTTCTTCTTTGGAAAAATAGAAATTTGCCCTCTGGTTGCGAGTGCTAATGTAAACATGAGTTATCACTCCACAAGAAGAGAAAATTGCTCTCAAAACACTCTCGACTTGATCTGCAGGAAGGGAAGTGTCATACCCCATAACCGCAATGCCAAACCTAAATTTCCTGTCGTTGAGTAGGGCGTTAACGAGAGATTGTTTATAACGTGATGCCATAAAGTATTCCTCTTCTTCTTCCTCGGGTGCAACCTTAACAAGGGCCTTCCAATCACCGATGTCACTACCATTAATTTGCAAAGCTTTCTCCTCAGCGCCATGTCCAACAAGAATAACAAAAGCACGTCTGTCGACAATGGGGTCTGTGGGAACAATAACTCTAAATTCATCGCCACATGATTCGAAGTGATTAACCAATTCTCTCTTGATTTCATCCCCAGGTCGGTAAGGGTTGAATCCTTCAACAGACACCCTAACCCGGGGCCTTATGCTATTTTCGAGGAAGGCTTCCAGAGCAACCTCACTTTCAAACCTTATCGGCCCCTTGGCGACGGATCTATTCTGACTAGAGTTTGTGTCCATGGAGGAGAAGTTGTTCTAACCCTAGGCTGCCGCTTTACGATATTTTTTTCAGATTCTACTCTAATATTTTTAAGAGTTTTTCTTAGGTTCACCCCTATTAAAAGTTGCCAACTCATATTTAGTTTTTGTGAAAAAAGGAATATAAAAAATAATTAAAAACAGTTATCAACTTAAAAAAAAGGAAAAAGGAAAAAAAAAAAGAAACAGGCTGAACACGACGGCGTCATCTTCCTCGACCAAAAACTCAACCAACTCGTGATTTGTCAAAATAGAATCACCTAAAAGAACAAATGCAATAGATTAAAAAAGAACTCATCCTCTTCTTTATTGACATGTTAGAACAGAATTAATCAAAAACCCATGTTTAATTTGTTACCTACAACTACAAAAAAAAATAAGGAGAATCAACTTAGCCGTAGCAATAAGACGTTCTCCCTACCACATAACTTTCAATTATCGTTCCTTGCACTACAACTCACTTTCTCATTCCCCACAAACCCTATTGAATAGGGCTAGTTGAATGTTTCGTTATCGGTTTTGTTTCTGGGGTGGGGGAGGAATTTTTGCCTCTCCAGCTTAAGTCTGTAAACTACAGTTCATCCGTGTAATATAATCTACTAATCTACTAATCACAATGAAAAAATATACAATTGTAAGGTCGTAATATGACTTTGATGTATTTTTTTCTTGAAGGAACTTGTGAAAATAAAAGACTCATCTCAAAACCTAGCATCGGAACTGGTGAACGGCTATCACAAAATCTCGAACTCCAACAGAGCTACTGTGAAGTTTGACATCTCTAAGGCCTTTGACACGGTCAAGTGGTCTTTTATTACAGCTGTGCTGAAGGCCCACTACAAGAAAACATGGGGATACTGACGGACAAATTCGTCAGAATGTCGTCGGAATAGGCATATTTTGACGAATTTCTGACGAAACCGTCCGTCGGTATCATTTCGTCGGTATTTTCAATTTCGTCGGAATTTCGTCAGACATACCGACGAACTTCTGACGAATACCGAGAAACCATATACTGACGAACTTGCGACCACATTCCGAGAGCATTTTCGACAACATGTTTCATCGGAAATCAGAACGAACCGACGAACCAAGTCCTCGGAAAATACCGACGACACTTGGTTCGTCAGAAAATACTGACGGACTAAATCCTCGGAAAATACCGACGAACTTGGTTCGTCAGTATTTTCTGACGAACCAAATGTCGTCGGTATTTTCAATTAAATAAATAATTAAATTTTTCATTTTTAAATTATTTTTATTAGAATTAAATTTTGCAATTTAAAAAAAAATAATTAAAACAAATCTGAAAGTGAAAATTAATAATATTATAGAGTTTAAATTCATACAAACCGAAAGAGAAAAAAAAACATTCAGAAAATTTTAAAATTCAGAAAAAAACTAAGAACTAATCGAAGGAAACAAACGGTTTAGCTTCTCCATGATCTTTGCGTGGTCTTCTTTTGCGATGCCAGATCAGCAAGGATGGTTTGGTTCTCGGTAAAGATAATGGCATTCTGCTGCTCCAATGCCACAATCCGTTCATCTTTGTCATGCAGCTCCTCGAGAATCATGGGATCGGCATACGGAGCTTGCGAAGAAGATGTCGGATACGAAGAAGCACGGCGGGCCAGCCCAACTAAACGGTCTCCTTTCCTTTTAGGAACGGCCTACAAAAATATTTAAAGTTAGTTATAAACTACCTTATAAAATAAACTTATTAATTTTGAAATTTACCTTTTCAACCATCTCATTGATTTGCAATCGAGACAAGTTGGTTGACGTTCCTGTAGAATCGCCATCTCAACGACACCTTTGATGACAACATCTTGGATTTGACCCGTCTTCTTGTTAGTGTGAGCCACCTTGATGAGTTGGAGATTATCAACGGGATTACCCTCATTTGCTTCGATCAAAAAACCGCCATTATTAGACATGATTTATACATATATATGTATAAAAAATTATAAAATATTAAAATTTATATATATATATGTATAAGAATTATAAAATATTAAATTTATATATATATATATATATATGTATAAAATTATAAAAAATTCTTAAATTTTTTATTATACATGATTTATACATATATATGTATAAAACTTTATAAGATATTAAAAAATTATATATATATATATATATATGTATATATATGTGTGTGTATAAAAATTATAAAGAATTCTATATATATTGTAAACTTGAAAAACGTTTTGAAAAAATCATAAAAACGTTTTTTAAAAATCATATACACGTTTTTAAAAATAAAAATATATTAAAAAATCAAAAAACGTTTGAAAAAATCAAAAAAAGTTTGAAAAAATCATAAAAACGTTTTTATAAATCATATACACGTTTTTAAAAATAAAAAAACGTTTAAAAAAATCAAAAAAACGTTTTAAAACTTGAAAAACGTTTTGAATTTTAACCAAAACACCAAAAAAATCCAAAAAAATAAACAACAAACCAAACAACAATCCAAACATATATATCCTAAACTATCCATTCAATCCTAGAATTTACAATCAAACAACCTAAAATTCAGGTTTACAATCAAACAACCTAAAATCTAAAAACCAAAACCCTAAAAACTTGAGATTAGATGAGGAGGGGATGATTCTTACATGATTAGGGGTTTGGAGAAGAGATATGAGGATGAGGAGGTGATTCGCCGGTGAAGGGAGCTCGAGTTTGGCCGGAATCGCCGTCAGAAGGAGAGGAAACGCGGAGAGGTTTGAGAGAGAGGCGGTGATAACGAAGAAGAAGAAGAAGGGTTTTTTTATATTTAATGATTCTGACGGACGAAGTTCGTCAGTATTCTGTCAGAATCATTAAATATATACGAAAAGGCGGTTCGCGAAAATTTTCACGCGGTTTGGTTTTCCCGGGGAAATTAGAGTACCGACGGATATATTGTCCGTCAGTATTTTTCGACGGAATACTGACGACCCATTCTGACGGAATTCCGACGACTTAGTGTTTAGGGGTTGGTTTCAAGTTTTTAAATGTAAAATCCAAATCTTTGATAAGAAATATAGTATTTGCATAAAGATTTAACAATAAATATATTTTTATAACATGATTTAACACAACAACATTTTTTTGTAGTGTAAGATTATAAATATGATTGTATAAGTATATGAATGTTAAGATGAGATGTTGTGAAAACAATGATATGCATACATAAATATTTAAATGAGTTGTTATATTTGAACGGTTGCGATCTAATACTATACTAAAGACTTATTATGTGTTATTTTCATACTTTTGGCATATAAATTTGTAGATTTTTATGTTTAAAATTTTGTAGAAACACATGTCCTCGGTAATCCGTCAGAAAATACCGACGACATTCTGACGGACTGGACATGTCCGTCGGAATGTCGTCGGTATTTTCTGACGGATTACCAAGGACATATCGAAAATTCAATGAAACCATATGTCCTCGGTAATCCGTCAGAAAATTCTGACGGAATTCCGACGACTTAGTGTTTAGGGGTTGGTTTCAAGTTTCTAAATGCAAAATCCAAATATTTGATAAGAAATATAGTATTTGCATAAAGATTTAACAATAAATATATTTTTATAACATGATTTAACACAACAACATTTTTTTGTAGTGTAAGATTATAAATATGATTGTATAAGTGTATGAATGTTAAGATGAGATGTTGTGAAAACAATGATATGCATACATAAATATTTAAATGAGTTGTTATATTTGAACGGTTGCGATCTAATACTATACTAAAGACTTATCATGTGTTATTTTCATACTTTTGACATATAAATTTGTAGATTTTCATGTTTGAAATTTTGTAGAAACACATGTCCTCGGTAATCCGTTAGAAAATACCGACGACATTCCGACGGACTGGACTCTGACGGATTACCGAGGACATATCGAAAATTCAATGAAACCATATATCCTCGGTAATCCGTCAGAAAATACTGACGACATTCCGACGGACATGTCGAGTCCGTCAGAATGTCGTCAGTATTTTCTGACGGATTACCGAGGACATATCGAAACTTTTATGAAATCTTATGTCGTCGGTATTCCGTCAGAATACACCGACGAATTTCCGACGACCCCAACAGTTATATATGTTGATCGAAATATCGTCTGTATTCCGTCAGTATATTCTGACGGAATACCGACGAACCATGTTTTATCAGAATGTCGTCGTAATGTCGTCGGAATATACCGACAGACCTCTTTTCCTCGGTATTCCGTCAGAATATATTGACGGAATACCGACGACTTCATATTTTTCGTTTTCGTCGGAAATCGGTCTGAAAGTCGTCAAAAACATCCGACGACTTTTGTGTCCGTCGGAACCGTCGTCGGAATTCCGGGTGTTTTCTTGTAGTGGCCATGGGACTCCCATTGCAGTTTATTCTCTGGATCCGGGTCTGTATCTCCACAGCCTCATTCTCTGTTTCGGTTAATGGTAGTCTCGAAGGTTTCTTCACCAGCGCTCGGGGGATCCGTCAGGGCTGTTCTCTTTCGCCGTATCTCTATGTCATTTTGAACAATGTCCTATCAAAACTGCTGAATAAAGCGGTGCTTGATCAGAAGTTTCACTACCATCCGCAGTGTGAACGGGTAGCGCTCACACACCTCAGTTTTGCCGATGACATCCTAGTATTTACTGATGGTTCGGTCAGGTCCTTAAGAGGTGTACTGGAAGTTATGGATCACTATGCTCAAATCTCTGGTCTGTATATTAATGTCTCGAAGTCCTCCATTTTTGCCGTAGGGCAGGGCGCTTCTTTAGTAACTATAGAAGCCGCTCGCATAGGAATTAAAGTGGGCACCTTACCGGTACGATATTTGGGTATGCCTCTAACCACCAAGGCTCTGACGAAACAGGATTACGAACCATTGATAGACAAAGTGAGGAGCAGAATGCTATCTTGGAGAAACAAGTATCTGTCTTACGCAGGCCGTCTACAACTGATCAAGTCAGTTATATCAAGCATAGTTAACTTTTGGAGTCAAGCATTCATACTGCCCAAAGCTTGCTTGGATGAGATAGAGAGCATGTGCAGTGCTTTCTTGTGGTCAGGCACTCCTAATCAAACTCATAAAGCTAAGGTGGCTTGGGATGATCTATGTGCTCCAAAGGAGGAGGGAGGACTGGGAATTCGTAAGCTTCGAGACTCGTCTAAGGTTTTTGCGATGAGTCTAATCTGGAGGATATTCTCCCTTAAGAGTTCCTTGTGGGTCTCCTGGATACAGGAATACCTGCTTCGTCAAAATTCTTTTTGGGAAGTCAAGGAGAATGGGAAGGGTTCATGGATCTGGAGGAAACTCCTGAAGCTGAGACCGTTGGTGTATGAGTTCCTCCGATTTGAGGTTAATGACGGTCACTCTGCATTCTTTTGGTTTGATGACTGGCTAGGAATTGGGAAGCTTATAGACATAACAGGGGATGTGGGTACCTCCCATTTAGGAGTGGCTCGTAATGCAAGGGTTGGAGATGCAGTTCGGAATTCCTCCTGGAGTATCAGAGGTCAACGTAATCGATTCTTCCATGATCTGTATGATCGCATTCAAGCGCAACGGGTCCCACTTGACACGCTTGGAAGTGACACGGTTTTATGGAAGCACGGGGATGATGACTACAAACCCTGCTTCTCATCAGCTAAGACTTGGAATCAAATCAGAACTCGTAAGGACACAGTTCTTTGGAGCAAGGGGGTATGGTTCTCGCAAGCAGTGCCCAGATTCTCATTCATTGTTTGGTTGGCAGTAAGGAACAGACTCTCCACAGGAGATAGAATGCGTGAATGGGGTATCCAGCAGGGTTGTGTCCTCTGCGGCGAAAGAGACGAAACTCGGGATCATATCTTCTTTGCTTGCCCTTACTATTTCACAGTTTGGGATAAGCTAACGAACAGATTAAGTGGAGCTAGGACGGATCCTGACTGGATGACTACACTGCAGTTTGTGAGTGGGAATTCTCTTCCTATCATGGACAGGATCTTACTACGGATGGTGTTTCAGACAACGATTTATCATCTGTGGAAGGAGAGGAACGAGCGCCGGCATCATAAAGGATTCAGAACGGTGGAACAAACGGTCCGTCTCATAGACAAGGCTATTCGCAATAGGATCACATCTCTTCGTTACAAGGCAGGATACAAGTTAGAAGGTATAATGTGTCGTTGGTTTGAGGTGACTATTTAAAATGCACCCAGTTTTGCTCATTTTTTCTATCTTGTACATTCTTTATAGTTCTTATAGACTGATGTAAATTTCTAATCTTTCCACAGTGATCAATAAATTACACATTTCATCAAAAAAAAAAAAAGACTCATGTATATAGCTAGG
Source organism: Raphanus sativus (assembly GCF_000801105.2). Lineage (NCBI taxonomy): Eukaryota > Viridiplantae > Streptophyta > Magnoliopsida > Brassicales > Brassicaceae > Raphanus > Raphanus sativus. Next base: position 5,155,507 of record NC_079512.1, on the reverse strand, counting down.
GACATTTAAATAGTAAATGGTTAAGCAATTGCTTCCCCCGCATCGGGCATATATAACATCATAACTAATGGTTCATTTTTTTTAACTAGTGACTTTTAATCTTTTTTTTGTTACTGCTAAACAATCTTATAAAAATTGGTTGGCACAAAAAAAATATGAGATAAGTTAGCAAATAAAGTGATTTATTTCCTGAGGATATTGTGATTTCCATGAAGATGCATGCATCATGTCCAGTGAAAAGATTACTCATTTCTTTATCATAGCACATCTTTTCTAATAATTTCTACCATCTGTAAATGTTTAAACCAGTTTAACGGTTTAAAATTCTTTAGTTGTTCATATTTTTAGAAGGAGATAAAAACTTTGGTATAATCAGATACAAATCTTGAATACCATAATCTTCAGCTTCTTAAAGGGTTTACCAGTTCTCTCTGAAGAAGATAAAAGACAGTATGAAACAATCAAAAATTAAATACAAATAATTTCTCTATATTTGACTTTTCAAATTATTTTTTGCAAACTTGGAAGCTATAAAAAATGCTAGTAAAATATACTAAATTTTTTGTTCCCTGAATAAGGTGTTGAATAGCATCTCTTAAAAATCATGTGTGGAATAACTATATATAGTATTCAATATTATTTTTCATTTTTTTATTTTTCTTTTGAATGTTTTCTAATTCCAATGAATATCAGTTTATTAGTAAACTAATATGTTCTTAAACAATTTCATAATTATACATCTAAATTATTAATTAACGTTTTGTTTCTTGGCTTTCCCCTTAATATTTTTTTGTTCAACTGCCTTTCCCTTAATATATGAGACAATTGGAGATTTTTGAAAGACTCTCCAAGAAAATTAACCAATTGATCATGACTTTTGTGTCCGACTGAGACAGTACGTAGAGTTAGTTTATAGGAGTATATGAGGATTATACCTTTTTAATAGAGAAAGAGAGGTTTAGATCCTTAACTAAGGAAGAGAATTATGATATCCACCTATATAGTATATGAATATATAGAAGAGATTATTTTAATTTTATAAAGATTTTATAACTATAATTGTTGTCTCTATATGTTATAATATATTTTCAATTATTTTGTATGAATGAATTGTTTTGGTCAAATTAAATGAAGGAAAGAATATATATTTTCAATGTTACCTTAGAAGAATGATTTTTTTTTGTCTATTCCACATTTGTATATAATTGCAATGTAATACAATTTTAAGCCAAAAGTATTCTTGTCTACTTTTGTGGGAATTGTTCAAAACCTGTCTGCGTGCTGTGTGAGGTAAGGAGAAACATTTCCCTCTAGATGATGACTTAGGTCTCGCTTAAGATTTGATAGTTTGTATGATGTGGTTTTATAGTGTTCATTTTTCACATTCTGTGGTAATTGTTCCAACGTTTTAGTTTTATATTGTAAAATAAATCTGGACTAGGTTATATTCAAATTCTCTAGTTTGTGGTCTTGATATTCATTGCAATATTCCCTATGATTGTTCACCGTATCGATTACTAACTGCACTGCGTGATTGTTTATGTTTGTATTTTGGTTTGAGATTATTCTACATTACTATACTTTGTCTCTAAAAAATTCTAGGTAATTTCAAATCATGGTCATAAAGAGGCGATCTACAAGGGGGGCTCTACGTGGGTACCTTCGAACTGTGATGAATAGGTTTCCTGATAATCGTGAAATATGTGATGAAATTACTAAGTTCTTGAAGGACTTGAGACTTGGAAGGTACTTTCTATGTGTTAACCAATAATTTTCTTCTTTACTTTGTTAAATTTCTGTCCGCATAATGGTCCTACGACTTATGAGAAGTTGAATAATTTAAGGGTGTTTTAATTGCAGAGTTCGTTCTACTAACAATGATGTCATATCAAAGGTGAGTCAACTCTTTAAGGGACACAAAGACCTTCTTTTGGGTTTCAACAAGTTCTTGCCGCCTGGCTATAAGATAACACTCCCGAAGGATCAAACTCAACGAGGGAAGGTCGAGTTTCGAGATGCGTCTGAATTTGTCAACAAGGTCAAGGTACACACACTCGCCCATGGTAGTAAATAGGGTTATACAATTCGACTAACGATTTGGCTTTCAGTTTATTTTGTGCTACAAATATTGAAATTTAAAAAGAAATATAACACACTTTGCATTCTAGCCCTAGTAATAAATTATATTCATCTTTTCTGTTTTACCATCTCTAGTTAAATATCGTTTATTTGTAGGAACGGTTGAATGACGAGCATGCATACAAGTCCTTCGTAGAGATATTGCAAATGTTCAAAGCAAACAAGAAGACTGTTACTGAGGTCCATCATGAGGTATATATATATGTGTGTGTGTTTCAGTAACTTAACCATTATGATGATAAAAAAAACTAACTGTACCTAGTATGTGTATAATATTATAAAACTTGTTTCTTCTTTAGTGTTCATGTATCGGGTTTTGATGATTTATCTATACTTTGTTAAAGAAATGATTACCTGTTTTACAGGTGTTGTATGTCCTCCGAGACCACCAGGATTTGCTTGTGGATTTTGCAGCTTTTCTCCCTGCTCCCTATTGATGATACTATTGCGAAGATTGAGATTGCAGTTGAAATATGCTGGGATAAGAAGTTGCAAGCACTAGTTTGTTGTTGATGATAAAACTTATAATTCGTTTCAGTTATTTTTCATCGTTTAAGACAAAATTGATAACTCATTTCAGCTATTTTTCATCGTTTAAGTTTCATATTATGGACAATATATCTGGATGAACTTATAAAAGAAAATTTTAAATCCTTATCTAGTGTTTCAGTAATTTTTGTTCGTATGTATTTTATTTTGACAATTCTTTTATCTGGTAGAGTTTTAAAATGATCATGTATCTAATTTACAAGTCCTACATATTGTTTGTACTTTAACTGTAAATTATATGGATATAAATGGCGAGTTACTTTTTGTATATTGATCTTCTTTTTTGGTTCCTTCATCCGTATAATATTGTTTACAACTTTACGTTGGTTTGTATTAGGGGGTAATATATACATTGGTGTCTTTTTTTTTGTTCAGGTTGAGTTATTCTTGTTAAGGTAGATGGACTTCACACTTAAAACCAATTGTGGAGAAGCTCATCTATCTTATATATTGCTAACGATCCCTTCCAATATCTGATGTAGGACATTTGTCCCTAATACGCTCCCTCGAGATGATGGCTCTCTGAGCGTCAATCTCGGAATGTTTGGGTAATGATCGATGGTCCGACTTTGAGCTGGATCGATAATGGATCGGGTTGGACTGCATGGATCGGGCTCTGATACCATGTTAAATTAGATGGGCTTCACACTTAAAACCAATTGGTGATTAGTGGAGAGGCTCATCTATCTTATATATTGCTAAGGATTTCTTCCAATATCCAATGCGAGACCTTTGTCTCTAATCCTTTCCAATATCCGATGTGGGACCTTTGTCCCTAATAATTCTGACATCAGTTAATATGTAGTGTATAGTTCAATTTATATTTGATATGCACACAGTTCATGAACTTGATCGAATAATTTTTGAGTCGATCAGTCAACTGAACATAAATTGAAATACACATTAACAAAATTACCATAAGCTAGTAAAGAGCCGTCATTAGGTTAACTTCCTAAATACCTAGTTTTCGCAGTGTCCCCTCATGCACTGAATTTGTCTTGTGGGGGAGCATAATTTTATCTTACTTTGAATTGTGTAGAGTGATACTAGTGGTGTCATCTTGAGGGTGAAAGAACTGTTTAAAGTGAACCGAGAGCTGATCTCGGGGTTCAATACTTTCTTACTAAAGGGTTTTGAGATAACACTCTTACCAGAGAATGACCAACCTCTGCCAAAGAAACCTGTTCAGTTTGAGGAAGCTATTAGTTTATTTTTCAAACAAGATTAAGGTAGAGACTTTTCATGTGTTGCACTTCTCCTTCTTCTCTTTCTCTGCTACTTTGCGTCTAATTAAAGTTTCATTTTTTTCTGAAGACAAGGTTTCAAGGGGATGATCGTGTATACAAATCGTTTTTAGACATTCTGAACGTGTATAGAAAGGAAAACAAGTCCATTACTGAGTTTCTACCAGGAGGTGTGTTTGTAGATTTTAGACGTTATAGTGATTTTCATTTTTTCTTTTTAGTTGCTCTTCTTGTCTTCGTTTGATATGCATATCTCTGTCAGAATTGTATCCTTTGATTAAACCAAAAAGGAAAAAGAAAAGAAAAGAACAAGAATAATGTGAAAGGAGCAACAAGTCAAGGAGCTGTCGAAAGTTGCTGTAAAGAACTCCTAAGTCAAGAAAATAAGGCTAGGAAATGGAGAAGAGAGAGAGAGTGTTTTCTTGTATAAATATGTGTGTGCAATGTTGAAAAAAAATCCTTGAGATCAATATAAAATGTAGACATAAAAAGTGTTCTCTCTTCTTTTTTTTTTTTTTTTTTTTAAAAGTGTTCTCTCTTCTCTCTACACAAACATAAACGAGAGAGTAAAGAGCGTATGAGTGTGTGCTTGTATGATGATGGTACACAAGTAGAAACAGAGTGAGTGAGTACAAAACAGAGACTGAACAGAAACAGTCTTGAGAGAACAAGAGTAAGAAGAGAGGCTGGCCGTGACTGACAGTGAAGGCCAAGCAAAATCACAACAATCTTGCAGGTGGCTATCCTTTACCGGGGCCATCACAATTTTGCTTGTGGAGTTCACTCACTTTCTCCCTGATACTTCAGGGACCGCCTCTACTAATGATCCTGCGAAAATGTCAGTACGTGATGAAGACATTAAATCACTTCCCACCATGCGGGACTCTGATAAGGTTACTCTCCCTGGTTTGTTTTTGCTCTTGAAGTAATTCGTGAGCTACTCAGAGCTGTTACTTGTTTGCGCATTGTTGCAGAAGGAACAGACCATTGCTATGGACCTGGACCATGAGAGATCTTGTTGAACGGAAGTACAGAAGAGATTAGACGCATTGACACAAAGAATGATCACATGGATGACTGAGATAGGAAAGGTTATGGAACTGATAGCCAGAAAGAGCAGTTCCTCCACAGATGATAATTGATTTCTTAGATAGCTATCAGTGAACTAGAACTTACGTTGATTGAAACCGGCTCGAACTTGTAGGCTTCACATCAAGTAATTGCTTGAGGAAAGCTTTGTGACGTTTGTCATACTAATGTTGAGACGAGTGGGAACTGTGGTATCAACCATCTCTGCTGATGCTACAGACATGATAGAGGCGGCTGGTAGAGAAGAAAAACAGTGGGATAGAGATGAGAAGAAGAGATAGAATGAAGGCAGCCGGAAAAAAAGAACAACTATGAGTACAAGAGTTTATATACACAGCAAGAGAGGAGAATATTGAGTATCCTTAACATATTAGGCCCCGATGCCTTCGGCTCGAGCAACTCTAAACAAACTGAGCGATCACCGCATCATTAATATATACTAGATTTTAAAAGGCGGATATATTTTTTTGTTTTAATTTAGTTTTTATATTTGTGTTTTTGTGATTATATTTGTATTCTTTTTGTAATCATATTTTTGTATAAATCTTAATTAAAATATATTTTATTAAATAATAGTAATTTAAAAATTGATCCGGTATATTGCCAGTCAGACCCGTTAACCAGCAGATTTCAATTTTGTTTTAGTCAAAAAATATGATCCGTACAACCCACAAACATTGTACCGGCACCAACCCCATTTAATTTTCGGATATCCGCGGGTTATACATTTTTAAAAATAATTATTTAATTTAGTTATTATAAAAATATAAAAATATATTGATAATAAAAGTTATATATTTTAAAAATTTAAAATTGTTTTTTTAAATTACCATATTTTTTAGAAAGTGTTTACTTTTTTTTCTTTTTTTTAAAAATAATTTTTGGGTCGATGGGTATTCGCAATCCAAAATCTACCAACCGTACCCACCCCAAATAAAATACTTATAACCCGCATCCGTAAATCCATTTTTCAAATAGTTGAACCAAATTTATGATCCACTCTTAAAATATACTAGATCTTGATCCGCGCTTTGGAAGCGCGTAATATTTTACGATGAAAAATTTCACTAATAACTTAATAAATATTTTGGTAACTTTTAAAAAGTGTGTATTTAAAATATTTTTGCATTTAAATCAGTGTTTTTAAATTCAACCCGATTGTGATTATACCGGTTAATCCGAAGATCTAACAATTCAATTTAAGTTTTTAAAATATTCATATTAAAAAATCACTAAAACCCGAAACTAACCGATTGAACTGATGGATGACCGATATGTAATCTAATCTATCCTATTAAAACAGAAACATTTTGTTGGACCTAACATTTATTTTGTAAGTTTTTAAATTAAATACACCTTTATACTTTATAGTTAAACATACATTAAGTCACTAATGTTCCTTTCTTTATACTACTATCTATGTTTCCAAACAATATACTTATTTCTTTATACTACTATCAATGTTTCCAAACAATATATTTTTTATACTACTATAAATGCTTCCAAATAATACAATAATTAATCTTAGTTATTTTATATCTATCATTTTCTCTTTAAAATTTTGTAGAAACGTCATAATTTCATAAATTGCAAAATAGTGAACTTTAAAATTTCGATTATAAGATTACAAATTATGAAACTATTACAATTTAAATCCAATTAGATTACATATGGTCATCCATCAGTTCAATCGGTTAGTCTCGGATTTTAGTGATTTTTTAATATGAATATTTTAAAAACATAAATTGAATTGTCAGATCTCCGGATTAACCGGTATAATCACAATCGGGTTGAATTTAAAAATACTGATTTAAATGCAAAAGTATTTTAAATACACACTCTTTAAAAATAACCAAAATATTTGTTAAATTATTAGTGAAATTTTTCATTGTAAAATATCTCGCGCTTTAAAAGCGCGGGTCAAAATCTAGTTTGATTTAAATTGTAATAGTTTCATAATTTGTAATCTTATAATCCAAATTTTAAAGTTCATTATTTTGTAATTTATGAAATTATGACGTTTCTACAAAATTTTAAAGAAAAAATAATGGATATAAAATAACTAAAATTAATTATTGTATTTTTTGAAAACATTGATAGTATATAAAATATATGTTTGGAAACATTTATAGCAGTATAAGAAAATAAGTATGTTGTTTGGAAACATGGATAGTACTATAAAGAAAGGAACATTAGTGATTTAATGTAGGTTTAACTATAAAGTATAAATGTGTATTTAATTTAAAAACTTACAAAATAAATGTTAGGTCCAAAAGAATGTTTCTGTTTTAATAAGATAGATATATATAAAAAATAGGATGTTTCGAGTATTTTAGTTTCGAAAGTAGGATTAGTATAATAGATTTAGTAACTGAAATATTTTAGTTTGTTAAATAAATGTTTGTTTCCAAAAAAATAGGATGTTTCGAGTATATAACTTCCGTAATCAAAAATTATAGATTTAACAGTTATATTAGAAATATTTTAGTTTGTTAAATAAATGTTTATTCCAGAAAAATAGGATGTTTAGAGTATATAAATTTCGCAGTAAAAATGAAGATTTAAAAATAATAGGATCAAAAATTTAGATTTCATATACGTAGTGTGTGTAGCATAAAAGAGTTGTATACTTTTGTTTTTTTTTTAATTTTACCAAAAAAATAGGAATGATGGTCGTGATCCAGCAGTTACATAAATGTTGGTTGTATATAGATGCAGTTATCAATATCATACGCATAAGCAGTTACGTATAGCATTGGTATATTTTGTTTTTGGACTCAACTAACATCAATAGGACATTATCCAAAATTAGTAGTATTGATTGTTATCTTCTCTAAAGGAGCCTTGACTAATGTATAAATACCAGTCAAATATATCGTGTACACTATATGCTAGATAACGAAAATATTACAACCAGATTTAGTCCAAGTTATGTCAACATCTTATAATTTCCTTTTGTTGCCAAATTAAATAAATAAATAAATAATAAGAATAAAAATTAAATAAATAATAAGAAACCTTCTGGATTCAAAAGTTAAAACTTAAATCAAATTGTTATTTATTTGTATCTCTCCAATATAGATTCTCTTACCCTATTGTAAGTAAGTACCATCATTTGTAAGTGTTTAAAATAGCATTTCTCTATTTATAGAGATAAATATAGCATTCCTCTATTATAGAGGTATACATTGAAGCAAAAACTTCATCTATATTTTTTTCTCTATTTTAGAGATCTCTGTTATAGAGATGGGCTAGAGATGGTTTAAAATAGAGAATGCTATTTTCTCCTATATTTATAGAGGAAGAAATAGCATTATCTATATTTGGAGATCTCTATTTTAGAGAAATACATTGGAGCAGAACACATCTCTATTATAGAGTTTTTTCTATTTTAGAAGTAAAAATAGAGGAATACATTGGAGATAGTCTTAACCAATCTTAAATCAAACTAAAAAAACTCAAAACTTTACAAACACTTTTTTTTTTGTCAACTGTTTTATTAATATAAAGCCCGAAGGCAATACAACAATATCAGGCCGAAAGAAGTGTAAGGCCCATTTATACATTCAAAGGGATAAACATGAGCATTTTAATCAATTAGAGTGCTTTACACGTGTCGGTTAACGAAGAAAAACAAAGCTACGTGACCTTCATTAGCCAAACAGCTTACGTCACCGTTACTTCACCGTTGAAGTCTTCTTCACCGCACGTTCTAGAGTAATCTTCTCTGTTTATCTCCATCTCCGCCGTAGAAGGCTTTGGATCCTTACGAGAACTTCTTCTAACACTGATACTGCGCAGATGCCTTTCATCAAAGCGTAGACTACATAGATAGAGAGGTTCTGATTCACTGGATTGTGTACCAGAGGAAGCTTGAGTCGGATTGAAGATAGACTCTTTGTCGGACCGCGACGAAGGCGCCAACTCTTCTGAACCCACTTCATATAGGACTCAAAAGATCCATCAACTTAATCTTCTTTCATCCGAGATGCTCTATCAACAGCCATAAAGGCCAAACTACATGGACAGAGTCTGATTCTCTTAAGAAAGAGATTAAAGTGAGCAGCAAATGAGAACATCTAACTTGTAATCAAACGAATGTTGAAACGAAAGAACAGGATGAAAGGCTTTTGTTTTTAACTTATAGTCTCAACCACAAAGTGATAAAAGAAAAAAACATGAAGAACAGATCTTTTTGTGGATGAGATTACTAGATACACACAAACACAAACAAAATCGCCACCGCGAAGAACTTAATCGCCTAGCGAAGATCTGATAACGAAAGTTTATATCGATCTATAGATCGAAGCATATGATACAAAAACAAAACATATAATACAAAGGGGGTGGCGACCGGCAGCGATAAGCTAACCGGCCACAACTAGGCCCATCAAAACTTTACAAACACAAACAACAAAATCTGGCAATTTCGGCCCTCTCTTGCGTCTATATTAAGTTCCCTGCAAAAGGACACTAGAAGAATGCATGCTGACATTAGTCCAATTGAGTTTGAGATATAAACTCAAAAGTTAAAACTAAAACAAAACAAAAAGGTCTTAAAAATCATTGATCAACAGTAAGATATTTTTTTCCTTTTCTAAAATATATTAAAATAGAATATTAACTTAAATATACAATCTATCCAGTTATATAAATTACCTATTATGTGTACAATTTTTTTTTCATTAAATTAAGTTTTGTAAAACATAGTTCTTTGATTTGAAAAGAAGTATTAAAATTTATTGATAATATCCCAACAAGAAATAATACCAATAATGTTCAATATGATACAAATTTGAATCTTTAAAAAAATTAATGGATTTATTGATGAGGTTTATTAGGTGTGGACAAAATGCTCGGATTTGAATAACTGAATTGAACCCTATTAGAGAAATATACTGAATCCATATTGAAATTGATAAAATATTCAAACGAACCCAAAACTTTAAAGCCCAAGAACTGGAACTAATTGTGTCTAAACCGAAATATTTTAGATTCCTAAAAAAATTCAAATCCCGTTTATATAGTTAAATATATAAATAATATAATATCCAAAAATCTTTGAAATATCCAAAAAATGGCCAAGCGTGAATATCTGAAAATAACCAAAATACTCAAAACATCATAAATATATGAAATGCATATTGGTTCTTTACCCAAATATCCATACTGACCCAATTTTGATGTTGATTTTAGGTATTTGGTCATATAATATTTGAGTTTATATAATGTATCTAATTTTATTTATTTTATTGGACTTTAAAGTATTATTTTTTTTTGAAATTTTACATAATTTACTTGGGTATCCAAAGTAAATCTGGATCGAGATTTATAAATACCCATGCGATACGTAAATTTCTAATCATGAAAATTTCGAAATTTGAATAGCCCAAACTAAACCGGAATAAATAACTCAATAAAATTTATCTAGTATATGTTCAATAGTTGTAATTTAGACTCAATAAAATTCAAAATTTGAATAGACTCAAATTTGTATTTATCTGTATATATCCAACAGTTGTAACCTAGATTCTTCCTTCCGAGAAGAGTACTATACAAAAGTTAAGATTCCAACAATTTTTTTATTTGATTCTTTGTATTGATTTATTTTTGAACCTTGCTTTTACTTTCCAGAAGAGTACTATACTGATTTTCGTAAATATCACATGGCATTTGATTTTTGATTTCACCAAAGTGAAAAGAGTAAAAATCTTTGAGGAAAAGTCTCGAGGAGAAAAGACTAAAATCTAAACAAACTACGATAATCCAGATAAGAAAAGAATATTTTTTTTTGGTTTTTGATTGCCTTGAGTAAACTAAGGAGTAAAAATCTAAAATGTGTTGATTAATTACCCGAAAAAGGCGATCTCAAAACGGTAACTTTTTATCTCTCTTCTGCGCGACAAACAAGGCGATCTCAAGAGGAACAGTGCCTCCGACAGCTTCTCAACGGCGTCTCATCAGACAGTGGCTTCTCGCCGAGTCCTCACCCTCCTCTCAGTCAAGCAAGATGAAAAAGAAGAAACCCAAGAAATCTCCGTCAAAATCGCCACCGCCTCCGAAGATCCCTTCGACAGAGAAGCAGATCCCCCCGACAGAAAATCGAAGTCTTGATGCCTCCATGGTTGTTTCCGATGCTCCAATCGACCCTATGGCCGAAAGGAATGCTCAACAACCTGCGGAAATCAACGATTCGCAGCCTCCTCCGAAGTTACCATCAACGGAGGTTCCAAACTCTTCCGGGAAAGCCCAGCTCCTCGTTGAATCCAAGGTCGTTTCTGACGCTCCTATCGTCTCCCAAGCCGAAAAGGAAGCTCAACAATCTGGTGCCGACAGGCTGAGCTCCGACAACCTGAAACCCAGTCCGACCAAGACATTGATCGATACCTCGGTGTCAGCCAAGGTATACACTATTATTGACCCTAGGAAACCACTCCCGGAAGCCGTCAACGTCAAGTTCGATTCAGGAGAGATTTGTAGAATCCTGGTGTCCAGCCCGTGGATGCCACCGGTCTGTGACTTGTGTAAAGAAATCGGTCACTCCTCCAAACGGTGCCCTTCCATTGCTAAGTTCTGCGCGCATTGTAACTCGAAGGAGCATGTGATTGCCAAGTGCTCTCTGCGTCCAAAGGAGGAGCAAACTGGAAGGAAAACAAGAAGAGGTAGATCTAAGGAGAAGGTGAAGGATAAAGACAAGGCCAAGCAACAATGGAGGGAGATTGTTCCAACTCCTACAACTCCTACAGCTCCAGAGACAGTTGTTGATCAGGCTACGGAAGTTTCTGGGAATCCCGCTCCAACCCTTCAAAAGGAGAAAGTGCGAACAGAGATCAGTCAGCAGTCTAAACTGGGAACAGAGAAGGACAAGGTGATAGGAGAATCTAGTGCAACTCCTTACTATCTTCGGTCTGTCAGTCCGAGGAAAGGGTCAGCTTCTCCAAAATCATCAAACTCTGAATTGCAGCCAGACTCATCTGACGTGGATACATCGGACTCAGACTTGGAAGAGGGTGAGCTCAGCATGTATGATCAGGGGTTCGAGACTGTACGGTACAGAAAGAAGTTCTCAGGTCAGAAAGGAAACCGGGGCAAGGACTCCAAATCCACATAATTTTTTATGTCGCACGACATTTTTTGCTGGAACATACGCGGTTTAAATAAATATAGCCACTACAGCGGATTAAGGAAATGGTTTAGGAAAAATTCACCCCTTTTTGGTGGTCTCCTAGAGACTCACGTCAAGCAACCCAAGATAAGTAAGTTCGTGCCTCAGCTCTTTCCGGGCTGGTCTTTTGAAGACAATTACGGTTTCTCGCCTTTGGGTAAAATTTGGCTGGTTTGGCATCCTTCTCTTCTAGTCAACATCATCTCAAAGTCCTTGCAAATAATTACAGCGGAAGTGACTTGGCCTTCTTCCACTCCTTCAAGGTTCTTCATTTCGGTCATTTATGCATCAAACGACCCAAATGAAAGGTCAGCTCTCTGGGCGGAAATTCAGACTCTTGAAGCATCTCATCACTTAGACTCCAAGCCCTGGCTGATGGTGGGGGATTTTATCAAATCCGAAACCTCTCCGAGCACTCAAAACCGCCAACTCTGAACATGGACAAGAGGATAAGGGAATTTAACCAGTGCCTATCTGATGCAAGTTTGGAGGATCTGAATTTTAGAGGTACCACTTTTACTTGGTGGAACAAGCAAAAGCGCTCCCCTTTGGCAAAGAAACTGGACAGGTGCCTAGTAAATGATGAGTGGTACAACACCTTCCCGTCCTCGGTGGCTTTCTTCGGCAGTCCAGAATTCTCTGATCACGCTGCCATCTCGATCACCTTGGACCCTCAAAGGATAAGATCAAAAAAACCCTTTCGTTTTTATAATTTAATTCTTCAGAATCCAGATTTCCTTCCTACTATTTGTGCTAGCTGGTTTTCGTTTTATGTGACAGGCTCAGCGATGTTCCGGGTTGCGCAGAAGCTCAAGCTTTTAAAGAAAGTGATCCGTGATTTTAGCAGGCTTAATTATTCGGGGATTGAGAAGAAAACGGCTCAGGCTCATGAGAATTTGATTCAGGCTCAGGTGCTGACGCTTACATCCCCAACATCAGTCAATGCTGAACGGGAGCTTCAGGCGCTTCATGAGTGGGAAGAGCTGTCTACTGCAGAGGCTGCTTTCTTCTTCCAGAGATCCCGAATTAACTGGCTCTCGTTTGGTGATGGGAGCACATCTCTCTTCCACAGATACACTGCATCCAGACAGGCTATAAACCATATACATTTTCTTCTACCGGACTCTGGCGAGCGTATAGAATCACAATCGGGGATTCAAAAGCTGTGCGTTGATTATTTTTTCGGAGCTGCTAGGAGGCCAGGTCACGCCACCAATGTTTGTGCAGAGCGACTTGGACATTCTCTTCAATTTCAAGTGCTCTGAGGACCAGGTACTGGCTTTCAGGAAAGGCTTCTCAGACTCAGAGATAAGAGAGGCTTTTTTCACCCTCCCCAAGAACAAAACGGGAGGGCCGGACGGTTATTCTGCGGAATTCTTCACAGCCTCCTGGTCTGTCATCGGAACAGAAGTCACAGAAGCAATAAAAGAATTTTTTCGTTCAGGAAAGCTTCTCAAGCAATGGAACTCCGCGAACCTGGTCTTAATTCCGAAAAAGATAAATGCCTCCCTGCCCTCTGACTTTAGACCAATCTCATGCCTCAACACGGTTTATAAAGTCATCTCAAAGCTGCTGGCTTCTCGTCTAAAAGCGATCTTGCCTCTCATGATCTCTAAGTCACAGTCTGCGTTTCTGCCAGGCCGGCTATTAGCTGAGAAATGTGCTCCTAGCGACCGATCTCGTCAATGGATACAACACGCAGAATGTGTCTCCGAGGGGTATGTTGAAGGTGGATCTGAGGAAAGCCTTCGACTGTGTGCGCTGGGATTTCGTTCTGGCCTCTCTGCGAGCTCTTGCAATTCCGTAAACCTACATCATGCTCATCAAAGAATGTCTCTCTACCGCCTCTTTCTCTGTCTCGGTTAATGGAGTGTCGGGTGGGTTCTTTACGAGTTCCAAAGGCATCCGACAGGGTGACTCGTTATCACCGTACCTCTTCATCCTCGCAATGGAATGCCTGTCCTGTCTACTCCTATCTCGCTATAAAGCTGGCACCATTGGTTACCATCCAAGAACGGAAGACCTAAAGATCTCTCATCTCATGTTTGCCGACGATGTTATGATTTTCTTCAACGGTACGAGCAACAGTCTCCACGGTATCTCGGAATGTTTAGACGACTTCGCCTCTTGGTCGGGTCTCTATATGAACAGCGCTAAGATAGAGTTATTCATCTCGGGTGTAGACCAAAGTGAAACCATTGCTATCACGAGCTACGGTTTCCCTTATGGTAAACTCCCGATCAGATATCTCGGTCTCCCTTTGATGAGCAGGAAGCTCAAGATCTCAGAGTACTCTCCCCTAATGCTCAAAATAGGCGCGAGCTTTCACTCCTGGTCAGTCAAGCTACTGACATATGCTGGTAGAATTCAACTTCTAAAGACTGTCATCTTCGGAACGGTCACCTTCTGGACATCGGCATTCATCCTGCCAAAAGGTTGCATTAAGGCCATTGAATCTCTCTGCTCCCGGTATCTTTGGTCTGGAAACACAGAGAAGAGAAGCATCGCCAAGATCGCATGGAGTACTGTCTGCTTACCGAAAAATGAAGGGGGACTTGGCCTTAGAAACCTCATGATATGGAATCAAGTGATGTGCCTTAAGTTTATATGGCTTCTTCTCTCAAAGGCGCCTTCTTTATGGGTTGACTGGCACCAAAACTTAACGGTCAATCCTTCTGGACAATCACTGCTTCTTCCTCTGACTCCTGGGCATGGCAGAAGCTCTTGCAGCTTAGACCTCTTGCACTTCAGTTCTGTAAATCCCACCTGGGTAATGGCAAATCAGCTAGTTTCTGGTTTGATGTGTGGTCTCCACTTGGACAGCTGATAGAGTACATTGGACCGGCAGGTCCGTGAGCCCTTCGAATAAGAGAAAATGCCCATGTAGCTGACGCTATCACCGGTTCAAATTGGTCCTTGCCTCACCCTCGTTCGCAAATGGAAGTTGACTTACATGCTTTTCTTACAACTATTGATTTGCCTTTGCCTATTGATGTTGATGATAAATATGTTTGGGTAGCTGGTGATTCAAACTGTTTTGATTTCAGGTCCTCCTCCACATGGGACGTTCTCAGACCGAGGCAGGATATCAAAAACTGGGTGGACGTGGTTTGGTTTAAAGGTGCAATCCCCAAGCATAGCTTTAACATGTGGATCGCTAACTACGATCGGATGCCGACGAGGTCTAGGCTCGTAGCTTGGGGCTTACCGATATCAGCGGCATGCCCTCTCTGTTCTAACTTCGATGAAACAAGGGATCATCTTCTCCTGTCCTGTGCTTACAGTCTTGCTATCTGGCGGGAGGTCTTCAGCAGATGTCAACCGCCGGTGGGAGCTTTCACCAACTGGTCCGAGCTCCTATCTTGGATCAGAGCTGCAACGTCAAGGAGGCTCTCTCTGTTAAGGAAGATCGCGACTCAGGCTGTGGTTTACCACATATGGAAACAGAGAAACAATATGGTGCATAATCAGCAACTCATCCCCCCTGCAACCGTGTTCAATAACATTGATAAGGAGATTCGAAACATAATCTCGGCTAGAAGGCGCAGGAAGCTTTTTGATTCACTAATGGTAGTATGTAATCTTGTGGTTCTGCCTGTTTTTTATTTCTTTTTTGCCAGGGAGATCCAGAACTAAGTTAGTTCTTTGTAACAATTTTTATTCATTTTATGATATTTACAGATTTAGCAAAAAAAATAATAATATTGTTTAACGTTTGGTTATTCATTAGCATGCTTGATCTGGATTATTGTAGCCACATCTGGAATTACAGACAATTCCGTTGACTTACTTTATTCGTTCTTGGTTATTTTTAAAAAAAAATTTCTCTACTATTATGGAAGATTATTAACTTACTATTCTATTTCCATATTCAAAAAGTAAAAAACTAATGGACGTGATTGATTGAGTTGTAATCAGTGACTTTAGCTTTAATTTCTATTTACAATCACTTAAGTTACCAATCATGCTTTAAATAGTTTTTAAAGCTAAAGTCAATAAAATAAAAAAATGGTTGTAGAAACCTTATTTTCTAAAGCAAAAAAATATGGTTGTAAGAATTTATTTTATTTTTAAAATATTTATGCAGGAATATATTTCCTTTTTATCAGTTCTCTTATTTAATTTATACAGCTATATTAGATATATCTACATCAAAAAATTATACCGTCTAAATTTTACAGTAAATTTTCTACAGGTATAATCCAACCAATCGGCCCCAAATGTTACCTAAGTAACTAGTGCACACTTTTCTGGTTATATCGATTTCTTTTTAGCTGGTCATAGCATGTTACTTGAGTGAGTTACATATCCAGACATTTTTTTCTTTTTTTAACACATTCAGACACAACACGCTGGAGGGACACTTTAACATGTTTCTGAGTTGATTTGAGACTAATATGCCCCTCACTTTCTTAACCGAGACCAGGGTTGAGTTAGTGATAATATTTTTATATTGTCAAGTTGTCAAGTACCATACAGCTTTGCGTTTTGTGTTTACTCGGAGAAGTTATCGTTTGGTTCCTGGAAAGCAGTGACAAACAACAGATATCGGATGAAAGCCAATCCAAAGGTGAGATCCAGTTTTGGTTGAGAAAGTAGATTTGATAATAAAATATTATTTTTTCTCAACATATATATATTTGTCTTTTTCAAAATTTTAAGATATATAAAGAAATTATAATTGTTACCATAACTTATAATTTCTTTTTCTCTATATTTTAAGATCCATTTGTATATATATATTTTATATATTTTTAAAATTATATAAAAATACATTGACATTGAAAATGTGGACGGAAAAAATGTGGATATGGACAAAAAATACTTAAACACAAAATGTGGACATGGACATCAAAGTTGGACACTAACACTAAAACGTTAAAATCCATACTTACACCAAGTTAGTTCTATCTTAGTTACATGTTATTCTTGTTTATCTCACCCTTTAATATGTTTTGCCTATATTTTCTTTTTAAAATATTTAAATCAAATAAATTTATGACTATAAATTATGATTTTTAATTCTCTACATTTAGACATCCGTTTTGGTATATATATATATATATATATATATATATATAGATATATATTATATTTTAACATTTATACAAAAGGTTATTTGAACATAAAAAATTTGGATAATAATTTTTTTTATTTGAGAAATGTGGACAGCAGAATTGTGGATATGGTAAACTTTGTTTTGATTTTTCATATTCAAAAAACTTGGACATGATTTTATGGACAAAGTTTTGTGAACAAAATTTTGTAGAATCAATTTTGTGTCCAAGGTTCATTTCCAGATATTTCTTCGTAAATTTTTGGACATGATTTTGTATAGGATTTACAGATTTTCCAAGTCATATATTTTTTACGAAAGGAGCCATCTTTAAGGTTGACATACATATTTCATCCAAACATCTCGACGGAAGAGCATCTCAACGGAAGAACACTAAAACTTTAAATTAAATCTCACGAAAGGAGCCATCTTTAAGGTTCCATTAAAATAATCATGTGCTTACACCATTTTTTTTTCCACAGATCTGAAGCAAGTCTAAATCCAGTGTTTTCCATACATTACTTCATCAAAAAGAAATCTTGATATGTAAATAAATCAAAGCTTCACTGAGCTTAGATTCATGGAGTTTTCACACAGTTGTGGATTCAGTGGCTCGGTGACGGTGTGGCTCAGAGACGACTTGGATTTCTTCTTCGCCATTGTTGTTCGTCAAACTGCAGATCCAATTCAGTAAGCTTTTGAGTTCACTTAATCTACGTCCTAGTTGTTTGAAAAAAGGACGAAGAAATTAGGATTTTTTTGGTCTGGAGAAAGTGAAAGTAAATCTGTGTTTTGATTTTTTCTTAAATGAAAACGTGGTTGAATATGTTCAAAATATAAAAATTATATTAAAAATGATGGAACCATGGTTACTTATGTTTGGTTAGATGAAGCTTGGTCTGGTCTGAAGTGAGAATAATGAAGTTTTTTTATAAGTATATTGTGTTGGACAAGTGAGAAATGTCTAATGAAGTAATTCAAAAGATAGAAAGTGTCCTACCACTTAAAAAATCATGTTACTTTGGAGCCATATGGCTAGCCATTTTTCGTCGTGTAACGGTCATGTGAAGAGATGAATTATGACTTTATTAATTGTTAGAAGCTAACTTTTCCTTTTGTAAAGAGTACTATACTGTCGTGACAAAAAAAAGGTAAAGAGTACTATACTGATATTCATAAATGTCACATAGCATTTGATTGCATCGATGAAACTAAAGAGTAAAAAATCTGATTTGTAAAAATCTGAAATTCTTACCAAGTTGCTCTATAAATTCAAATCTCAATATTTCCCTCAAACACCACATTTTCCTCCTCCTCTCTTTTTTTCATCAATCGTCCTTTCTTCGGATTTCCATTAACTGAGGTGACCTATTATTTTCAAGGTGGTTCCAAACGTTGACATGGTCTTTTCGTATATACTAATTTGAGGCACTATAATTCTCATATTTTTACTTCTTTCTTTTTGAATTTTGGGTTACTCTATCTATATCTTTATAAAATATTTTTCTTGACTCATTTCATACATAATTATATTTTATGATTTTACAATATAAATTTATAATTTTACAGTTTTATTTTATATACTTAAATTCCTAAATAACTTTGAATAACACATAAATTTTCAGTTTTAAATATATTATTTTGATATAACGTAACATACAGTTTTAACGCATCATAAAATAGTATATAATATATATATATATATATATTACTGTTATATTAATTGTAATTTGATGAAATCATTTTTACATTTATAAAACTATATTTTATATAAATTTATGCGCAATTCTCTCAAATAGCACTTTTTAAGTTTTTATCATAAAATAGCATTCTGAAAAAATAAAATGACCAAAATAACACTTTTTGTTTTGAAAATTTTAATATTTATTTTTATTTTTAAAAATTTGAACACATTCCTAGAACTCCCACCCTTAACTCTAAATACTAAGTCTTAGATTAATTAACCCAAAGATTATAAATATATATTTATCTTTCAATAAAACTTATTTTGGTCATTTTCCTCCTTCTAATGCTATTTTATGACAAAAACTTAGTTTACTGCTATTTTAGTCATTTTCTCTAAATTTAATTAAACAAACTATTATATCATCAAAATATTGTTTTGAACCCCAAAATAATGAGCACGACACTGTTTACAAACCATGCCTTGTTCCGTGGATTTGGAAGTCTTAATTTCCCCATATGCAACAGAGCAATATAAAGTCTACATAACACTAAATGCATAAACAAACGAAAAACAACCGAAAAGATGGAACAAACCATAGTAAAATATTACAACCAGATTTAGCCCAAGTAAAATATAGTTCTTTGAATCGGAACCGAGCCTAGTCCAAACCGAAATATTTCAGATACTTGAAAATTTTCAAATCACATTTTTTAAACATATTAATATTAGAGATCTAATATCCACAAATATTTTAAAATATCAAAAACCTGAAATTATCTAAAATAATTGAAAATATCCAATAGCCAAGAGTGAATATCTAAAAGTAACCAAAAATACTCAAAACATCATAAATATATGAAATACATATTGGTTCTCTACCAGATATTCATACTGATCCAATTTTCATGTTAATTTTAGGTGTTCTGTCATATACTATTCAAATCTATATGTTGTATATCATTTTATTTTGTTTTAATGGAATTTGAGGATTTTGGAGTATTTAGATTTGTGAATCCTTACATAATTTAATTGGGTATCCGAAACAAACTCGGATCAAAAATTTATAAATATGTAGCGGTATGTACATCTCTAATCCTATAAATCTGAATAGATCCGAACCAAGCCTTAATGGATAACTCAGTATTTTTTATCTATCTGTATATGCCCAATAGTTGTAACCTAGATTTTCATTTTTCAGAAGAGTACTATACAAAAGTTAAGATTCCAAATTTTTTTAATTGGATTCTTTTGCATTAATTTATTTTGGAACCTATATTTTCCTTTTCAGAAGAGTACTATACTGATATTCATAAATATCACATGGCATTTTAATTTTGACTGCACCGAAGTAAAAAAATCACACCTGTTGATTTGTTTTGCAACCTAGTGTTTCCTTTTCAAAAGAGTAATTACTGATATTCATAAATATCAAACATCTTAAAAACGTAGATTAATCACCCCACAGATCCAAAGCATATTTGTCTAATGATTTTTAAATGTTTGGTTGTTCCTTAACATGATTAATTTGGATTATTGTAGGCATATCGGGAGTTGTGGGCAATTTCGTTGTCTTTAATTTATTCGTTCTTGGCCGTCTTGTATGATTTATTTTTAAATTTTGTCGACAAATATAGAAGATAATTAACTTACTATTCTATTTCCATATTCAAAAAAATTAATGTTACCTAGGTAACTAGTGCAAACGTTTTTTTGAAACAACAACAATTATATATGTTGTGTTCTTCATTAATACTTACTATTTAGTAGAAAATGCTACTTCATGTTTTTTCAAAAAAAAAAAAAAATGCTACTTCATGCCATATATAGCAAGCTTCAAAGTCATAACTATATGATATTATAGTTAACTTACATGACAAGGAGTATGCCACAAACTGTAGTTTTTTTTCTTCTTTCATGGCTATATCGTTTTCTTTTTAATATAACTGTCCATAGGTTGTGACTTAATGTTTTTTTGTTGAGCCATATGGTAGCCATTTTCCGTCATGCAACAGTCACGTGAAGAAATGAATTTTGATTTTATTAATAGTTGCAACCTAGCTTTTGCTTTTAAGAAGAATACTATACTGATATTCACAAATGTCAAATCGCATTCAATTGCATTGAGGAAACTATGGAGTAAAAAATATGATTTGTGAAAAGTGAAATTGGTAAAAATCTAAAATGATTGCCAAATTTCTCTATAAATTCATGTCACAATATTGCACCAATATTGCACTCACACACCACATTTTCCTTCTCCTCTCTTTGTTTCATCAATCACTCGCCCTTTCTTCAAATTTCCATTAATTGTGGTGACTTTTTATTTTCAAGTTGGTTCCAAACGTTTCGCTGACATGCTCTATTTCATATGCGTCTGCAATTGTTGATGTTCTATAAAAAATTAACAAAGATGTTAAATAAATGAGTTAATATTATTTATTAATACTGACTACATAATAGGAAATGCTACTACGTGCCATATAGACCAAGCTACAAAGTTATAATCAAATGATATTATATTTAACCTACATGACAAGAATTAGATCACAAACTGTAGTTCTTTATATAGAGATCTACGAACTTATAGATTCGTAGATATGAATTTACATAGAGTTTGTGATCGATATACGAATCACTATAAATATAAGTTTGTGATCGATAGACGAATCAACAGGAGGGAGTCAACCCTCCTATTGCTAAACTCTTTTATGAAATGCTGTTGTTGTTTGATCAAAAAAAAAAGAATTTACATAAAAATCTATTATGCATTGTTGTTAATAAGATGATCAATTTATATTTTTTTACAAAATCAAATTTTTTTCTTCTTGCTTTGGATAAATTTTCATTATTCATTTCTATAGTTTTGCAACAATTAAAATCAAAAACAAAAAAAAATTAAGAGACCTGATTTTTAACTGGAAGTTTGGGACTAAAGTGAACCTTTCTTCATGTTTTATGAGATTTTGGGTAAATGCAGGAATAATCAAAAGGTGAAGGACTACAATTTCAAAAAGGCGAAATTTAACCATTGTTGCTCTAGAGCTTTTGGATGGATGGTGACTGCCGTAGATATTGCGAGGTAGTAGGAGCCGCACGGAGACAAAACAACTGATTGTCACAAGGAAGAAGAGTGTTGATGTGAAACTTCCGAGGTGTTGAAGAAGCTTGAGGAAAATCAAAAACGGTGTCGTTGCTAAGATTTTCTTGCTTTTAATTTATATGTTAGTCTTTAGATATAGGTATGTGTTGTTTCTCGGATCTGAAACAGTGCAGCTTGGGTTGTGATATTACGTGTATACACACATCAATTAACTTAATGTGCACACTACCACAATCGAATGGTATGTCGATGTAGCATTTTAGGATCGAATCCACATGGACCAACTATTACACTTTATCTTTATGGGATCAATATCAAGCTAAAACAATGATGGGTTTTGAGTTTTTAGGTAACGTAAATAACAAGTAACACGAATTGAATTAGGTTTCAGATTAAAGAGAATGCTAGCCTATGATGGTTTGATTGGGTGTTAAACAAGAGTGAGCCAAACAATTATTCAAGTTCAATTTAATACAAGTCTAGAACTCGGATCACTTAAGATAGATCAGCCCACTGTCATGGTGCTTCACCTTTTGTCAATCGATCTCAGTACCTAACTGTCGTTGGACTGAGACGCGATGACAAACATTAAGATCAAGTCCGATCTGTTCACAAAACACCCTAACATCTACTTTCGCTGGTTAGGGATATGATGCTCATTCAAGTTATGTCTAGCAACCTATAACACTTTTGATGAATAGATTAAATCTAGAATCAGGAACTAAGCGGTTAACTTGATGCAAGCCTTAAGAACAATAGTGAATGAAGACAATCGATTTATAACTTATTTATGTCAAGCTCACGGATCTAACACCCTAACACCCTAGGCTAAGCAAGCTGACTACTCAGCCATAAAGCAGGAAAACACAGAGACTGAGATATAAAGCAACATTAAATATGACTGAAATAAAGTAATAGAGTTCAGGGGATTCTTCTCTAAATCGAGAGAGATGGCCTTCTCCTTTTACAAAGTAGCAAAATCTCAAGTCTCCAACTCTAGGGTCTGGTTTCTCCTCCAAAAATAGCGTAAAATAATGTAGAAAATAGAAAAAGAAGATATATCAAAGCCACAGGCGGCCGGGAGAGAAAAAATGATAATTAGGGCAAATCCCGAAATAATAGTGGTTTCCATAAAAATCTCTGCCGCTGGAACAATCACTCGGGCTGCTCTGCTCGCTCGGGAACAGTCTGATGACTGTTCTGCATGAAAATCACCAAACTGCACTGTTTTCTGCCTCTTTTGTTCCAGCTGGTCCATCTCTCATCTAATGCAACTCTGGACATGTAATGACTCGAAAAGAATTAGAAAAACTCGATAAGGACTTGAAAACCGATTAGAAAACATATATACAAGATATCTAAAACACCATATATCAGGTTGTATGAAGGAAAAGGCTTTCTGTTTATCATATTCTCGACTTGTTTGGATTGTTTCTCTAGCTCCGAAACTCTTTTTTGGTGCGTTGTGCAGGATTAAACAGGATCTAATGTTAGTTATTTTCTCAGGCGATTAAATGGTGGTGATAGGTGCTTAATCTTCTTTTCTCTGACCATTAACTGTTGTTGTTGAAGATTTGGTTTGTGTTTTAGCCTGGATTGAGTTCAGATTTATTTGAACTTCTGGTGGAGGAGTGGTTTTGAGGCAGTATCTGAAGGGTTTCTGGTGAGGGCTATTGGCTGTGGTGTGTGATTATATTTTGGCTTAGCCTGGATAAGGTGGTCTGGTTTGACCTTTGAGTTTTATTATTCATTGTGAAGCTTCAAGGATGAGATGCTGTGCTGTTCTTTGGTATTTAACCTACAGGTTTATCCGGAATTTTTGGTAAGGGACAGTGGAGCTTTAGGTTAATAGAGTGTCAGCCGTGTTTCTTCGATGATTGCTTGGGTAGAGATCTGTTGTCTCGTAGCTTCCTTTGGTTGAAGCTTGCTCTCATCCCAAATAAATGTGACCTCGAACGCTTCCTAGTTCACTATGCCATCATGTTCTCTGAATCATCATTGCTTTTAAGTTTATGTATTATGTTTCGCTATCGGTTTTGTTTCTGGGGGGTGGGGGAGGAATTTTTGCGTCTCCAGCTTAAGTCTGTAAATTACAGTTCATCCATTTAATATAATCTACTAATCTACTAATCACATTGAAAAAAATATACAATTGTAAAGTCGTAATATGCTTTTGATGTATTTTTTTCTTGAAGGAACTTGTGAAAAGAAAAGACTCATGTATATAGCTAGGGACATTTAAATAGTAAATGGTTAAGCAATTGCTTCCCCCGCATCGGGCATATATAACATCATAACCAATGGCTCATTTTTTAACTAGTGACTTCTAATTTTATTTTTTTGTTACTGCTAAATAATCTTATAAAAATTGGTTGGCACAAAAAAATATGAGATAAGTTACCAAATAAAGTGATTTATTTCCTGAGGATATTGTGATTTCCATGAAGATGCATGCATCATGTCCAGTGAAAAGATTACTCATTTCTTTATCATAGCACATCTTTTCTAATAATTTCTACCATCTGTAAATGTTTAAACCAGTTTACCGGTTTAAAATTCTTTAGTTGTTCATATTTTAGAAGGAGATAAAAACTTTGGTATAATCAGATACAAATCTTGAATACCATAATCTTCAGCTTCTTAAAGGGTTTACCAGTTCTCTCTGAAGAAGATAAAAGACAGTATGAAATAATCAAAGATGAAATACAAATAATTTCTCTATATTTGACTTTTCCAATTATTTTTTGCAAACTTGGAAGCTATAAAAAATGCTAGTAAAATATACTAGATTTTTTTGTTCCCTGAACAAGATGTTGAATAGCCATCTCTTAAAAATCATGTGTGGGTAACTATATATAGTATTCAATATTATTTTTCATTTTTTTATTTTTCTTTTGAATGTTTTCAAATTCCAATGAATATCAGTTTATTAGTAAACTAATAAGTATGTTCTTAAACAAATTTCATAATTATACATCTAAATTAGTAATTAACGTTTTGTTTCTTGGCTTTCCCCTTAATATTTTTTGTTCAACTGCCTTTCCCTTAATATATGAGACAATTGGAGATTTTTGAAAGACGCTCCAAGAAAATTAACCAATATTGATCATGACTTTTGTGTCCGACTGAGACAGTACGTAGAGTTAGTTTATAGGAGTATATGAGGATTATACCTTTTTAATAGAGAAAGAGAGGTTTAGATCCTTAACTAAGGAAGAGAATTATGATATCCACCTATATAGTATATGAATATATAGAAGAGATTATTTTAATTTTATAAAGATTTTATAACTATAATTGTTGTCTCTATATGTTATTATATATTTTCAAATATTTTGTATGAATGAATTGTTTTGGTCAAATTAAATGAAGGAAAGAATATATATTTTCAATGTTACCTTAGAAGAATGATTTTTTTTGTCTATTCCACATTTGTATATAATTGCAATGTAATACAATTTTAAGCCAAAAGTATTCTTGTCTACTTCTGTGGGAATTGTTCAAAACCTGTCTGCGTGCTGTGTGAGGTAAGGAGAAACATTTCCCTCTAGATGATGACTTAGGTCTCGCTTAAGATTTGATAGTTTGTATGATGTGGTTTTATAGTTTTCATTTTTCTCATTCTGTGGTAATTGTTCCAACGTTTTATGTTTATATTGTTAAATAAATCTGGACTAGGCTATATTCAAATTCTCTAGTTTGTGGTCTTGATATTCATTGCAATATTCCCTATGATTGTTCACCGTATCGATTACTAACTGCACTGCGTGATTGTTTATGTTTGTATTTTGGTTTGAGATTATTCTACATTACTATACTTTGTCTCTAAAAAATTCTAGGTAATTTCAAATCATGGTCATAAAGAGGCGGTCTACAAGGGGGACTCTACGTGGGTACCTCCAAACTGTGATGAATAGGTTTCCTGATAATCGTGAAATATGTGATGAAATTACTAAGTTCTTGAAGGACTTGAGACTTGGAAGGTACTTTCTATGTGTTAACCATTAATTTTCTTCTTTAATTTGTTAAATTTCTGTCCGCATAATAGTCCTACGACTTATGAGAAGTTGAATAATTTAAGGGTGTTTTAATTGCAGAGTTCGTTCTACTAACAATGATGTCATATCAAAGGTGAGTCAACTCTTTAAGGGACACAAAGACCTGCTTTTGGGTTTCAACAAGTTCTTGCCGCCTGGCTATAAGATAACACTCCCGAAGGATCAGACTCAACGAGGGAAGGTCGAGTTTCGAGATGCTTCTGAATTTGTCAACAAGGTCAAGGTACACACACTCGCCCATGGTAGTAAATAGGGTTATACAATTCGACTAACGATTTGGCTTTCAGTTTATTTTGTGCTACAAATATTGAAATTTAAAAAGAAGTATAACACAGTTTGCATTCTAGCCCTAGTAATAAATTATATTCATCTTTTCTGTTTTACCATCTCCAGTTAAATATGGTTTATTTGTAGGAACGGTTGAATGACGAGCATGCATACAAGTCCTTCGTAGAGATATTGCTAATGTTCAAACAAAGCAAGAAGACTGTTACTGAGGTCCATCGTGAGGTATATATATATATATGTGTGTGTGTTTCAGTAACTTAACCATTATGATGATAAAAAAAACTAACTGTACCTTTTTTTTTATATCTGGCTTCATTATACTAAAAATAAAAGGCAAATGTTTACAAAAGCATAATAGCTCTAGTTAAGGAGCAAAGCCCAATTAAACTCATATATTAGAACACATCTAAACACATCTAAAACTAACTGTACCTAGTATGTGTATAATATTACAAAACTTGTTTCTTCTTTAGTGTTCATGTGTCGGGTTTGATGATTTATCTATACTTTGTTAAATAAATGATTACCTGTTTTACAGGTGTTGTATGTCCTCCGAGACCACCAGGATTTGATTGTGGATTTTGCAGCTTTTCTCCCTGCTCGCTGTTGATGATACTATAGCGAAGATTGAGATTGCAGTTGAAATATGCTGGGATAAGAAGTTGCAATCACTAGTTTGTTGTTGATGATAAAACTTATCATTCGTTTCAGTTATTTTTCATCGTTTAAGACAAAATTGATAACTCATTTCAGCTATTTTTCATCGTTTAAGTTTCATATTATGGACAATATATCTGGATGAACTTATAAAAGAAATTTTTAAATCCTTATCTAGTGTTTCAGTAATTTTTTTCGTATGTATTTTGTTTTGACAATTCTTTTATCTGGTAGTTTTAATATGATCATGTATCTAATTTACAAGTCCTACATATTGTTTGTACTTTAACTGTAAATTATATGGATATAAATGGCGAGTAACTTTTTATACATTGAGTTGCAAAAAAAAAAAAAAAAAAAAACTTTTTGTACATTGATCTTCTTTTTTGGTTCCTTCATCCGTATAATATTGTTTACAACTTTACGTTGGTTTGTATTAGGGGGTAATATATACATTGGTGTCTTTTTTTGTTCAAGTTGAGTTATTCTGACATCAGTTAATATGTAGTATATAGTTCAATTTATTTTTGATATTCACACAGTTCATGAACTTGAATGAATAATTTTTGAGTCAATCAGTCAAGTGAACATAAATGGAAATATACACTAACAAATTACCATAAGCTAGTAAAGAGCCGTCATTAGGTTAATTTCCTAATTACCTAGTTTTTTGTTTTCGCAGTCCCCTCATGCAATGAATTTTATCTTAATTTGAATTATGTAGGGTTGTTACTAGTGGTGTCATCTAGAGGGTGAAAGTGTTAGTTATTTTAGCTTGATCTTAATTCAATTCTCAGGTTTCTTATCGAATTCTAATTGATTTGTTTGTGTTGGTAAAACAACCGCACACGAGATTGTTCACCCGAACTTCGTTTCCTAATGTCCGGGGAGGGATCGGTATCCCTCAAGAGCTTTACTATAATCAGAATCAAGTTCCAGTAACAATGATACAACTAAATCTAAACACACTGGAGAAGACGAGTTGATGTTACCTCCGAAATACACTCCAGGTTATCGGATCCTGCATGGCGATGTCACCGGAGACTATCCACTCCGTTCCCCATAGATTGCCTAAGGTAGACCTTGTTCTCTCTGATTATCTTTCTACATGAGCTCTCTTTCTTCTCTGTTTCTCTCTGATCTCTCTGTGTTTTGAATCAGATCGCAATGTTGAAGATGAAGACCAAAGCCTAAGAAATCTCCACCTCTTTGGTTTTCAGACACAACCGAGAAACCCTAGATGCTGCTTAGCTTTCTCTCTCTTCTCCGCCTCCTCTCTAAGACGACAAAGAAACACCGACGAGATACAATCTCCACCGATCCCTCAAGCTTGAGCTCCATCCTCTGAACTTCCTCCGGTCCAGATACTATAACCTGATAAGCTTCCTTCTCGATTCTTTACCAGTAACCCTAGAGTCACGATCGTACATTCTTGACTCTTCGACTCCAACTGAGATTAAAATAAAAGGGAAGGAAGGGGAAAATGGAAGGAATACTGAAGGGGCTGACTTGTGTATATAAGCTTTTTGTATGTTGTAGCATTAACTCAAAATTGGACTGTTGTTTCGTCCCTATTCTTTTTCAACATTAGTCACCTGAATGAAAAATATTCTGTATTTCTTAAAAATTAATTTTATAAATATATTAGTGTGCATATAATTAAGAGACTCATCGACCAAAATAATGCTCTAGTGCTCTATTTTAGCTACTACTATTGATCAGAGAAAAAAAAAGGCAGGTATTTTTCTTAGTTTTTAGACCTGTTTTTCCGTTTACCGGAACCGGCTTGTCCTCTCTCATCATCATATAGAGAATCCTAAAGTTGTGTTACTTCATGAAAAAGGCTTGAGAAACCAGATAAGGCGGAGAAAAATGGTGCTAACTCTCACCGTTCTTCATCTTTTGTACCGAAAAGCAATAGGACATCCACTTTTTCCTCTAATGTAGAGATATAAGTGTGATGGTTTGTTTATTAACAACACGGTGTTCTCACAAGGGAGCCTTGCACACTACTTTTCATGATATACCCTCTGTATGATCACTGAGCATCGTTGTCTAATCAGTGCCAAAATTCGGAGGCCAAGTCTACACCCAAAAGGCTCCTTGGATAGAGTACTGTGATGTTTCAAAAACCTTGTTCTGTAACAGATGAGCATTGTTTCATCTGATCTCCTGGAGGATTTCATGGTAAGTGTTCTACTTAGAGTTATGCAAGAACAGTATTATGCAGTATCTATAGAATACCAACGTAATGAGGATGTTATATTCTCAATAAAGGCAACATAACAGAAGATCAATCTTATTATCTACACTGGAAAACATGTGTTTTATTCATTTTGTTTCTAATATATCCTTCTTACAAACTTGCAAATTTATTACATATCAGCCAAGAGTTTCATTTCCAGTAGAAAACAATAACCTACAAGACACATCTAGGTTTTAATCTTTCAGCGTCCATGAGAGAGGAAGGATTCAGTGAAGGTCAAGGATGCGACGGAACAAGACTCAGGAGAAGCAGCTGCTTCAGTACCTCCATGAACTTCTCGAGCTTTTACAATGTCGAGTAAGTCATGAGGAAGCTGAACCACACTGTCCAAGTACTGAATGACGCTGGACATGTTTGGTCTGAGGGCTGCTACTGGATGAGAACAGAGTAAGCCAAGTTTAAGAACAAGTTCCACTTGCTCCTCAGAATAGTCTTGCTCAATCTTCTGATCAATAACCTGCATTATATCTCCATTCTCCCAACACTCTAGCACCCAATCAGTAAGTACCATCTCACTTTGTGATGCTCGTGATAATATGGGTCTTCTTCCACAAGTAATCTCTAGCATGACAACTCCTAGCGCAAATACGTCAGAGTTTGCACTTGGGTTTCCAGTTCTTGCGAGCTTAGGTGAGATATACCCAAACATGCCTTCCAGTAACAACATTGTGAGTGAAAATATCAATGTTTAAAATTGCTAGCCGGTACTTAATAGCTTTATAAAATACTAACGGGTATACAGATTATTCAGAGCTTAGATGGGACGCTAAGTAATAGTTAACGAACTATTAATTTATTTTTTATATATTTTGCATTTATATTAGATATTTTAGCTTTTAGGTTTAATTATAATACTATTGATGAATTATAAAATTTAGATATGCAAAAAAAAAATTAGACTTGCAATAGCATTACTGATTGATTGCCATATAGGCGCCGTCTATACCAATTTTTATAACTATATATATTTTGAGGAATGAGGATAAGTCTTCAACAACAATAAGCAAAAAAAAAACCAAGGTACCTGCCAAATGACAGGTCTGAGGATCAGTCCCATGATCACATAGCTTTGCTAGGCCAAAGTCCCCAAGTTTTGCATTCATAGTTCCATCAAGCAAGATGTTGGCTGGTTTAATATCCCTATGGATAATCACCTGCACCCATTGTTGGTGCAGATAGCAGAGTCCAGAAGCTATATCTTTGATGATCTTGAATCTTTGAGACCAATCAAGTGTTCCAGCTCCTTGGTGGTAGAGGAACTTATCAAGGCTTCCATTTTGTCATACAATCATACACTAGGTAGAGTACACCTCTTAATCTGCAGTAGCCCTGGAGCCGAACTAAGTTAGGATGTCTGAGTCGGCCAATGGTGGCTATCTCAGCGATGAACTCTCTCATCCCCTGTTTTGAATCGTGAGAAACCCTCTTAACCGCGATATCTATGTTGGAAACTGGTAATGTACCCTTGTAGACGTTCCCAAACCCTCCTCTACCAAGAAGCTCAGTATCCTTGAAACCTTTTGTGGCAGTGTATAAATCTTTGTAAGCGAACTTATGAGAACCAAACTGCACCTCCCAATCCTCAAAAACTTCCAATAGCTTCTTCCTGCCATAAGCCTAGAATTAGTAGGATGAGTAATGTGACGTTTGATGTAGTCAAACTAATCGTCAAAACTATTATGGACAAAGGTCTCACATCGGTTATTGGAAGGGATCTTTAGTAATATAATATATAAGATAGATGAGCCACTCCACTAATCACCAATTGGTTTTAAGTGTGAAGCCCATCTAGCTTAACATGGTATCAGAGCCCGATCCAAACAATCCAACCCGATCCGTCATCGATCCAGCCCAAAGTCGGCCCATCAATCCTTGCCCAAACATTCCGAAATTGACGCTCAAAGAACCATCATCTCGAGGGGACGTATTAGGGATAAAGGTCCCACATCGGGTATTGGAAAAGATCTTTAGTAATATATAAGATAGATGAGCCACTCCACTATTCACCAATTGGTTTTAAGTGTGAAGTTCATCTAGCTTAACAAAAACACCCTTCGTACTTTGGATCCATGGCTGTTTAAAACGGGGAACTTTTGGAAGGCGAGAAGCGTCTTGAGCCAATATATTATGGCGAAAGCAAATGTGGTGGAGAAGGAGTATATCATACCGTATTCCGAGCCCTTGAATCGAAATGGTGAATTGTAGAAACCTGACCAGTTGTTTGTGTCCTAGAACTCGTAAGTCTGGACAGGCCATTGCTGCAGAATATAGTAATTCATTGAAGTTGAACTCTCCACCAGTTGGGTCTGGACCTTGGCATACAATGTTCTTGGGGAAGAAGAACATCAGAAAAAACAACAACAGCATCGTAGTTAATTGAAACATGATTGATGAATTTTGAATCTTTGATCGTACAACCAAGTGTTCATAAAAGAAAGAAGAGACTTTAAATGGAGTCAATCAACGGAGAGAATTGATGAATAAAAAGAGTGCTAAAGCCGAATGATTAAATCCTTTAAGTACTACTCATTCGGTTTTAATTAAATGTGTTCACAAATTAAGAAAATCATTAAGTTTTTGTTTTATTCCTAGTTAGTATATACACTCTCCGTTTCGATTTAATTGTCGTTAAAAATAAAAAAATTTCGTTTCAACATAAGTGTCATTTTAGAGTTTCAAATTTTATTAAAAAGATTTTCCAAATATGGTTAGATGTATAGGTAATTGTGTTTTTATCTTGGAAATATACAAATCATATGTTTTCTTAATCTGTAAACCTAGAACGACAATTAAAATGAAACGGATGGAATATATTTTTTATTTTATTAATTAATGAGTTAAAAATAAAAGAAAAATAGAAAAATTTAAAATATGCATGAAATATTAAATAACACTTATAATGAATAGGCTTACGCATTCGAGGGACACTTCGGGGATTTATGGATTTGAGCTCCATTCGATTATTATAAAGTTTAGTTTGCATTCAGTCGAGTTAACCGGATTCCGATCAGATTTTGTAACATTTTCAAAAGCCGGTCAAACCCATTCTAATTTTGAGAAATTCTATAAGATGACTCTAAATTTTTTATCACAAATATAGCACCACAAATGTTGAATGACAAAAATATTATATTAAAAGGGTAAATAAACGCTTATATTTCTATAGTTAATTAATCAGTATTCATGGTTTAGATTTGATGGGTGGAGTTTTGAGGGTGGGGTCTTGAATTTGTTTTAAAAAAAAATACTGATATACTAAATACTTTTAAGTAGTTTCAAAAATATTTTTTTCGAATTTCAAAATAAAATTTTCAAATATAAATTTTCAAAAAAAATCGTAAAAATCAAATTCAAAACATATTATCCTAAATTAAAAATATATTATATATTTAAATAATTATATATATATATATATATATATATAAGAGTAAAACATGTTTTACCCCTTTAACGAAACATATTTTGATCTTTTTCTTCCATATGGGCTATTTTAGTAAAAATAACCTATTAATCGGATTTTCCGTACTAACTATTTTGTATTTAGTTACCCAAAAACAAAATACAGATTGAGTGAAACAATAACAAAAAAATGAAAATGAGTTATGAAATGAGAAATGCTCTTAGCGTGATTCTTTTTGTATCTAATGTAATTTTTGACAAGGAAAATTTACAGAGTAAAATGTGCAAATATATCATATCTGATAAATTCAAAGTGAAACACATCGAACTCAATAACTCGACTATAGAGAAAAAAAAGAAAAAGCACAAGATACCAAAACATATTAAACTAAGTGTTTGATTTCATTATTGATATAATAAATACTTGTTTAGGTGCTTAATGAAATCTTAGAGTATTTTGGAACTGAGTTCAAATTTGGTATTTTAGAGTATTACTAGTGGTCGACCCGTGCATCCATACGGGTGTTTGTTTTATTGATAGATATATAAGCAGATCAATACATGATAATTTAATTGTTACTCTAACACTACTCTAGTTTAATTTGAATTCGTGTTATAAATTTATCTTATTAGATGTGTGTTGTATTAATTTAGTGTTTTTAAATCAGGATCAAATCAACGATTGGACCGGTTAAACTGTGAACATGGCACATATCTATATCGGTGGATAAACTGGGTTTCTTTGTAATTTATCAAAAGCTAAATATTTGGAGTAAAAATATCGATTTAATATTTAAATTTAAAATATTGATATCATATTTAATTTTCATTTGGTTTATACTTCAATTTATTTCATAATGATTTCTATTAAAAACTTCAACAACTAAGTTTAATTATGTTTTTAAAATTTACCGAAGACAATGACCAAAGAATTTAGATCCAAATCTATTTTAATTATTTAGTTTACGTTAATTGAATTCAGTTGAATCTAATTGAACTCAGTCGAATCATATGTACCCAGGGTCCAAAACAAAACTGGTTTAGTTACCGGTTGGTTTTAATAACAATAGTTTTGTAACTATACAGAAATATTTGGATCCATGTATCAATATACCTCTAGTTATTCACTTTCCTGGAAATATTAAGCATCAAATTCAAGTTTACAGATAAGAAAGTATTTTATCTCAGCATGTATCAAGCATCCATGTCGAGCAGTTGAATTATATAAAATTGGTTTCTCTAGGGGAAATGTTAGGACTTCTATCATGAAACCATTTTAAATAGAAGAATAAGAAACTGCCCCAAAGAAAAATGACATACTTTATAAAAATTTCCTTATCATGGTAACATCCCTGAGTAGCTAATAATACTTTATTGAAGATTTTTCAATGAATTTGTTTTCAAAAGAGTTACTGAAAATTACAGAATTAAAGAAATCAGAAAAGTGAAACTTTTAGTTGACATATTTTCCTTATGGAGCCTAATATATAGTGTTGGGCTTTTCCAAGCCCATGTCTAACTCTCTATTGTCCGATTAGTACGATATTGTTCACTTTGGGCTTTAGAGGCAAAACCCGCATGGATTTACTTTTGGGCTCCTTCCCAAAAGGCCTCGTACTAATCAGAGTTGGACATCCCTTTATATACTAGACATTATTTTTCTAAACTTCCAATGTGGGACTTTGTTTGCATTCACAACAAACCTCCTCTCAAACCAAGTACCACATGAACCCTTGGTTTTTCAACCTCCAGCGAAACCTGGCACACGTCTTGTACCGCCGTAGTCACCAACGGGACTCTTCACCTAACCCTTGTTACACCATTAGGATTTATCCACCTAACCCTTACTGCACCATTAGGACATTCACCACCTAATCCTTACAGCACCGTTAGGAATACCCACCTAATCTTGTATCGTCGTTAGGGAGAGACTTTCGATACAAGTCTCCGACACCACTTATTCGCGAAGTCATCTTGAGGATTCTCCTCCCACAACCGAAGTTCCCAGGATCTTTGACTGGCCTCTGCTACGCACCCCGCCCTTCCCATCGAAGTGGAGGCTCTTCGAATTTGAAGGGTATTTTGGTCTTCTTGCAGATGTTCGTCATCCCGGCTCTGATACCAATTGTTGGGCTTTTCCAAGTCTATGTCTAACTCTCTATTGTCCGATTAGTACGATATTGTCCACTTTAGGCCTTAGAGGCAAAGCCCTCATAGATTTACTTTTGGGCTCCTTCCCAAAAGGCCTTGTACTAATTAGAGTTGGACATCCCTTTATATACTAGACATTATTTGTCTAAACTTCCAATGTGGAACTTTGTTTGCATTCACAACATATAGGAAACAAATATTTGTTTGTTCATTTAAAAAAAATATATTATATTATATCAAACAAAAAGGAAAAAAAAAAGTTACTTCGTATTATATTTGAAATATATCGCTTCTGGTACGGTTATTGCTTAAAATAGGCTTTGGTATAAAGTGTCATTAATTATAAAGTGTCAATTCAAACTGTTGCGCATGTCAAAAACACTAATCCATATCAAGTTCTAGAGAGAGAAAGAAGATCCGGTGAACATCCGTTCCGGCCGACGGCGTGGGCTCCCACAGCCACCGTCGGTCCGGTCCTTATGTCGTGGTTTCGTTCCCTCTGTTTTCAATTTTGCGTATGGAGAAAATCCTTTTGCTACCGGCGCCGCATCCCTCTCGTGGTGGGCGTTCGGCTTTTGCTCGCCGGTGCTGCATCTTTCCTTTAAAGGTGGGTGCGCGGCTTTACTCTCCGCGCCGTCTAGGTTCTTTTGTCGACGGCGGCTCAGTTAGATTTTTTTGGTTTAGTTTGTTGTAGATCTGTTGGTTGGTTGGGGTTTGGTTCCGCGAGGTGCTTTAGGTCTTGTTTGAAGCTCTCGATGGAAGGTTCCGGTGTTCAGGAAGATGAAGCTTTCGAGGGTGATTTCGATGGCGGTCGATGAAGATCTCGGGTGAGACCCGATGAAGCTTTCCATGTCTAGAGCCAGGCGAAGTTCACGAAGTTGAAGAGATAGTCTCCGGCGTGTTCTGAAATTAAGCCCAGGCGGCTCCGGCGAATCGAGGGTCCCGACCGCGGCGTGCGTCGGTGATGCAGAGCGGTGTCGGTCGATTCGGTGGGGGTGCGACGCGTGGCGCCTTCGATGGAGGATTGCAGCATGTGGTAGAGAGGTGTCGGTCAGGGGTTTGGGCCTTGATGTTGTGGGTATTGGGCTCTTTAGTGTTGGTTTGTCTAGCTGATGGGCCGTTTGTTGTTTTTTGGCCAGTTGGCTTTGATCTTATGGATTGTAGTGTAATTCGGACCTTAGGCTTTTATGAAATCAATTTTAATTTGGGAAAAAAAAATTATAAAGTGTCAATTAATTTAAATTGAGTGTATCCACAATGTTATTCTTTATATAGATGGAAAACAATTTCGGTTAAAGAAAATTGTGATCAATCTACGCCATGTTTAAAAACTATAGGAATATTTTATGGGATAATTAAATTTTAGGGTATACATTTTAAATTTTATACAAACCAACGGAGATCCTGTTTTACTTGCTTTGATATATACAAATCTTTGTATAAAATGCATATTAATATTCTCAAAAACGAAAGTTGGGACATGATATATATAAAAAATTAGATACTCAAAATCTCGTATGATATTATTATACACAAAACAAATACAATTTCACAATTGGATGTACTATATTTAATCACATACTAGGTAGAGATCCGCGCTCTTGCGCGGATTAAAATGGTTAAGAAAATAATTAAATTATATATTTTGTTCATAATTTATATTGGCTATTATATAAGAATATATTAGGTTTAAAAATAATTGTATATAGCAATAATTTTGTATCAAACTGTAAACATCGAAAAGTAATTGAAGATGGGAATCAATATCTGAAATTGACTATAATAAGTTAAATTATGAAAACATGACAAATATAAGTATGTAGAAGATGAAAGGATACAAAAAGTCCATAAATTTTGAATCAAGATAAAAGAAAAATGTATTGGAAATGGAAGTCATTTCATAATCATCACTCTTTTTTCTGCAACAAATGAAAAAAGGATAATTAATCTGACAGTTATAACATGTACTGTTATCTTATACATATCCCAATAAACTGTCAATCTGTCATCAAGATGATCTCATCTGATAATACGTTGGGACAATACCAACAACTTACCTGAACATATGATAACAATCAAACACTCAATTAACTGGATTATATTTTCATGGTTAATCTTGGAGAGTAACAAAACCTCCCTCTGGAACTTTTTCTGTCAATAGTAACAGTAGAATATTTTCACTGAGACATAGTAGTTATAATTTCCTGAAACTTATAATCATCCTTAGAGAAATTTTACTCAAACCATATGTTAATTTGATAACTATGCTGCTGTACTAAGAAAGTTAATACTTTTTAATTAATTTAATGACTGGAAAATCATCTTGATGAAACCAGTTCTCTTTTCCTTGCATTAGATATGTTATTCCTAATAACTAAAAGTCTAAAACCATACATAAACTAAGCACTTCATGGAGCATTACTAATTGAGATTGTAGTTCATGGCTTCTCTAACATTTACCCAGAAACTTAGAACACTAAAGCTTAAAAACAGAGATCAAGCTTCTTTTTTTTTGATAAAAAAAACAGAGATCAAGCTTGCGAAGGTGAGAATCAATATCAACGCTCTTTCCCTCTTCCCAACTCCTCCACCAATTCTTTGCAAACAGAAAAAAAAAAAAACTCCTCCACCAACCATCTCTCTGATAGAACCGTAAATTATAAACTACTGATTACTGAATATTATAAATAAAAATTGATAAGATTATACCAAAGATTTAAGAAAATAAGGATGATTCAACTGCAGAGGCGAGATATTATCTCTTTCCTTAACTCAAAATACGTCCCATAGTGCGACGGTTCGATAACGTAATGAGTCCCAGGATACAACTGCAAACAATCTTCTGAATTTGCGTCACTCTATCAGAAGCCTGGCGAAACTAGTTTTGTGTATACTCTCAGACTCAAGAAAAAAAATTATCAAAGAGAAAGAGAAAGAAAAAAATATGAGGAATTGTTCAACAAATGATTTGTGTCAATGTATCTCTTCTACACAAGTACTCTCTTCAATTTAACATAGAAAAATTAGTACACGTTATGTAGTAATGGAGCCAGCTAACGTCTCATTCAATTGTAGTAATGGAATTGATTTCCTTAACTCACATACGTTAGCTTGCAAAATAACATTATGGTTTTTGACCAAGTCAACAAACTCTAATTTACTTGCTTGGATTTCTAATTTTTATATTTAAATAAACATATAAAAATTATTATGAATAAGAATAACCAAATAAGTTAATTGACATAATGTCCCATTAACAAATTCAAATTCAAATTCTAATCCAAATATTCAAAGTGATTTATTTGCTAAATATTTCATACTTAGCCAAATTTAAAGCTTTATAAGTTTTGCATAATACTCACTTTGAACCTCCATTTCTCATTCAACACAACTCCGATTTTGACCAACAAATACACTAACTCATAATGTTTACGGTGACGATTACATCGTGCCCAAGTTCCGGTCTTTCCGACAGACGTCTCCGTCGAAAATCCCATCGGAAAAATGGTCCACACCACTTTGTCAAAAACGAGTTCCAACACTCTCCTCTTCCTCGCACCTCCTCTTCCCCCATTAGACCCACAACAGCTCAAATCTCTCGAACTCTCAACATGCCCACCGAGGCACGGATCCCACCGTCATAAATCCATGCGACCACCGTCCCTGCTACAAACCCTCACCACCGTCGTAACCTTCGCCGCCGGCTCCCAATTCCGCCTCGTCAGCTCTATCTCCTCCTTCACAAACTGCTCCTTTGTTCTCTTCATCTCATCCACAACACTCAAAGCGCTCTCCCCATCTCTTTCTCTCTTTCCTCAACTGCCCTTCTCTCTCCCCACCACCTCGCCTCCCTGACTCATTCAATTCTTCTCCGTCGTCTCTTCCTTCCTCCGCCGCAACAGCCTCTCAGGACTCTGCCTCGCTCGCCTAATTAACCTCAACTCACCGTCTTCTCCAAACCCGTCTCCACCTCTGATCTCTTCTGTCATCCTCGGAAACATGCACAAGAAATCTCCCTCACCATCTCCCACGCGAATCTCTCGACAACATCCCTACTCTACTCGAATCTCACA
Source organism: Raphanus sativus (assembly GCF_000801105.2). Taxonomy (NCBI): domain Eukaryota; kingdom Viridiplantae; phylum Streptophyta; class Magnoliopsida; order Brassicales; family Brassicaceae; genus Raphanus; species Raphanus sativus. Next base: position 5,116,586 of record NC_079512.1, on the reverse strand, counting down.
TTGCTTTCTGATAAAAGGATCAATACCTACTTCGATTACTCAACTCTCCAACTTTATAACTCTAAACTTGTCATCAAACTCGATCTCCGGCGAAATACCGGACAACATCGGAGACCTAATCTAGCTAAAGAACCAATCTTTCCCATATGTCATTCAATGTTGTAACAAAGACAACTTGTTATATGCGTACAATAGGTCAAAAGGATACGAAAAAAATGTATGTATAATTATTTTATCAAACAAACTATATTATATGGATCATAATGGAAAATGTCGTAATTGTTCTAGTAAATAAAGGATAATTAAGAATAGAAGCTAAGGAGAGCTGAGGTGATGCCACATCAGTCAAAATGGCAAATCTGTGAATAAACTACTAAATCAAGGTTACTCTTAATAATTGCTTCTCTTTTAATAAGAAAGGGATTCTATAGTTTGGTATGGTATAGATTTATATTACATGCAAACAGTGTTTTGGTAGTGATGACTTTAATATTTTTAACATAGATAATTAATTTATGCACATGGTTTTACATGAAATGATTATACTACATTATGGCAGTTGTGAAAGATTAAATCGAGGACTATGTATGGTTAGAGAGATTCAAGAATTATTGTTGGGTATTCGATGAATTAGGGTTGTTATGTAAAGGTGTTAAATGACAAAAAAAAAATCAGTAGCATAGACTTGTAATATTTAAGGAAAATTAAGGGTTAATTTCAATTTGTACTTTAGTTTTAATAGATTAGATTGATATAATAATCAGGATTTTTCATTGAAAATTTGGGGATTTTCTCTTCTTAGGATTTTCGAATTGAAATTTGGGGGTTTCGATTTGTTGTTCTTCAGATAATAGATTTGAGCTTGTTTTGATGTTCAAATCGGACAGAGAGAACATAATCGGAATTACAAAGAAGGAATCTCATGAAACTTCATTTACAGAACTTGTCTTATGGAAGAAGTAGAGTTTGTGACCTTTCTTTTTGGTAAGCCATTTTTAATCTTTGATGTTCCTGGTTCTTTTTTAACCAATGCTTTATTTCTCTCAGATTAAATTTTTTTAGTCTGATTGTGTAATACGAGTAAATTGAGTGATATCATATTGTTTCGAACATGTGTGTGTTGATGTTTTAGTTCCTTATTCCTCTATAAGTTATAGATTTTTCTTGTTAAGAACACATATAAAAGTTATAGCTTTTTATTGTTCTCGTTAATCGCAAGTGTAATGTAACTCATTAGACTAATTGGTACTGTTTGTAGCTGAAGAGAAACATCATTATCTGAGAAGTTGTTCTGCTAAAGACAAAGCTCTGTTGCATTTGTTGTCCAGTGAGAGAAAGGGCTTGGAAATTGTTGGAGCTCAAATTAAAGGCTGCTAAATTTGGGAACATAAGGTTTGAGGTCTTGATAGAGTAGCCACTGATACTGCATAGGAGTGTGAAACATGAGCTGACTGTGTAGTCAAATTGATCTCCATTAATTAGGGGAGAAAATCAGAATACTGAGGTAAAGAAGTATGTTAATTAAACAAATTAGTAACCAGGGAATTTTTTTTTGCTTGGTTACTTATTTGGTTTAAGCATATTGATATCTTTGGTAGGTTCATGAATTTTCTTTTGACATTGTTAGTCGTTTGCTTGCGCTTGTGAAACTGTCTGGTTTTATTAGTTTCAGTAAAACAAAACAATATAACATTTGTGGTAATCAACACATATTTATTTAAACCTAAATCATATATTATAAAGTTGGAAAGCATTAGGAAACTTTTGGATGGGTTTCTAGAATAATATATAAGTGTGTTTCTATTTAGCAAAGTTTAAACTAGAAATTAAATGATATCAAAAACTAATTTTTTTTTTTCACAAATTGAGATTAATATTCATAAAGGCCCAAGGCCAAAAAGTACAGCTTACACCCATTACAACAAGGTCCATAAGCACAAACCCGATTACAGTCCACAAACTGACCAAAGCCCACTAGAAAGCCAAAGGCCCAAACGACTGAGACCCAAAAAACCGCGACCGACACACCTCCACGTGTTTCCATCCTCTGCGTCCAGGCTCCACGCGTCACGCCCACGACAAAACGACCGTCACTGCTCTGCATCAACGCCGGCAAACACGGCCGGGAACCTCGTTTCATCGGAGCCGCCGGAAATTAAAACCACGGCACACTGGAGTCTGCCTCACCAACTCGTGAACTTCATCTGGCTTTAACAACAGAGAGCTTCACCGGGTAAACCTGAGATCTCATCTCAGCCATCGAAATCAAAAACTTCATCCTCTTCACCAAACGCTTTCTTCCACCGATAGCTTTACTCGAGAATCGAGAGTTCATCATGAAGCAAAGCCCCAAACACCGGATCGAAAATAAAAGAAAAATAAAAAATCAAACCCTAGAAGAGCCGTTGTCGACTACAGAGGCTAGACGACGCGGAAGCTTGAGCCAACCGTTCACCCTTGACGGAAGGATGCAAACGCCGGCGGTCAGGACCGAACGTCCACCGTAGAAAAGGAGCGATGCCGGGAGCAAAAGGAATCTCACTTTTCACAGACGCGGAAACGGCAGTAACGCAGGCGCAACAAGATTAAGCCGGACCGACGGAGGCTGTGGAAGCCACGCCGTCGGCCGGCGACGAAGATCTCACCGGATTCTCTCTTCTCTCTCTTCTCTCTTCTCTCTCCTCGTGACTTTTTGTTTTGCATTCACCGATAGTTAATTATATCAAAAACTAATTAAGGATTTCAAATTGTGATGTAGAATTTTGTAAAATAGTTAAAGATATACTTTACATCTCCCACCAATCAATCATGAACACTAGGAAATGGCATCATAGTGTGTAGCCACTAGGCCAAAGGTGCTATAACTGATTCTTGACGTAAGTAAAATAATATAACCGGTATCTTTTTATTCAATTTAAAAGAACATGAAATAACCAATAGCTTTTTATTCAATTAAAAACATAAACGTTCGGATTCATGGTGAATCGAACACGCGGGGGTGGGAAGGGGCATGTGACTTTCAGGTTTAGTAAGAGTAATGGTTTAGCCGATAGGTTGACGAGAATCGTCTGTAATAATCAAACACATAAATTTAAACCTATCTATTTATATAAAAAAATGTTTCTTCTCTCCTGTTGTGCCACGTCATTAAGTCAAATTTTTGCAGCACGCCACGTGTCTAAAACGCTGCGTTTCATTAAAAGGGATCAGCGATACTTATGGACTACTTTTAATTTTGTGGGCTTTTGTTTGGCAGAATGAACCCAGCCATAATTCTCTTCTAGCGCGTCCAATGGAAAATTAGGGTTCATCTCCGCTCTTTGTTCTCCGCCGTTGAAGAGATTAATTTTTTGGGTTCGAGTTGATGAATCTGTTTGTAGGGTTTCGATTGCGTCGTCTGATCTTATTTCTCATCAACCAAAACGTTCTCAGTTACAGATTCGTCTCATTAAACCTCTTCTTAACTCCATTAACCATATCTATCCTTGAATGCAATTTCCCTTCTGCAAGGCGGTGTCACTGCGCGTATAAAAAGGCAAGCCTTACTCCTCTCGAAACCATCTTCTCGATCTGTTGAGTCAACAAAGTAAACTATTTTTTTTCCTCAGAAATGGCTAACTCAGAAGTTCTTCCTTTTTATTTGAAGTCCGGTAGTTTTTCATCCATCGTCGAGGTTAGGTTGTGCAGTCTGGTAGGCGAGAAACATCAGGAACAGTGGGGATTTCTTCTCGCTGACTAAGGGAAACCGGAGGGGTTACGGCTACATTCAACCGATTCATATGGATTTCTTCTTAAATCGTTATGGGCGTCAATATGCTTCTCCTGGACGCCAAGGTAACTCCGACGATTTTAAAAAACAGACCCAACCGTTTTCCTTTAAGATTTACAAATCGTAAACCATTTGTCAAATCTCATACGTAAGATTTTTGCTTGAGTAGATTTTAGTTTTCAACAATGTTTAAGATTTTAAAAGTAGATTATTGTATGATAGTTTTAAACAATCTGCAGGACATTACTGAAGAAAAAAAAAACTTATCCATGCCCAAAAGTGGTTATTCTGTGTTGATATTGTAAAGAAATAGAAAGAGTCTTCACGGTTTCAGAGCTGCCGAAATGGTTAGATAATATCAAGATGTTTGGCACCGCCATACTGGGGAGAAGAGCATTGTCTTTAAGCCAATATACTTTGTTTTTGGATCATCTGGATTCTGGAGATTCCTTTGAGAAGAAGAGAAGGTGCTGAAAGATTCAATGAAACCATCACAAAACAGGAAGTAAATGAATAAGTTTCTGACAAAAACATTGTTTGAATCGAGCATAAAGCTAAATATCTTTATGATTATATGATGTATAAGATTCTGGGCAATTTCCGGTATAGGAGGAGCTAGATTTGGGTGAAGCGGCAAATGATTTGGTGATGATGGTGATTCAGCCCGTGACGAGGAAGAGTCTTGAGAGCTATAGTGGCTCTGATCTTTAGCAGAGCAGACAAAGTCGTTTCCCTACTTCCTGAATTTGTTGTAAACAAGTAGAAAAAAAATGCTAAGGGAAACCGCAACGTTATGTTATGGTTGGACATGAAGGTAAACCGATTCAATTTTTAACCATCCTAACTGTTTTTTCTAATCAAATTGGATTTACTAAACAGGGTTATGGTTTTGTTGTAATATCTTTAAGCATGTGGAATGCATTGGATCGCTTATGTGCAAGAAATTTTACTGTCTAAGAAACCAGAGGAGAAGAAGGTGGTCAAGTAAGGTGATGGAAATATAACTCCATTAACGTAGCTAAAAATAGGAGGAAGCTTTAAAGCTTGAATCAACGAGCTGCAACCAAGTCTCCACCCATTATTTTTTGATCAAATTCTACAACCATTAAATGTTGATATTTAAAGACAAGACTCAGTTTTAATGTCTTTTTTGCATTTATGGTTTGATCCCAATAGTCTAAAAACTTCCGTTGATATTGATGAATCCTTTACTTTTATATATATGATCAGTCAAATGTAATTGTGTTAGAAAAAGATTAGTCAAATGTAAGTTTGTTTCTTTTTTTGTTGGATTTATTTAAGAGAAAAAATTAAGTAATAGAAGAGTTTTTTTGTACATTTCATATATTTTTATCAAAAATTAGAAAACTTAAACATTTTATTATTCTATAAATAATGTAGTTAGCTTCATTATAGATAAAATCATTATACATAAAGAACAACAAATATTGAAAGTTGATATTAAAATGGAAGGTAAACATACATAATATAATCCAAAAATAGATAGTTTAGAAAATATAAAGAAAATTTAGGAAAAAAAAATTATACGATGCTTTCATTTTCACATTTCATCTGAAATAAATTTATATTTATAAATATACTAATTATTTTTAGATATAATAGACAAAATATCTAAAATATATAAGATATTTTTAAGTTTGATTAATTTGCCCCAATGAGGAACCTCTCCGCTAGGTCTTAATTTAGTGTTGTTTATGTAAAAAGTAATTAGAAAAAAAATAAGTTAACAAAATATCTATGGGCTAGAGTTTAAATCATTCCACGGGGTTAAAGATTAGAGGATGTCATCTTACAAAAGTTATGATTATATGCTATCACAACAACATTATAATCAATGTCACACATGCTTTTATTACAAACAGATTAAAAAAATTGTGTTCATAATTTAAACGAGATATGTATAGTTTTCATATCAAAAATAAATTACAGTTCTTCTTAATAAGACCATCCAGTTTGGACACAATCACATTTACATTTATTAAGTTAGAACTTACAATATAAACAACACTATTTACAAGCTTTTTTGTCATTGACACTATTTTACAAGCTAAATAAGCATTATGCTACACAATTAACATATATTACACGTGTATTAATTATACATCATAAATTTCTTATGGTAACACACATATATATTACATAACTAATTTTATAGTTAACTATACATTTTATCTCAAATAAAATTTTAACAATAATCTACTGCAAATACTAAATTTAGTAAAAATATTAAGTGTATGAAATTAAAGGAAAAATGTGAATTTATATACAATTTTTTTTCTTTTAACAGAAATGAAAAAAGAAGAGTTACACGGATTTTTTACTTTCATGGTCATCCAATTCCTAAACAAATCACAATAATAATGTAATGCCACATTCAATTCTTAAAAGATTTAAGATGATTTTCTTTTGTTAAGTAATCTATGTTTGAATTATATATTAAGAAAAAAAATTCTTAATATATAATTCAAACATAGATTACTTAACAAAAGAAAATCATCTTAAATCTTTTAATAAGAAAACAAAAATCATATTTAGAAAAATAACAAGTAATATTTTTTTAAGTTATAACTAATTTTTCAGATAACATGGTTTATTTCAAATACAATAAAATGTAGAAAATTTAACTAATATGTATATTTTTAAATAATTACAATTTATATTAAATATTTACTCTAACTACTTAAATATTTGATAATTTTTTATTCCGCCCGTAGGGCGGACCGACCCTAGTATTATATATTATAAAGTTGGAAATCATTTGGAAATTTTTGGATGGGTTTTCGGAAATAATATATTAGTGTTTTTCTATCTAAAAAATAAACTAGAAAAAAAAAATGAGATCAAAATCTAAAGATTTCAAATTGTAATGTAGAATTTTGAGAGAAAAGAAAAGATAAGAAAACAATTTACATCTCCCACCAATTGAACTCCAAAACTCTAGGAAAAGACATCATAGTGTGTGGTCACTAAGATTAGGGTGTTGGTGATTTATGTTGGAGATTTCTGTTGCTTATTGAAAACTTTCAGATTCTGAATGTAACAAGAAAGCATTTTACATATTCTGGATGACTTTAAACAAAAAAAAATGTTATAAACATTGGAAAGCATTTGAAAATATCTGAATGGACTTCCGGAAATAATATATAGTGCATTTCTATCTAGAAAAGTTTAAACTATAAATGAAATGATATAAAAGAATTAAGGATTTGATATCTATATTTTCTGTAAGTTTCATATTGTGATGTAGAATTTTGAGAAGCAAATGTATTAGTAGTTTGCTTGTTACGGCTAGCTGAATCAGAAATAACTTGCAAGATTCAATTTTTTTGTACGGTTTAATACATAATTAAAAAAGCTATCATGAATAGTGCTTAGTTGATATCTATTATATCAATTATCCTGTATGATCAGTTGATATGAAGTTATGTCTAATTATTTAACCCTATTACTCTTGAAAATATTACTAAACCTACTTTAAAAATATTAACTGCCACTAATCAAACCTATTACGGATATTGGTATTGTAAGTTGTAACTTCCACTTTGTTCCTAAATTCTCGATAACTGTCTTACCTTTGGTTAAATTTATAAAACAAAACCAACTGATTTTATTTTGACTTTTCTGATTATTTTTTGAAATACGAACATAATGAAAATGAGAAAAAGATTGACCAATTCTATTATAAGTTAGATAATTTGGCTGTCTAGCGAAGCCCTATGCTCCACTAAATGATCAATAGCTTTTCACTGGCACATTTAATCAAATCCATTTAAACTAGAAGCAAACAATATAAATCAACATCTTATTATCTTAAGACCAATAAAATTAAAATTGTTATAGTATAATCGAAAGTCTAAACAATATATGTATCAATAACTATTATTCTATCATCAATCTATTATATTAATTCTCCTGTATGACCAGTTGATATGAAGTTATGTCCAATTATTTAACCCTATTACTCTTGAAAATATTACTAAACCTACTTTAAAAATATTAACTGCCACTAATCAAACCTATTACGGATATTGGTATTGTAAGTTGTAATTTCCACTTTGTTCCTAAATTCTCGATAACTGTCTTACCTTTGGTTAAATTTATAAAACAAAACCAACTGACTTTATTTTGACTTTTCTGATTATTTTTTGGAGAAATACGAACATAATGAAAATGAGAAAAAAAATTGACCAATTCTATTATAAGTTAGATAATTTGGCTGTCTAGCGAAGCCCTATGCTCCTTTACATGTATCAATAGCTTTTCACTGGCACATTTAATCAAATCCATTTAAACTAGAAGCAAACAATATAAATCAACATCTTAAGACCAATAAAATTAAAATTGTTATAGTATAATCGAAAGTCTAAACAATATATGTATCAATAACTATTATTCTATCATCAATACTATTAAAGTTGAAGTATGCCTTATTGGTAATAGTTGGATCCACTTTTTAAATTTTATAACTGCCACAAAATACATATTTTTATATTATGATAACTGTCAAAAACCAGAACCATTAGTCACGTAACTGAATCAATATATTTTTTAATTAATCAACTATTAAACAGAAATTAAATAAATATGTGAATATGTAGGGGACATCTAAAATATTATTGATTTTAAAAAAATCCAGCAAAACAAATAAACGTCTCTTTGTGTATTAAAAATAAAAACTACATAACAGAAAAAGCTCTTGCTATCCTAATTTATGAAAATGTAAAATATTAAATCCCTAGATTTTGTCACCACCATGTTCAAAACCGAATTATCATCTACTACTGTCAAACGGTTTCATTTCTATATAACTTTCAATCAACAAAATTGTTTTTGTTTTCCCTGTTTCTATTGTTTCATCTTCTTCTTAAATTTACTATTTCGGTTTGGATTGTAGCAAAATAAATCGAGTGCGTGTTTATTCTTTTCATCCAGATTAAATGTTTTCTGCTTCTCAACTTGATAATCTTTTTCTCTCATGATTCATTTTGCAGATGCCAGTACATAAAAATAACTTTCTAAACGCATATGACACAAGTACATATACTTATGAAACTTGATTTATTTAATATAGTTACATAAAATTATATTTATTCTATTAATTTAGCTGTATGGTCAATTGATAATAGTTGAGTCCAATTTTAAAAATACATGGAACCTATAAATATAACTGCAACAACCTATATATAACTGTTTATGTGTCGAGATATAACTGCAACAACAACAAAGAAGTTCCATAATGATAAATTCTTATTTTTTAGAAATTTCATATTTTGGTATATCGAACTCTTTATCATGGAACTTAAACTACTATTTTAAAGGCATATCTATATCGAATTCATTATCATATTAATCTCAATTTGAATTATGTATATTTTTGCAGCTATATTTATAGGTTCAAAGATATGAGAGAAAAATTAAATATATCCTAGAGAAAATTTAAATATTCAGAGATATAATTGGTTACAGCCTGGATTTTATAAAATTTATATTTCTTAAAATATATATATATATATATATATATATCCGTCCTTTTAAGGGTAGATCATAAATTTGGTTCAATTATTTGAAAAAATCGATTTGCGGATGCGGGATATGAGTATTTTATTGGAGTGGTGCGGATTGGTAAATTTTAGATTGCGGGTACCCGTCGATCCGAAAATTATTTTAAATAAAAAAATAAAAGTAAACACTTTTAAAAAATATGGTAATTAAAAAAAAATTAAAATATATAATTTTATATTTTTATAATAATTAAATTAAATAATTATTTCAATTTTTTATAATCCGCAGATAACCACAAAATTAAATGGGGGCGGATGTCGGTACAAATTATATGTTTGCGGTTGTGCAGGTCATATTTTTTTACCAGAACAATATTGAAACCGGCGGGTTGGCGGGTTTGACCGGCAACCTTGCCCTAACCGAGCGTATACCAGATCAATTTTTTAAATTGCTATTATTTAATAAAATATATTTTGATTAAGATTTACACACAAATATGATTATAAAGAAAAATACAAATATAATCACAAAGAAAACACAAATATGAGAATTAAATGAAAACAAAATATATAATCTAGTAAAACAATAAATCTTAACACACACCCGATAGATTCTATCAAATGCTCTAATTTTGGCGATGAAACTTCTGACGAGTGTTTCCTATGGAAATTTGGAGAAAATCTTCAAAAATAATTTTCAACTCCAAAAAATTTCCATAGTTCAAAGTTATTTTTTTTCTGAATACCTAGGCGATGCGGAGACGACGAAGAAGACGATGTGGAGACGACGGACGACAGCACAGCTTCGTCTTCGTCGAAAACTTCATTAAATTTCCAAAACGTTTTGATTTTATTATTATATAATGTAGGTTAAATTAACACGGGATAATATGATAATAGGCCATAAAACATTTATGTGATTTTGGGCCTTGGGGTCTATATTTGAAAGAAAAATTTGGTCTAGGGCTATTTAGGCCATTTATCTTCTTCTTTTTCGAATCCGTATCTTATATAGGATTATGGCAAATCTCGTGTGTGTGTATGTATATATAGGGCACATATTCATTATTATCTCTATCAAAAAGTTTCAATCTTCTCTGTTCAATCTTGCATAATGGCACCCACGCCAAGAGAAGGAAAAGTAGGCGGCTTAACACTTGTCACTTGTTTTTTGATGAGCTTGAGTATTATGTGTTTTCCTTTGATAATTTTGATACTAAATGAACCAACTCCGGTGCGGCGGGCCTTGCCGGAAATACAAGTAGCTTCTATGGATTTCACGATACATAATATTACACAAACTCATCTCAGTGCCACTTGGGATTTATTGACAAGGATCCCTCGTAGGCTTCCTGATATCTATATATGTCTTCAAGGAGACCTTCAAGCTTCCTTGTTTTACAAGAATATTACCATTGCTATCTCCCCTAGACAAAGGTAACAATTTTTTTGATTATTTATTTATACTTTTGAGGAGAAGAAATAAAACTGACTATATGTCGTTCTTGCATAATCAGGTACGAGAATCTCAAACGCAACTCGCCTCAACAACTTAGGGTTTCAGCTTCTATCTACGAAGAGGATATAGGAGGTTTGGTTGGAAAAAACATTATCAAGGATATAAAAGAGAAGAAGGAAGTGAAGTTCGGATCACAGTTTTTTCTTACGGATTGTAGAAAAAAATCGACAGGAGTTATGAGGTATGCGTGCGATGAAACCACCTTAAGGTTCGAGCCAGGTTCTGAGACAAAGGCCACTTCGTTTGGGAACAAGAACAACCCTACCTGCGTCAATTTTTGAGTTGTTTTCTTTATTTTTATTAAGTTTGCATGTTTTTACCGTACAATTAGGCGCAACGAGATGATTTTTACTAAAGTTATGTTTTATGTTAATTACAAACAACATTATTTTATTCTTTCATTCTACAATCCCTATACTTTAACATGAAAGATCATTAGTGGGAGATACATGCGCAAGAACCAGTACGAAGAGAGCATCTTCCGATGTGAAGATGATAGGTTAGTGATCTCTGATGCAGATTATTCATGAAGATCTGTACGAGCTGATCAAGTATTCATGTGGAGAAATGTGTTTAACCGAACAATTAGATAAGAGTAGAGTTGAATAAGCGGTTAAGTAGCGAGCATTGACAAAGGACTAATCCCATATGGGTAAAAGTAATCAGATGCTCTCTCTCTCTCCTTTAAATATTGTAGAGTGCTTATGATAACGACTTTGAGCTTTGTCTTTATAAATTTATTGGTGTGGCTCTTTGAAATGGCAATGCCATATTGCCATCTGTGTTATTTAGTTTATTCCTTTTTTTCCTACTTTTTCCTACACAGATAGCAATATGGCATGGCTCTTTGAAATGTGGAGGTCAAACGAATATTTTGCCACATCTTAAATAGTACACTGATGATGAAAGGGTTTAATTTAATTCAACTGTTGCCAGAAAACAAAAGAATCAGAGTAGCATACTTCTAGAGAGATAGAGTGAACAACCTTTAAAACTATCTTGTCTAGAAACAGCGCTTTGGTAAGTCTCTATCCTTTGCAAACGTATTACATTGTTTCATCATTGAGGTAATCAAGAAAGGAAGAGTCAGATTGTCCACATCTCTATGTTAGGAATTGTTCCTATATTGGAAAGAGTGATTCAATAGAAAACTTCTCAGATTGTCCCCATCCCTTTCAGTGATAATTAATTCTACTTAAAAAAGGGTTTTGATCATTTGACTTTTAGCACTCTTGAACTCTTCTTATTGATCAAATCTCTTCGTTGACTCCACTTAAAGTATCTTCTTTCTTGGCATGAACATTTGATTGTCAATTCATGATGTTACTGTTGTTTTTGCTAATGTTGGCTTTCCCCAAGAACGTGGTATGCCAAGGTTCAGACCCAACTGGTGGAGAGTTCAGCTTCAACGGATTACTATATGCTGCAGGATCAGGCAATCTAAACAGCAATGGTCTATTCAGACTAACAAATTCTAATACACTAACATCTGGTCAAGTTTTCTACAACATGCCATTGAGATTCAAGGGCTCTGCAAATGGTAACGCTTTCTCCTTCTCCCCCACGTTCGTTTTCGCTATTGTCTCAAAGGATAGAGTTATCAAAGGCCATGGACTGGCCTTTGTCCTTTCTCCTACAAAAGGTTTGGTCAACGTTGATGCCACCCAATATCTTGGACTCTTCAACATAAGCAATATTGGAAATCCTGAAAATCATATTGTAGCTGTTGAACTAGATACAGTCCAAGGCCCTGAGGTCCATGACATAGATGATAATCATGTTGGTATTGACATAAATAGCATAGTTTCAGAAACAGCTGCTTCAGCAGGTTATTTCAAAAGTGATGGTACTTTCAAAAACCTCTCTCTTACCAGCGGGGATCCTATGCAGTTGTGGGTTGAGTATGACAGCAAACAGAAACGGCTTAATGTCACACTTCTTCCTATCCGTGTCCCTAAACCAAAGATTCCACTCATTTCCCTACAAAAAGATCTTTCTCCCTATTTGCTTGAATCTATGTATGTTGGCTTCACCTCATCCACAGGCATGCTAACTGCATCTCACTATATATTGGCTTGGAATTTCAAGATGAATGGGACGGCTCAAGATATAGACCCTTCTCGCCTTCCAGAAGTTCCCCGTTTTAAACAGCCATGGATCCAAACTCCAAAGGGTGTTCTGACAATTAGTTTGACTACATCAGGCATCACATTACTAATTGTCTTGAGTGTAGGCTTATGGCTTTTCTTGAAGAGGAAGAAGCTATTGGAAGTTATGGAGGACTGGGAGGTGCAGTTTGGTCCTCATAGGTTTGCTTACAAAGATCTCCACACTGCCACAAAGGGTTTCAAGGATACTGAGCTTCTTGGTAAAGGAGGGTTTGGGAAAGTCTACAAGGGTACATTACCAGTTTCCAACACAGAGATCGCGGTCAAGACGGTTTCTCATGATTCAAGACAGGGGATGAGAGAGTTCATCGCTGAGATAGCCACCATTGGCCGACTCAGACATCCTAACTTAGTTCGGCTCCAAGGATACTGCAGACGAAAAGGTGAACTCTACCTAGTATATGATTGTATGCCAAAAGGCAGCCTTGATAAGTTCCTCTACAACCAACTAGCTGGAACTCTTGATTGGTCAGAAAGATTCAAGATCATCAAAGATGTGGCTTCTGGACTCTGCTATCTGCACCAACAATGGGTGCAGGTGATTATCCATAGGGACATTAAACCAGCCAACATCTTGCTTGACAGAACTATGAATGCAAAACTTGGTGACTTTGGCCTCGCAAAGCTATGTGATCATGGGTTTGATCCTCAGACCTCTCATGTGGCAGGTACCTTGTTTTATTTTTGTTGAATACTTTATCCTCAAGAAATATATTTTCTTACTCATAATGTTGTTACTTGGAAGGCACGCTTGGGTATATCTCCCCTGAGCTATCAAGAACTGGGAAGGCAAGTACAAGCTCTGATGTATTTGCGCTTGGAGTGGTCATGCTAGAGATTACTTGTGGTCGAAAACCCATTTTGTCAAGAGCTTCACAAAGCGAGATGGTACTTACTGATTGGGTGCTAGAGTGTTGGGAGAAGGGAGATATAATGCAGGTTCTTGATCAGAATATTTTGGGGCAAGACTATTCTGAGGAGCAAGTGGAACTTGTTCTTAAACTTGGCTTACTCTGTTCTCATCCAGTAGCAGCCCTCAGACCAAACATGTCCAGCGTCATTCAATACTTGGACAGTGTCGGACAGCTTCCTCATAACTTACTTGACATTGCAAAAGCTCGAGAAGTTCATGGAGGTACTGAAATCTCAGGTAAGTCCTGTTCTGTCGCACCCTTGACCTTCACTGAATCATTTGTCTCTCTACATTGACAGAAACTATAATAATACTTTTCTTATATAACTCGAACTAGAACACTTGGCGACTTCTCTATATATATAAATACATCATTGCACACTTCTCTACTACTTCCCAGTACCTGTTGGGAGAGAGACGAAAACTTCTCCCACGAGATAGACACATGCAAATATTAAAGTATTAGTTATGCAGCTCCACAGCGTATAAATGGATAATCTGGAAAAAATGTGCCTATCGCCTCTATGGGTGAAAAAATGTGCCGGAGGGGGATTACTTTATAACCGGTACAAACGCATGAAGCACATAGAAAATAATTGTCACTTCATACGACTTACACAAGATGAGATTTTATCAGGTACAATGCTATTTCTCATGTTCAAAGCTCTTCTCAGGTAGCTGCATCTTTACTAAGCTACTGATGCAGCGCATCTTCATTCTTAACCGTCATATCTTTCGGTTACATTTAGAATAATTATGACTTTGGTTTTCCTTTGTTTTTTTTTGTTTAGATATCGATATCTTTTACAAGTAGTTAGGATTCTTTATTCTTTTTTGTACCTTATTTAAGGCTTCTGCCGTATGTAAACATCGACACAGATTTATTGAAATACATTGAGCTTTAAAGTTCATCTTCTTGTTCTCGGCATTCAATTGAATCAACGATTACAAGCAACAAAGAGACGTTCGGGCATTCTGTTGACTAAACGAACTCCCTTTGAGACGTTTCGCTGCGCCAGTTTGGTATCAGAGCAACGTTCGTTCCCGGTAGAATTTTTTTCTAATCATTCTCAAGTGTGATAATCGATGGCTCCAAGACGCACCAACCCTCAAGCCGCGGATTCGCCGGTTCACGATTGGGAAGAACTGTGAAGGACCCTCGTGGGGATGCAAGAGAACTTTCAGACTATGCTTCACAATGCCCTGAGAGATCTGGCGAACAACTTGCGCCATGATCCGGATCGCAGGAGGATTGGTGAAGAGGAAGACTCAACTGATGGTGATGAGAATCCATTCGCTGATGAAGAGAATCGTCGCGATGATGGAGCAGATCGTGGCTATCAGGATCGTGGCTATCAGGATCGTGGTTATCAGGATCGTGGAAACAGGAACTGGGAGAGAGGATTCAAGGTGGATCTTCCTGAATTCCATGGTGGTGTTCGTGGGGAAGAATTGTTGGATTGGCTTGTTACAGTCCAAGAGATGCTGGAATTTATGCAAGTTCCAGAGAATAGGAAGGTACCATTGGTGGCGACCAAATTTCGAGGAAAAGCTGCGTCCTGGGGGTTGCAACTCAAGGCTTCTCGTGTTCGAGCCGGCAAAGAGAGCATTCAGACGTGGGCAAAACTTGAAAAGGTGTTACGGAAGACCTTCTTACCGTATAACTTCGATCGTACAATGTTCACCAGATTGCAAAACCTTCGTCAGGGCTCGCGATCGGTTGACGACTACACGGAGGAATTTTCTTTACTCCTTACGCGCAATGACATACTGGATAGCGAGATACAGCTAGTATCACGCTTTATTGGAGGGCTGAGACCTCAGATACAGAATGCAATGTCGCAGTTCGATCCATTGACAGTCGCAGAGGCGTATAGGCGCGCAGTTGCATTTGAACTTCAGTTCAAACCAGGCTCCAGTAACTGGAATTCAGCACAGAGAGCTCGTTCAACAGCACTTGCGGGTGAGGGAGAACAACTAGGCGCAAACGCCAAAGACGGTGGTACTGGAGGAGGCGCAAAAGGAGCAGCAGCTGGCAAAGCTCCAGTAACGGGTGATGAGTTAAGGCGCTCCACTAGACCTAATGCGTTGCGTTGTTACTCTTGTGGCGAGCCGGGACATTTACAGACGGCTTGCCCTAAAGGAGGACGTCGTGGTCTTCTCGCTAAGGAAACAAAGTGGGATGACGACAACGAGGAGGACGATGGAAATCGGCTCGAGGAGCTTACAGATGATCGCACCGCAGGAGATCAAGGAACACTCTTGATGCTGAGACGGATCTGTTTGGCCCCCATGAAGCATGACGATCAACCTTGGTTGCGCACAAACATATTTGCGTCGACGTGCACTATCAATGGGAAGGTTTGCAGCTTTGTCATTGATTCAGGCAGCTGTAGGAATGTTATCTCGGCATCTGCAGCAGACAAACTTGGCCTGCGCAAATCCGATCACCCAGCACCGTATAGGCTTGTGTGGCTACAACAGGGAATGGACGTTCGTGTGACGCATCGCGTTTTGGTTTCGCTTTCCAATGGAGCACACTAAAAAGATAAGATCTATTGCGATGTCGTGCCAATGGACGTCAGTCACTTGTTGTTGGGACGACCATGGCAGTACGACCATGAGGTGTTGCATAATGGGCGCACAAATCAATACAGCTTTTTCTTTGAAGGAAGACGCATAATCTTACTCCCTACTCAGGAATCATCTCGGCTACCTGCACTGCAAACGACAAGCATACCTCATCATCTTCGCGAAGGAACGGGTTCTAGCAACACCGTGTTTTTTGCTCCTACGCGGCATTCGCAAACGAGTTACAGAAAGAAGAAGTTGTGTATGCATTGGTTGCGTCACCTCCGGAAGTGACAACGACTCTTCCAGTGGACCCAAAGATAGCGACACTCCTTTCTGAGTTTGAAGATGTTTTCCCTCAGGAACTCCCGCTTGGACTTCCCCCTCTACGGGATATACAGCATCAGATTGATCTAGTGCCTGGCGCTTCACTCCCCAATCGGCCTCACTACAGGATGAGCCCTCAGGAACATGAGGAACTACGCAAACAAGTAGAGGAGTTGCTGGCTAAGGGTCATGTGCGCGAGAGTTTGAGCCCCTGCGCAGTTCCGGCTTTATTAATCCCTAAGAAGGATGGTTCTTGAAGGATGTGTGTAGACAGCAGGGCAATCAACAAAATCACCGTACGGTACAGGTTTCCCATTCCCCGCCTTGACGATTTGCTTGACTAGATTGGTTCTGCAAAGATTTTTTCCAAGCTTGATCTTAAAAGCGGATACCATCAGATTCGTATCAGACCTGGGGATGAGTGGAAGACAGCGTTTAAGACGCGAGAGGGACTGTTTGAGTGGCTTGTGATGTCATTTGGTTTATCCAATGCTCCTAGCACCTTCATGCGCATCATGAATCAGGCATTGCGTCCGTTTATTGGCTGTTTTGTTGTGGTATACTTTGATGACATCCTGATTTTTTAGCGCATCTTTGGAAGATCACCTCGATCACCTCCGCCAAGTTCTTTTGGTGCTTCGCGACCAGACTCTCTTTGTGGCACGGCAAAAATGCGAGTGGGGTGTTAAGAGTGTGCTTTTTCTCGGTTATGTGGTGTCTACGGAAGGTTGTCGATGGATGAAAGCAAAGTTGAGGCCATACGGTCTTGGCCGACTCCAAAGACAATTTCTGAGGTTAGGAGTTTCCATGGATTGGCTTCCTTCTATAGAAGGTTTGTCTTGCATTTCAGGACCATTATGGCTCCATTAACTGATTGCATGAAAGGCTCAGTCTTCGAATGGTCCCCAGCGGCCAGTGAAGCTTTTGAGGTAATAAAGCAACGCCTTACTACTGCTCCGGTGTTGGTCCTCCCTGATTTCTCTGCTACATTTGAGCTGCATTGCGACGCCTCCAAGCTTGGGATTGGCGCAGTACTCAGCCAGAACTCGAGACCAGTCGCATTCTTTAGCGAGAAATTGTCCGGAGCAAGAGGGAGATACTCTACTTACGATGTAGAATTTTACGCCGTGGTACAGGCTATTCGCCATTGGCGCCATTATCTGATACATCGCGACTTCGTCATCTTCACGGACCACGACGCTCTAAAGCATTTGGAAAGTCAAGTGAAAGTCTCTGCCAGACATGCGAACTGGATTGCTTTCCTACAGCAGTTCACCTTTACCATTCGCCACAAGTCGGGAAAGTTGAATCGCGTGGCGGATGCTCTTAGCCGGAGACACAGCCTGTTGACGACGTTACATGCTTCTGTTTCGGGGTTTGCGTCCTTTGCGGATCTTTACGAAACGGATCCCTATTTCGGGAAGATTTTGACAGAGGTTAAGGCGCAGTAGCGCGATGATTTCACTTTGCTGGATGGCTTTCTCTTTCGAGGGTCACAGATTTGCGTTCCATCTTGTAGCCTTCGCCTCAAGATCATTGACGATTTACATAAGGAAGGGCATGTCGGTCGCGATAGGACACTTCAATTGGTTAATGCCGCGTATTACTGGCCTGGGTTACGCCGCGATGTGGAGAGATACGTTGGGCGGTGCAGAGCTTGTCAGCTCGCTAAAGGGCATGCTTCAAATGCGGGGTTATATCTTCCCCTTCCGATTCCGACTCAGCCGTGGACTGATCTCAGTATGGATTTTCGTGCTTGGCTTACCACGAACGCAACGAGGTCATGATTCTATTTTCGTGGTCGTTGACAGATTCTCAAAGATGGTGCATTTCATTCCGTGTAAGCGTACGACTGACACGGTGAAGGTTGCAGAGTTGTTCTTCCGCGAGGTTTATCGTCTTCATGGCCTCCCGTCGTCGATTGTGTCTGATCGAGACACGAGATTCTTGAGCCATTTTTGGCGTTCTTTGTGGAAACTGTTGGGCACTAGTTTGGATATGAGTACGGCTTACCACCCTCAGCCAGATGGGGAGACAGAGGTTGTCAATAGGTCTTTGGGTAACATGTTAAGGTCGCTGGTGGGTGACAATATTAAGTCATGGGATTCACGACTGTGCAGTGCTGAGTTTGCTCACAACCATGCGACAAATCGTAGCTCGGGGTTTAGCCCTTTTAAAATCGTGTATGGACAGGTCCCGCGTTGTCCTCTTGATCTTGCTCCTCTACCGGACATGACACGATTTCATGGTGGGGCTTCCGAGTTTGTGGCAGGTTTGCAAGAGACACATGAGTTGGTTTCTCAGAAATTGGCAGCATCGGCGAGCGCCTATAAGGAGCGTGCTGATAAGCGCAGACGCGAGCTCTTTTTTCAGCCTGGCGATTTAGTGTGGGTGGTAATGACAAAGGATAGGTTGCCGGCAGGTGAGTACAACAAACTCAAGTCGAGGAAGCTAGGTCCTATTAAGGTGCTTGAACAAATCAATGCTAATGCGTACAGAGTGCAACTCCTAGTGCATATCAACACGGCGAATGTGTTCAACGTCAAGTACTTGTCTCACTTCCATGGCGACAATGAGATTCCAGATTCAGAGACGAATCTTCTCCTACCCGGGGAGACCTGATGCAGCACATTTTCATTCTTAACCGTCATATCTTTCGGTTACATTTAGGATAATTATGACTTTGGTTTTCCTTTGGTTTTCTTTGTTTAGATATCGATATCTTTTACAAGTAGTTAGGATTCTTTATTCTCTTTTGTACCTTATTTAAGGCTTCTGCCGTATGTAAATATCAACACAGATTTATTGAAATACATTGAGCTTTAAAGTTCATCTTCTTGTTCTCGGCATTCAATCGAATCAACGATTACAAGCAACAAAGAGACGTTCGGGCATTCTGTTGACTAAACGAACTCCCTTTGAGACGTTTCGCTGCGCCAGCTACTTGGTTCTCAAGCGTTTAATTAATGATTTCTGACCCAAATTGTGCATTTTAAATCTCTATGCTCCAGTTCTAGTGAGGGTATTGCAATATGTATTGTGCAAATCAGATCACATAACTTTAGGTGCTCTGCATATTAGTATCCTTAAGTGGCACTTGTCAATAACTAATTCAGTTTCCAGTATTTAAGTTGACATATATGTACTAAAGGTTCTACTCTTTGGCATGTACAGAAATCTTCGTTCATCTTTGTTCAAAGTAACTTAACCATAATAGCACATGCATGGAAGAAAATAAACTCTTTATAAATCACGAAACATAACAACAAAACCTTGCTAAGTTAAAACCTCTGATACCATGGCAAACACTTCGATAAGGGTTTTGTCAGGGAAATTAAATCGGACGATGAAAACGTTGGTCAATATAAATATGGAGAACCAGCCAAAGAAGAAGAAAAGATAGGGAACTAGACATATTAATCCCGTTGTTGTCCCTATTCCAATGATGAACCACAAATGCTTCATGCCAAACGCCGGAGATCTAAGTTCGGAAATTGCTACAAGGCCAGTAATGAACGACATTGTGTATATGAAAACTTCCACAACCTTTCCCAAACAGAGCGTTACAATGCAGATTAACACGACACCTGCCTGCTCCAACACTGCTATCTCGGCTGGATCAATCTCTTGAGGTGAGAGTCCAGGAGGACGAGGCCCGCACCACATATGCATGGCTCCGATCAATACAAATTGTAGTATAATAAACATCCCAACGGATATTAATGTATGTGCAGTTGAGCGTTCCATGTTGTTGGCTTTTCCAGTCAGGCAAAATATGAGCAGAGATACCGCCATAGCCGCTATGGAACATAGCAATGTTATTCCCCAAAATCTTCTACTCCCATACTTGTTTGATATCACCACTCCGGCCTCCATCTCTTCGAGTACATTCTTTTTCATATTTACTTCTTATTTCCCTTTAACCCTATCTCTTCATCTTACGCTTATGCGCTCGAAGCACTATATAAAGAAGATCCTTTCGAATGGAAATCTGAAGATAAACAAACTTATCTTAAAATTTAAATATTATATGGCTGGATATTTTTAAAAATAAAAACATGGACGAGAAAATAAAGTCATTCTGAACTAACATGATATTCTTAGCCATAATATCTAATAAAACTAATCCAGCTTGTAAATATTTTAATTTGACATCAAATTATATAATCTCTAATTCAGTGTAAAACCATAATAATTTAAATTAAATTCAAAGAAGAAGAAGAAGAAAACAACAGGCGACCATTTAGGCTAAAAGTACGGGTCAAACAAGAATCTATAAATCTTATCGATTCAAATATAACTAGATTTTAATCTCCACATCCGTGCGGATATTTATACTTATTATATTTTATAAATATATCTGATATTATTACAAATATTTAAAATATATATTTTATATTTTAGTATTATATATTTTGTAACTTTATAATATCATTGTTAATTTTTGTTGTTCGGTGTTATTAATATATAGTGATTTGTTTAGTACAATTTACTTTGTTATTAATTTTATCACTTACTAATATATTTTTAAGTTATGTACAATAAAATAACAATATGAGATAACCGAATAGATAACTTCCTTCAAAAATATTTATTTTCTTTAATTTATACATTTTGTTATATTACATTTTAAAACTTTATTTATTTATATTATAGAAAATAAATATGTTTAAGATAATTTATATTTACATGTTGTGTGTTAAAAATATACTTTAACATATATTATTTTAGTATTTTATGGGATTTATAAGTAAAAACATTATTTTGTTTAAATAATAAAACTATATTATTTTATATATTACCATCTATCATATTATTTTAGTAAATTTTATTGATATATGATATTTTTTGGATGTTATGATATTACGTTTTCTTTTTATTTTTAGTTAATATTTCAAAATATTAGATTGATTTAATTTTTACAACATATATACTTTGTTTTTCGTGGTCATTTCAAAAACAAATATTCTTTATTATCTATGATTTTATCTTTTTCAAGATTTGAAATATTATCATTTTGAGTTTGAATATTTATCTTCAAAATTTGATATTTTTAAGAAAACTTTAAAATTACACTATTATTTTTTTAGTTTGGAAGATTAAATGAATTTTGATTTTTTTTTACTACATCAATACATTATTTTATAAAAAAGTTTTGATTTTTTGTTAATATTTTGTTAATTTGTTTCCACAGATTATGTTATAATTAAAATAAAAATAAATAAAATTTTAATTAAAATGATTTGTCATTAATAATTTTAATGAATTATTAAAATTTTGTAGTTTTTAAATAACATATTTTTAAGGGATAATTTGCAAAATACCCTATTTAGGATTTCAAATTTGAAAACTGCATTTTCTATTTTACTTTTTGAAAAATACACTTCTCTAATTATGAAATGACTTGTTTACCCAAGATATTTCAATAATTAATATATTAACTTGAAATTAATATATAAATTCGTAATCAATAAAAATAATATCATTAAAATTATTTTGTTTAAGATAAATATGTGTGCTGAGATAAATATGTTATTTTATCATTTAAATTTTATAGTAACAAAGATAAATATGTGAATTGTGATTTGTTTTGACTTTATCATGAAGTTTATACATATTTCCCTTTATTTTATTTTCTTCAACTTATATAAACAAGAAAGAAGTTACATCGTTAAAAAAAAATAAGTTAGGTTTGTCACTTTATCGCTACAAATTTTTATCTTTTTGAAATTGTTATCTATCTGAACCAAGTATCTTCACGATTGAAACCTTGATCATGGTTCCCTAGGATTCCATTCTTCACCGTAATGCAATGACGCAGAGGCATCGATTTACACATCTCACACATAGAATCCCATTGCTTATCATTGTTCACAAAAACAGGAGGCGTATCCTTAGGAATGTCTCGAAGCATTGATTCCGGTAGAGCATAGCTGAATTCTAACTCATTACTCGATCTGTTGATACCGAAATCTTCGTGAACCATCTGAACCATCTCGTCAAACTTCAACCCTTCTTTAGTCGGCAATAATCTACTTCATGCTCTTGTATTCACCATGAATTTCCATGATTTGTGATTCAGCTTCCATTCTCCTAAAACTCCAGCCAAATGCAACATGATTTTCCAAAAAAAAAAGAACTTTTGTCAGAATAAAATAGAATCAGAATTAGAAACTGGTATTTGATTCACGAAGCAATAAACCTCTCTTACTGAGATGAGAGGAAGAATCTATGAAAGGAGAAAAAAAAATCAGAGATGGAGAAGATACGAGAAGGAAGGAGACGAGAAGACAGCGTCTTGGTTCTTTATTTTTTAAAATAGTAAAATAATTAAAAAGGCTTTAAAAAGATATGGAAAAGATATATTAAATGGATACTAACGATTAAAAGGGATAATTGTAGATTCTGTAACGATTTTTTTAAAAAAATCAATTTTTAAACAATATATCAGAATTAGAGAAATATTAAGAATGGACAATTATGTAAATTTATATGTATATAAGTGTATTTTTCCAAAAACTTAAATAAAGGTGTAATTTTCAAATTATTTTCTTATTTGAGTGTATTTCTCCAAATTTTCCCTATTTTTAAATTAATATATGAACTAAATATTATTATGTACAATTATATTTTTGTCATATGTTTTATTCTCTTTTTTTTTTTTTTTTGAAACACCATATGTTTTATTCTCATTCGCCCAACTTGGGCATAAAGATTACTTGGCCTTTAGTATATAAAAGATTATTTACCGAATAAAAGTTATGTTTTATGTTAATATACAAACAACCTTTTTCTCTTAAAGTAATTACAAACAACCTTACTTCATTGATTCATTGGACAGTCTCCACATTTTAACATGAAAGAAGAAAGATCGTTAGTTAGTGTCCCCATATTCTGTTGGAGCTGGATTTATCACCTAAACTCTGCCCAAAAAATTTCCATCCAGACATGCTTCTATATCATATATGCAAACTGCACCTCCCAATCTTCAAAAACTTCCATTGACCTTCCTCTTCAGAAAGATCCACAAACCAAGAATCAAGACGATAAGGACTAAAGCAACTGATATAGATATCGTATCCACTATTGCAACTCCTCAACATATCCTCCTCTAGTGGCTTTCTATTCTGTATGTGGTTCTTTTCTCGATCACTTAATTGATTCTTGCGTGTCTAGACGACTCTTGCTTGTAGTCGTAGACAAAATTGTTTTGCGTTCTGAGTTTTAAGTTGACTTTTCGCATATAAAAAAAAAAATTTAAAAAAAACAACTTTCACAAAAGTAAATTGGTTTAAATAAAACTTGGGGTTTTTTTTTTAACGTAGTGTCAAGATTTTGGAGTTTTAAAAGGTTTTTTCTACTGAGAATGTAAAGTGCCCTTTCTCTGATGTCAAAAAAGGCAGTCCCAATTACCAAACAAAAGAGCAGTTAAGTTTTCCTTTTCCTTTTATTCTAATCCGAATCTTAAATAGGATTATGGAAAATCTCGCGTGTATGTGTGTCTATATATAGGGAACATTCTTACTATCTCTATCGAAAAGTTCCAATCTTCTCTCTCTATTCAATCTTGCATAATGGCACCCACACGAAGAGAAGAAAAAAAAAGGCACCCACACGAAGAGAAGAAATAGACGGCTTCTTACCACTGTCGTTTGTTTTTGTTTGGCCTTCATTATTATGTTACCTTATGCTCCTATTTGGTCACAGGAACCAACTCCCGTGCCGGGAATAGAAGTAGCTTCTATGGATTTCACGATACATAATATTACACAAACACATCTCAGTGCCACTTGGGATTTATTGACAAGGATCCCCCGTAGCCTTCCTGATACATATATATGTCTTCAAGGAGACCTTCAAGCTTCCTTTTTTTACAAGAATATTACCATTGCTATCTCCTCTAGACACAAGTACGAGAATCTCAAACTCAACTCGCCTCAACAACTTAGGGTTTCAGCTTCTATCTACGAAGAGGATATAGGAGGTTTGGTTGGAAAAAACATTATCAAGGATATCAAAGAGAAGAAGGAAGTGAAGTTCGGATCACAGTTGTTTCTTACGGATTGTAGAGAAAAGTCGACAGGACTTATGAGGTATGCGTGCGATGAAACCACTTTACGGTTCGAGCCAAGTTCTGAGACAAAGGCCACTTCGTTTGGGAACAACAACCCTACCTCTACCTGCGTCAATTTTTGACTTGTTTTCTTCTTCTTTATTAAGTTTGCAAGGGTTTTAAATTTTTTTTTGTACCAAACACTTATGGAGCAACGAGATGATTTTTACTAAAGTAGTGTTTTATGTGAATGACAAATAACATTATTTCATTCTTCCATTCTACAATCTCTATACTTCAACATGAATCCATGACTCGTCATGATCTAAGAAAAAACAACGTTACTGTTAGGAATTGAGATTTAACACATAAATCTACTCCACACAAATTGATTCAATGTAGATATGCGGTTCATTGGCTAGGTCCAACTATCTCGTCCGACGGTTACCTCAAGTTTGAGGCAGAAAGCTCAAAGTTTTTTTTTTTTTTTTGTAAAACAGAAAGCTCAAAGTTCGAAGCAGAGAACACCAGACTAAGTTATTACACAGTTAAACGGTTACTCAATAACCCGAGATCCAAAAGATAAACCTTCGCTAGATTAACACATGGCCATTAGGATACCACGAATGCACTAAAACACTTGTACGCTCTGTGAGCTATATTATAGGTTTTGATGTTATTTGTAATCAACATTGATTATCAATATTGATCCGGTTCGACAAAACCATTTTTGATTAAGGTTTTCTATAGAGAACATTTTCTTACGTTTCTCTAAACCTATTTTTTAATATATATATAAT